>NC_090374.1:125186753-125492420 GCF_036365525.1 Heterodontus francisci
TTATATTTCTTGCCAATTTACTTTCATAATCAATTTTCTCCCTCTTTATTGGCTTTTAGTCATCTGCTGCTGGTTCCTAAAAAATTCCCCATCCTCTGGCCTACCACTAGTTTTTGCCACTTTGTATGCCTTAGTTTTTGATTGGATATTCTCCTTGACCGTCTTTGTTAACCATGGGTTGTTCATCCTTCTTGTCGAGTCCTTTTTTTTGACCGGGATAAATTTTTTCCGAATCTTATGAAATATCTGCTTAAATATCTGCCACTGCTCATCCTCTGACCTTCCCCTTAGTCTATTTTCCCAGCCTGCTTTATACAACTCTTTCTTCACACCTCCGTAATTGCCCTTGTTTAAGTTGAGGACATTGGTTTGAGACCCGAGTTGCTCACCCTCAAACTGAATTTGAAATTCCACCATGTTGTGATCACTACCCTCTAGAGGATCCTTAGCTACAATATCTCTTATTAATCCTACCTCATTGCACTTTACTAAATCTAAAATAGCCTGTTCCTGGGTAGGTTCTGCAACGTATTGCTCTAAGTAACAATCCCTGATGCAGTCTACAAATTCGTCTTCCATGCTACCTCTGTCAATCTGATTTGTCCAGTCAACATGTCAGTATTGGGGCAGGGACTGGATCCTTTGTTCCAACACTGTCTGCTAGTATGAAAAAAATGTCTTTCCAGCCAGGGGCTTG
Source organism: Heterodontus francisci (assembly GCF_036365525.1). Taxonomy (NCBI): domain Eukaryota; kingdom Metazoa; phylum Chordata; class Chondrichthyes; order Heterodontiformes; family Heterodontidae; genus Heterodontus; species Heterodontus francisci. Next base: position 125,187,451 of record NC_090374.1, read on the forward strand.
GCAACCCCTTGTAATAGGCCTTCTTTTTTTCCCAGTAACAATTTTAAAATTTAATGTCCATATAGCAAAATATATGTGCCTCATTCTTGTCTGGTGGGGGCCTGCACGACACTATCCATGTTCCCTAGAATTTTTCTTTGTTGTGTGAGGGCTGTTTGCTGCATTGCACAATTCTTTTAAGATTGTAGTGTGGCCCTAAAGGGATCAGTGGTTGTGCGCGGCCTGTTTGTTGCACTGCATGTTACAGTCCAGATTGCTGCATGGCCACGCACCTGTGCAGATTAGAAGGAACATTGGTGATTATCTTATATTGATGGCCTGTAGTTTTGCTCTAACTCACAAATGAAAACACTCTCTCGGTATCTACTCTGTCAAAACCCTTCAAAAATTTTAAAGACTTCTATTAAGTCACCCCTCGGCTTTCTCAAAGAGACTGTTCAGCCTTTCCTGAAAGGTATAGCCTGGTAATTCTGATACCAGCCTTGTAAATCCTTTTTGCGCCATCTCTGGTGCCTCGATATCCTTTTCATGGTATAGCAAGCAGAAATGTGCACAGTACACAGTGTGGTCTAACCAAGGTTCAATATAACGTGAGAAGGGGGTCTCAGGCTCCCCTCTTGTCCTCCCTCTTATTTGACCACAAGAGGGTTTATTCTTTTTAAACAGTGATGGTGCTCCCCACCTCTGTGAGTGTTTTACCTTTTTGCCTTTATTGTTATCGTGAAAGAACCAATTGGGCAGATTTTCTTGAATTGAAACAAGAAAGAAGTAAGTTTATTATACTTAACACTCTAACCCCGATTTAAAAATACTAAAAAAATACACTACACGTTCACGCACCCATTCACACGAGAATCACACACACACAAATAGATTACAGAGGGAAAAATAGATTTGGTGGTTGGATTAAAGTCCAGAATAAATGGAACTTAAATACACAATTTGTGAAGTGGATGATCCGGTAGTTCTCGGTTGAAGCTGCGTTCTTGAAGTTGCTCGTCAAAATGTATTTTGGCTGGCTTGCTTTGCTCAGGGTTTTCCTGAAGGCAGAATTGTATTTGACGCTATTCCTCTGGTTGCTGGCTGTAGCAGTCTGTAGGCTTGGAGGGCCCTCCAGTCACAAACAGTTTTCAAACTTGATGTTTTCTGGGGAGAGAAAGGGAGGCCAGCAGCCTTCTCTGCTGCTGCCCACTCAGTTACTGCTTGTCTCTTTGTCTATGTAACAGCTCCCCTGAGATTGACAGATGGTCACATGGTTGCTTCAGGATTTTTCTGGAACCTTCTAATGAAATTCAAGATTCCAGAGGCCTCAAGATGTCAATTTACATTTGGAGGGGGTTTGCTCTTTCAAAGTCAATATATGAGGATTGCTGTGACTGCCATGCTAATGAAGGCATTTTAGGTAATTCAATCACTTAGAGCAAGACATTGTCCTAGCTGGACTTCTTGTTAGACTTTTGTCTCCAGTTCAATCTCCTGGTATTTCAAATGTAAATTGCAGTGGCCATTTTGGCTGCTAGTTTTTTAAAAGTTACTGTAGAATCTTTTCCATTAAATGTCTAAAGTAAGTTTACAACCGAAGAAATCAATATTTCTCATTTGGCATATGGGGTTTTCTTGACAATAAGTTTAGCATAACTCCTCTACTTTTCAATTCTATCCCTTTAGAAATAAACCCTAGTGCTTGGTTATGCTTCTGTTATGGCCTTTTTGACCCGCGTCAATACTTTTAGTGATTTGTATACTTGTACACCCACATCCTTTTGTAACTCCACCACATTTAGATTCCTGGTCCAGCATTTTATGCCCCCCACAGGAGCAGATTGGAGGTGGGGGTGGGGGGATGGCATTGAGTGGGAGGCAGGGGGGTGCCATTCATGTTGTCTTCCCGCCCCTGCTGTAATTTTACGAGCGACGGCGGTGCTGTCAAACGGCCCACCCGCCCCAGGCCAATTAAGGCCCTTAAGTGGCCAATTAATTGCCACTTAAGGGCATCCTCCCACCACCGAGTCATCGATATGCAATGGTGTTTCTTTCATAAGATGTGCAACTTGTCAATGTCGATGTTCAAAGAGACTTGGGTGTTCTTGTTCAAGGAATGCCGTGTTAGCATGCACATACAGCAAGCAATTAAGAAGGCAAATGGCATGTTGGCCTTTATTGTAAGGGAATTGAAGTACAAGAATACAGAAGTCTGTTTCAATTGTACATGGTTTTGCTGAGACCACATCTGGAGCACTGTGTGCAGTTATGGGCTTCAGATAAGGAGCAAGATGACCATAAGCAGCAGCAACAGCTGTTGTGGAGAAACAGGGTGCACAGGCAGAGGCTCAACTTCTTCCATCTCTCAGAAGACTAGTGCTTCTGAAGGCTGAGATTGTTGGGTCAGGTGGTGTCAGACATCTGCAGCCTCCTGGAAGAAGCTTTGCTCCCTGTTGGACCTGGTGCAATACCAGTGGCTGTGAAAGTGACCACCACCTTTAAATATTTTGCTTACGGATAATTCCATGGAGGTACTGGAGACATATCTAGGATGTCCCAGTCGATGGCCCATGAATGCATAAGACAGGTGACTGATGGCTTGTTTGCCAGGGCTGAAAATTATGTTAATTTCAACTGTGATGCAGGAGCAACAAGCCACCGAGAGCACATTGTATGCGGATGATTCTGGGGAGGAGGAGTAAGGCAAGTTGGAGGTGGAGGGCAAGGAAGATGGCAATCTCCAATGCTGCACCAGCCACTCACATTGCTGATCAGGATACCAGGGATTCCCTTATATCTGTAAGGCTTGGGCACTCCCACTGGGATGATGTAACAATCACATCCAATGACCACTTTCCACCATCACCAATTCCCTCCCCCCACCCACCCCCACCAATGCCACTAACATACAGCAGCCCAGTAAGCAATCATCCATCCATTGCACACCTCACAATTGCTCCCCATTAATTCATGTCTTACCATTCATAAACAAGCAACTGTAAAAGCGAGTTTCCACATGGCAACCAAGAATGGGCAACATGGGTTGTGCAGTGCAAAGTAATGAATTTTATGTGATTGTACTAAACATGGAAACTTAACATATAACATTTTCTCAAACACCCATGTGCACACCCTTGTGCAACTACAGAGTTTTACTCTTCCTTTTCCTTCCATTCCTGCAAGGTGCAACTCCTGTGGTTTCAGCAGAGGGAAAGGCAGGCTTCTCAGATCCCTGCTCTGACTTTTGAGATGCTCTTACTCGATGACGTCTGGGTGTTGGAGCTCATGACAGTCCTGCAGGAGCAAACTCGGCCACCAGGAGAGGAGGCAGCTTATTGGGTGCTGACTGTGGGGGTGGGGGTTGTGGATGGTTGGGGAGTGCAAGGTGTGAGAAATGGAAGCATGTCACCTTTCACTATCATCCCTTGCATAGACTAGCCACTGCTAGACAGCAGCTTGGTGCAGATCAGTAATGTGTTGTAAGGCAAAGGCCAAGGCTAAGGTATCTGTCATCCTATTTAAGTTGCCAGATATGTTGCCATCGAGAGTCTGCAAGGCCTGCATGAACTCATTTGATTGGAACATTTGATGTTCCAGGGAGTTTGTCACATTATCTATGGAAGAAGACTCCTCACAATGCCCTGTGGCATCATCCACTCAAGCTTGAGGCAGACCCCTCTACTCTTCCTACAATCATGGACAGAATGCATGGAAGGCCTGACAGTATGTTGCAAATATTCTCCTGTCCCTCAATGATTATCCTTTTCATCAAAGGCTCTGGGAAACAGCATCTGTGCCGAGCTGAGCAGAGCTTGAAGAGGACTGCACGCTCTGACATGGACTCTCCACTGCTGTCCCTATCACTGCTATCTGCTCCAATGGGCTGAATTATTATAGCTCTCTGCTGTTCTCGGCGGCAAGCTTCAAAAAGTCTGCAGCACACGCGCGAGAGCAGCATCGCGGAGCTACCACAATATTTCGTGTGGCTGCTCATTAACATGGATGGGGTGGACCGCCCACTACCGACGATGTAGAGGGGGCAGGCACTCTGTCCCCGGCAACTGTGTCTGGCACAATTTTTAAAGGGCTTCAAAGAACAAAGAACAAAGAACAGTACAGCACAGGAACAGGACATTCGGCCCTCCAAGCCAGCACCAATCTTGATGCCTGTTGAAACTAAAACCTTCTGCACTTCCGGGGACCGTATCCCTCTATTCCCATCCTATTCATGTATTTGTCAAGATGCTTCTTAAACGTCATTATCGTACCTGCTTCTACCATCTCCCCCGGCAGCAAGTTCCAGGCACTCACCACCCTCTGTGTAAAGAACTTGCCTCGCACATCCCCTCTAAACTTTGCCCCTCTCACCTTAAACCTATGTCCCCTAGTAACTGACTCTTCCACCCTGGGAAAAAGCTTCTGACTATCCACTCTGTCCATGCCGCTCATAACTTTGTAAACCTCTATCATGTCACCCCTCCACCTCCTCATAGCTAATGCCCTCCAGACCAGGCAACATCCTGGTAAACCTCTTCTGTACCCTCTCCAAAGCCTCCACGTCCTTCTGGTAGTGTGGCGACCAGAATTGCATGCAATATTCTAAGTGTGGCCTAACTAAAGTTCTGTACAGCTGCAGCATGATGTGCCAATTTTTATACTCTATGCCCCGACCGATGAAGGCAAGCATGCCATATGCCTTCTTGACTACCTTATCCACCTGCGTTGCCACTTTCAGTGACCTGTGGACCTGTACGCCCAGATCTCTCTGCCTGTCAATACTCCTAAGGGTTCTGCCATTTACTGTATACTTCCCACCTGCATTAGATCTTCCAAAAAGCATTACCTCACATTTGTCTGGATTAAACTCCATCTGCCATTTCTCTGTCCAAGTCTCCAACCCATCTATATCCTGCTGTATCCTCTGACAATCCTCATCACTATCTGCAACTCCACCAACCTTTGTGTCATCCGCAAACTTACTAATCAGATCAGTTACATTTTCCTCCAAATCATTTATATATACTACAAAGAGCAAAGGTCCCAGCACTGATCCCTGCGGAACACCACTAGTCACATCCCGCCATTCAGAAAAGCACCCTTCCATTGCTACCCTCTGTCTTCCATGACAGAGCCAATTCTGTATCCATCTTGCCAGCTCACCTCTGATCCCGTGTGACTTCACCTTTTGTACCAGTCTACCTTGTCAAAGGCTTTACTGAAGTCCATATAAATAACATCCACTGCCCTTCCTTCATCAATCAGGCCCTTCCATTTCATTTTCGTGTATAAAGTGAAGGTTTTCCAAAAAATTTAAATAAAATTTTATTCACACTTTCAATCCCCTCTCCCACCCCTCCAATGAATAATCAGTTTATTATTTTTCCTCTCCCCCCGCAAAAAAAGTAGATTTTCGATCACGACCTTTCTCCCGAACTTTCTTTACTTTAATCTACAACCCCTTCCCACCATCACCTCAACCAATTGCGTTTGTTTTTGCCGCTCTCCCCCACCCTGAAAATTCACTCCTTCCCCCTCCCTGCCAGTGTTCTGCCTCAGATCGCTGAACGGACATCCAAAGGCATGGGAATTCCGGCAACTGGCCGGAATATCGGCGTGGGACGGCTGTCATGGAAAGGTAAATAGTTATTAATTAATTACAATCTATAAACATATTTAAATTAAGTTTTTTTTGCTGAGCAGTGGGGGGGCCGCCCCGAGACCCTGCCACTGCCGGAAAATGGGGCAGGGCCTTTCTAACATCAAGGCATGTGGTGGGCCTCTCCCGGGAGTATTTTCTGGGCCCCTCCACCACGACCCCCGATGTCGGGAGGCTGGTAAAATTCAGCCCATGAACTGTGAATCACCAGGTGAAAACCCAACTAACTGCCTAACTCGGAGGTGTCCAACATTTTCGTGTGAGGGCCCGCATTATAATTTTTGTCCTACATCGAGGGCCAGTGAGCAAGTTATAGGTATTAGAAAGTTATTTTACTATTAACGAAAACCACAAAAAATGAGAAGAATGTATGTCTCTTTCCGTCTCTGTGTGTGCATCTCTATCTCTGGCTCTCTGTCTCTGTCTCTGGCCTCTTTCTGTCTCTCGCTCTCTGTCTTGCAGTATCTCTTCTGTATGTCTCTGTTTGTCTTTCTCTCTTTCTCTCTGTCTGTCTCTCTGCCTCTCTCTTTCTCTCTCTCTGTCTCTCGCTTTCTCTTGTGAGTCTCTCTCTCTCTCTGTCTTTGTGTGTGTGTCTCTCTCCCCCCCCCTCCCTCCGTGACCCTTCTGTCTGTGTCACCATCCCCGCCTCTCCCAGCATCACACCCAGGGCCCGGTTAACCCAACACCCTGCCCCCAGGGCCTGGGCCTGGGCCCTGTCACCTCCTCAGGTGGCTGCTCCTCGGTGACAGTGGCAGAACTGAAGAGCCCAGGGCCTAAGGCCCAGGCCGGGTCTGCATGCAGGCAGTGTTTGTGCTGGGCCTGAGGCCCAAACTCAAGTTAGGGAAGGCGTCCAGGAAGGCTGCAGTGGGCATGGAGTTTGGGCAGGAAGCATGAGCAGACATGCAATTCAACCTGGGTGATGCCATCTCAGTAAAGGAGCCAGAACTTCAGGTACCGAAGAGTGTCCGCTATCTTGGTAAAGGAAGACATGCGCGGTGAGGCGTCGCTGCCATATTAGTAAAGGAGCTACAGCTGTTGTCAGTCACAGAAGGTTTTGGTGAGTTGGAAGAAGCCAATGGCGAATTTTCACCGGAAATTTCTCTTCCTTGGCGAACTGGATGGAAACCTTTAGTGGGCCGGATTCTGGCCCGCAGCATGTATGTTGGATAACCCTGGCCTAACTGGACCCATCAAAGTGTAAATTTCTGCAGTGGTGCATGGCAAACTTGAGTCATGTGACAGTGCCCCTTAAAAAGGAATCAGCTCCTCTAAGGACTCGTCGTCTGAGAGCTCCACCAATTGCTGTGTGGAATTGCTTCCAATTTCCACCCTTCTCTCACCTTTACATGGTCCATCTCTGACACTTCCCTTCTCTTCCTCGACTTCTCTGTCTCCATCTCTGGGGATAGGTTGTCTACCAATATCCATTATTAGCCCACCGACTCCCACAGCTACCTCGACTACACTTCTTCACACCCTACCTCCTGTAAGGACTCCATTCCATTCTCCTAGTTTCTCCATCTTCGACGCATCTGCTCTGATGATGCTACCTTCCATGACGGTGCTTCTAGTATGACCTTTTTCCTCAACCGAGGATTCCCCTCCACAGTTGTTGACAGGGCCCTCAACCGTGTCCAGTCCATTTCCCGTACCTCTGCCCTCAACCCTTCCCCTCCCTCCCAGAACCATGACAGGGTTCCCCTTGTCCTCACTTTCCACCCCATCAGCCTCCATATCCAAAGGATCATCTCCGCCATTTCCGCCACCTCCAGCGTGATGCCACTACCAAACGCATCTTCCCCTCCCTTCCCCTGTCAGCATTTCGAAGGGATCGTTCCCTCCGCGACACCCTGGTCCACTCCTCCATTACCCCACCACCTCGTCCCCATCCCATGGCACCTTCCCCTGCAATCGCAGGAAGTGTAATACCTGCCCATTTACCTCCTCTCTCCTCACTATCCCAGGCCCCAAACGCTCCTTTCAGGTGAAGCAGCGATTTACTTGTACTTCTTTCAATGTAGTATACTGTATTCGCTGCTCACAATGTGGTCTCCTCTACATTGGGGAGACCAATCGCAGACTGGGTGACCGTTTTGCGGAACACCTCCGCTCGGTCCGCAAGCAGGACCCTGAGCTTCTGGTTGCTTGCCATTTCAACACTCCCTCCTGCTCTCATGCTCACATCTCTGTCCTGGGATTGCTGCAGTGTTCCAGTGAACATCAACGCAAGCTCGAGGAACAGCATCTCATCTACCGATTAGGCACACTACAGCCTGCCGGACTGAACATTGAGTTCAATAATTTCAGAGCATTTTTCATTTTTAGTTATTTTTTATTTTTTTCCTTTTTACAATCTTTTTTTTTGCATTTATTTCCTTTCATCTTAGTTTGTTCAGTTTGCTTCCCCACTGTTTTTTTTTCAGGTTTGCACTTGCTGCTGTTCAATATTCAGTCCGTTATCACCTAATCTGTCCTTATGCTTTGTCTTTCAACACACCATTAACATATTGTTTGCCTTTGCTCCATGACCTTTTGGTCAGCTATGTGGCCTTGTCCAATCTGCACCTTCTCCTTTGTTATCTCTTGCCCCACCCCCACCTCACTTGCTTATAACCTGTGACTTTTCTAATATTTGTCAGTTCCGAAGAAGGGTCACTGACCCGAAACGTTAACTCTGCTTCTCTCTCCACAGGTGCTGCCAGACCTGCTGAGTGGTTCCAGCATTTCTTGTTTTTATTTCAGATTTCCAGCATCCGCAGTATTTTGCTTTTATTTTATGCTGTGTGAAGGCCTTGGTGGAGAGAAAAGATATGAATTAGTAATGGCAAGATAAGAATGTTGCAACTCAGTGTTAAGAAGCTAATTATATTTCATTCGCAATTGAAATCAAATCAACACCACTGAGTGTTCTATGACATGTGGGTTGATGATATTCAATTTTGTCACCTGATAGCCAGGTACCCCCAATCTCTCCATTTCCGATGCCAGGGATGCTGAAACATCTCTGATATCCATTGCTTCCTCCTCTGCAGCTGTCACTGGGAAAACTGTGGAACACTACCTCTGGTTCTCTTTCTCCCTTGTGTTCTGCGTTCCTTTCTCCTGCAATGTGGGAAAAAGACTTTGAGTGATTGTAATGTCATGTGTTTACCTGATGGATGCAGTGCATTTGGTGAGGGTGACTATGAGGGAGAGCCATGAAATTGCATAAGGATGAGGGTGAGTAGCAGTGGTAGATGAAGGAGGTTTGACAAGGGGTTCCTGATATGCGCAGAAGGATGTAGTAGAATGTACAACTGTACTCAACTTTCTTGACCTGGTTGGGCCATTAAAGCACCTTCTGCATTGTATCCACAGACTGACAGGCTGGAAGCTCTTCCAGGTTTCCCATCGTTTATCAATATACAATAAATAATTATCTTTTATTATGCTGCATGATTAATGCTGACCGGCTCATGAAAGATTTTACATTTGTGATCATGCAAATAAATTTGAATGTAAAGGCGAACCATAACTTCACTTTGGAAAACCAGCATAATTTCCAGCACGATTTGTGCCCAAGCAATTGCACCCAAAACAGAGACTGTGCCACATTATGTTTATTATTCTTTCATCTGTTATTGCTGGCTGCGCATCACAGTTATTCATTTTCCATTAAAACTTTAAGGGCTTATACATTGTGTCTTCTGTACAGATGGGACCCTTGCCTACCAGCAGAATGGATTCATTTACCCGCTCAATTTCAGTAAGAGCTACATAGCTTTTAAAGGTTGTCTATCCTTCATAAATCAAATTCATAGTTCTGCACGAGTTAGTAATTAAAGAACTGCACTGTTCTCGTGCAAACAGTTTACATGCCATAAAAAATTGTTCTCTGGCTATTTTAATAGTTACTTTAAACAGGTTAATGGCAACATTAAAATAGCACAGAGTCGAACTTGATCTGAACATATTATCACAACCGTCTGCTCCAATCAAAGCTCCCAATCAAAATATACGATTCTGATTGTAGTGGGAGAAGCGCACTGTTAATTCAATCTCGTCCCTCCACAGATCGCCTAAGATATCATTTTAAACTTTCCAAATTAAAGAAAGATCTAGCCAGATTGTACCATCTATTGACCCCCAAATGAGGCTAACCAAACCAGTTGTCTTTAAATCAACAAATTAACTGTTTAATTTAAAAAACTAAATTCCTAAACACTATGAAGATATAAACAACATTTAAAATAGAAAAAATTAGAGTCCTTGCAAATTTACAGTCCAATGTTGCTTGAAGTCCTCACAGCCGTCCGATGGGGGAAAAATGGTTCTTCCACAGTAGAACAGTCTATAGTCTAATTCTATCAGTAAGTGATGCTTTACTTCCTTCAGCGAATTTTAACAATTAACGACTTGTAAACACTTTAAATGAATCAATTTTGCTTTAGAATTTTTGAGGGATAAAAGATTGTCACAGTCTAAATTCCCTTCCTTCAGTTTAAATTATCAGAGATCTCTGTTTTGGCTTGACATTTTTTAGAATTTTGAGAGCTAATAATAATTAAACAGACTAAATTCACTTCTTTCAGTTTAAATGGCTGAGAGTTCTTCTTTCAGGTGCTAACACCAGCTGTTTGTCTGTGTTCTGTTAGAACAGACTGTCTTCAATTAAAAAACCATTTCAAAATTGAATTGTAACAAATCTATCGCTTGATACTCAGTCCCAGTTGTTGTATCCATGGTAACAATAATGCCCCCTTTGAATCGCAGTCTCCGAATGGCTGTATAAAACAGCAACCAAAATGCATTTTCTCTAACTCCTGAGGCTTGCTGGTTCTTAAAGCAGTACTGATCCTTTGCCAGCCTTAAAGGCAAACCGCATATTCCCCAGAGGAAAAAAAACTACAGGACCATGACAATATTAAATTTTTGAATGAGAACAGTGCTATTCATAATTTTTACCTTTAAATTTTAATTTCTTTCCTCCCATGGACATTGCATTACAGTTTCCTTTACTAGCATTTAATTCTTTCCACTCCACTAATTTTGATAAGCACATGTTAACATGGTGGTAAGACTCAGAATAGTACTAAAAATTAAAGAAAATCTACTATCGTTTTTCACCAGCTTTGTTCACCATTTTGCTCACAATGACATATTCATAAACATGATACACATTATGTAATTGGCATTGATATTGTGAAGGAAACTTGACCTTGGCTGGAGTCGAACAGTTAACAATTCTTGCTCACAAATTGATTGGGAGACAATCACATCTACCTCCTTAGCTCCAAAGCATTTTCCCATGGATAGTTCATCCTTTCATTGTCAGAATCAACAGTCAGGACTTGATTGAGCTCTCAAAGCTAAAAGCAATTGATTATTTTTATTATTGGTCCCAGAACTCCATTTGTTGCTTACTTGGCTAAGGAAAGGGATGGTGATGTTACAAAGATCACCATGAGACAAAACTAAGGAGCAGCTTGACTCCAAAAATGTACATCATTGGAACCAGTTCAGCAATCACTGCTTTGACTCCTACAGCTATTTGTAAAAATTCTTTCATGGGAGTTCGCTGGCTAGGCCAGCTGGCTAGGCCATCATTTATTGCCCATCCCTAATTGCCCTTGAGAAAGTGGTGGTAGGCTGCCTTCTTGAACAGCTGCAGTCCATGAGATGTAGGTGGGAGGCGGTGGCGTAGTGGTATTGTCACTTGACTCGTAATCTGGAGGCCTAGGCTAATGCTCTGGGGACATGGGTCCGAATCCTACCATGGCAGATGGTGAAATTTGAATTCAATAAATAAATCTGGAACTGAAAACTAGTCTAATGGTGACCATGAAACCATTGTCGATTGTTGTAAAATCCCGTCTTGTTCATCAATATCCTTTAGGGAAGGAAATCTTCTGTCCTTACCTGGTCTGGCCTACATGTGACTTCAGACTTGCAGAAATGTGGTTTACTCTAAAATGCCCTCTGAAATGGCCCAGCAAGCCACTCAGCTGTATCAAAGAGCTACAAAGCCTAAGAAAAGGAATGAAACCAGATGGATCGTCCAGCACTGACCTAGGCACTGGAAACAACAATGGCAAATCCAGCCTTGTCAACCCTGCAAAATCCTCCTTGCTAACATCTCGGGGCCTTATGCCAAAATTGGGAGAGCTGTCTCACAGACTAGTCAAGCAACAGCCTGACATAGTCATACTCGCAGAATCATACCTTACAAAAAATGTCCCTGATGTCATCGTCAACATACCTGGGTATCTCATGTTACACTGGCAGAACAGTGGCACAGTGGTTAGCACTGCAGCCTCACAGCTCCAGGGACCCGGGTTCGATTCCAGGTACTGCCTGTGTGGAGTTTGCAAGTTCTCCCTGTGTCTGCGTGGGTTTTCTCCGGGTGCTCCGGTTTCCTCCCACAAGCCAAAAGACTTGCAGGTTGATAGGTAAATTGGCCATTATAAATTGTCACTAGTATAGGTAGGTGGTAGGGAAATATAGGGGCAGGTGGGGATGTTTGGTAGGAATATGGGATTAGTGTAGGATTAGTATAAATGGGTGGTTGATGTTCGGCACAGACTCGGTGGGCCGAAGGGCCTGTTTCAGTGCTGTATCTCTAATCTAAACAGACCAGAGGTGGTGGCACAAGGATATACAGTTGGGAGGGAGTTGCCCTGGGAGTACTCAACATTGATTCTGGACCCCCTGAAGTCTCATGGCATAAGATCAAACATGGGCAAGGAAACCTCTTGCTGATAACCACTTACCACCCTCCCTCATCTGATGAATCAGTACTCCTCCATGTTGACCACCACTTGGAGGATGCACTGAGGGTGACAAAGGCAGAGAATGTACTCTGGGTGGAGGACTTCAATGTCCATTACCAACAGTGGCTCGGTAGCACCATTACTGACCAAGCTGGCCAAATGCTAAGGACATAGCAGCTAGGCTGTGTCTGCAGCAGGTGGTGAGGGAACCAACAAGTGGGAAGAACCTACCTTAACTTGTCCTCACCAATCCACCTGTCGCAGATGCATCTGTCCATTACAGTATTGTTAGGAGTGACCACCACACAGTCCTTGTGAAGATGAAGTTCTCTTGCAGACGAAATTCTGTCTTCACATTGAGGATATCCACCTTCGTGTTGTGTGGCACTACCACTGTGCGAAATGGGATAGATTTCGAACAGATCTAGCAACTCAAAAATGGGCATCCATGAGGTGCTGTGGGCCATTATCAGCAGCAGAATTGTACTCAACCACAATCTGTAACCTCATGGCCCAGCATATCCCAAACTCTACTATTACTATCAAGCCGGGAGACCAACCCTGGTTCAATGAAGAGTGCAGGAGGGCATACCTCAAAATGAGGTGTCAGCCTGGTGAAGCTACAACCCAGGACTACTTGCATGCCACACCGCAGAAGCAGCATGTGATAGTCAGGGTTAAGTGATCCCACAACCAATGGATCAGATCTAAGCTCTGCAATCCAGCCATATACAGTCATGAATGGTGGTGGACACTTAAACAACTAACAGGAGGAGGCAGCTCCACAAATATCCCCATCCTCAACGATGGGGGAACCCAACACATCAGTGCCAAAGACAAGGCTGAAGCATTTGCATCCATCTTCAGCCAGAAGTGCCAAGTGGATAATCCACTCGGCTACCTCCTGAGGTCCCCAGCATCACAAATGCCAGTCTTCAGCCAATTCAATTCACTCCACATGATAACAAGAAATGGCTGAAGGCACTGGATACTGCAAAGGTTATTCCCTGACAGCATTCCGGCAATAGTACTGAAGACTTGTGCTCCAGAACTAGCCACACCCATAACCAAGCTGTTCCAGTACAGCTACAACACTGGCATCTACCCAACAATGTGGAAAATTGCTCAAATATGTCCTGTACACAAAAAGTAGGAAAATTCCAACCCAGCCAATTACCGTCCCATCAGTCTACACTTGATCATCAGCAAAGTGATGGAAGGTGTCGTCAACGGTGCTACCAAGTGGCACTTGCTCAGCAATACCCTGTCCACTGACGCTCAATTTGAGTACTGCCAGGGACACTCAGCTCCTGACCACATTACAGCCTTGGTCCAAACAAGGACAAAAGAACTGAACTCAAGAGGTGAGATGAGAGTGACTGCCCTTGACATCAATGCAGCATTTGACCAAGTATGGAATCAAGGAGCCCTTGGAAAACTGGAGTCAATGGGAATCGGGGGAAAACTCTCTGCTGGATGGAGTCATACTTAGCACAAAGGAAGATGGTTGTGATTGTTGGAGGTTAACCATCTCAGTTCCAGGACATCACTGCAGGAGCTCCTCAGGATAGTGTCCTAGGCCCATCCATCTTCAGCTGTTTCATCAATGACTTTCCCTCCATCATAATGTCAGAAGTGGGGATGTTTGCTGATGATTACACAATGTTCAGCAACATTCACAACTCCTCAGATACTGAAGCAGCCCATGTCCAGATGCAGCAAGACCCGTACAACATCTAGGCTTGGGCTGTTAAGTGACAAATAACATCCGTGCCACACAAGTGCCAGGCAATGACTATCTCAAACAAGAGAGAATCTAACCATCTCCCCTTGATGTACAGTGACATTACCAGCTCTGAATCTCCCACTATCAACATCCTGAGGGTTACCATTGACCATAAACTGAACTGGACCAGCCACATAAATACTGTGGCTACAAGAGCAGGTCAGAGGGTGGGATTTCTGCAGTGAATAATTCTCCTCCTGACTCCCCAATGCCTGTCCACCATCTACAAGGTACAAGTCAGGAGTGTGATGGAATACTCTCCACTTGCCTGGAAAGGTGCAGCTCCAACAACACTCACGAGGCTCGATACGATCCAGGACAAAGCAGCCTGCTTGATTGGCACCCCATCCACCACCTTCAATATTCTTACCTTCTGGGAGCGGAGAGGAGAGGAGAGGAGCGGACCTGTGGGGAGAACACTGAGAGCGGAGCCTATAAATCAAGCCCGAGGATCGAGGCCCAGTCTCTTACCTTCCGGGAGTGGAGCGGAGAGGAACTCTTCCAGCGCACTGGAGTTTTGAAAAAGAAAGAAAAAAAAAAGCCAACAGTGACGTCAGAGGAGAGCTGCAAGGTGATTGGTTGGGTGAGTCACTGCTGTTAGTGCATTTAAATATCTTTTAAAAAAAGGGGAAAGTTTTTTTGTTGAAAAAAAAGCCTCTGGTGATAAGGTGAGTACTACTAAAGTGTTTTTTTTTAATTGAGTGTAGCTTATTAAGGACTTTAGATTGGAGTGGGTAGAACAAAGCCCCTAGTGTAATTAGTATTTTTTAATTCAGGAAGTAACTAATTAATCTAAGGGTAAGTCATGACAGGAGAACTCAACCCCGTGATATGCTCCTCCTGCGCTATGTGGGAAATCAGGGACGCTTCCAGTGTCCCTGATGACCATGTGTGCAGGAGGTGTATCCATCTGCAGCTACTGGCCACCCGCATTACGGAGCTGTGGAGCATCCGTAATGATAGGACGTCGTGGATAGCACGTTTACTGAGGTGGTCACACCGCAGGTAATGGCTGCACAGGCAGAAAACGGATGGGTGACTACCAGATGGAGTAGTAGGCGCAGGCAGGTAGTGCAGGAGCCCCCTTTGGCCATCGCCCTCTCAAACAGATATACCGATTTGGAAACTGTTGGGGGGATGACCTCCCAGGGGAAAGCAGCAACAGCCAAGGTCGTGGCACCATGGAGGGCTCTGCTGCACAGCAGGGGAGGAAAAGGGGTGGAAGAGCTATAGTGATAGGGGATTCTATTGTAAGGGGTGCAGATAGGTGTTTCTGTGGCCACAAACGAGGCTCCAGGATGGTATGTTGCCTCCCTGGTGCGAGGGTCAAGGATGTCTCAGAACGGCTGCAGGACATTCTGAAAGGGGAGGATGAGCAGCCAGAGGTTGTGGTCCATATTGGTACTAACGACATAGGCAGGAAGAGAGATGAGGTCCTGCAAAGTGAATATAGGGAGTTAGGCAGAATGTTAAAAAGCAGGATCTCTAGGGTTGTAATCTCAGGATTACTCCCTGTGCCAAGTGCGAGTGAGGGTAGGAATTGGAGGATAAGGCAAATGAATGTGTGGCTGAAGAGCTGGTGTAGGCGGGAGGGCTCCAGCTACTTGGATCATTGGGATCTCTTCTGGTGCAGAGGTGACCTGTACAAGAGGGACGGGTTGCATCTGAACTGGAAGGGGACCAATATCCTTGCGGGGAGATTTGCTAGTACTGCCCGAGAGGGTTTAAACTAGTCTGGCAGGGGGGTGGGACCCAAAGTAGTAGTCTCTCCGATGAGATAGTTGAGGCAAATGTAGAGGTTAAAGCAAGCAAGTCCAGTAGGCAGGCCAGGCAGGGGCAGGGCAGGGAGCGTGGAAGGTCTGGTAGGCTAAACTGCATTTACTTTAATGCAAGAAGCCTTACAGGTAAGACAGATGAACTCAGAGCATGGATCGGTACATGGGATTGTGATATTCTAGCTATTATGGAAATGTAGTCGAGGGATGGGCAGGACTGGCAGCTCAATGTTCCGGGGTACTGATGCTTCCGGCATGACAGAGGTGGAGGTAAGAGTGGAGGAGGAGTTGCACTATTGATTAGGGAGGACATCACGGCAGTAGTTAGAGAAGATATCCCGAGGGGAATGTCCAGCGAGGCCACATGGGTAGAACTTAGAAATAAGAAAGGGGTGATCACTTTGATTGGGTTATACTATAGGCCCCCCAATAGTCAGAGGGAATTGTAGGATCATATATGTAGGGAAATCACAGATAGGTGTAGGAATTCTAGGGTTGTTATTGTAGGTGATTTTAACTTCCCTAATATTGACTGGGACTGCCTTAGTGCTAAGGGATCAGATGGGGAAGAATTTGTTTAGTGCGTCCAGGATAGTTTTCTGAAGCAGTATGTGGATGGCCCTACTAGAGAAGGGGCTACACTCGACCTCCTCTTAGGAAATGAGGCTGCGCAGGTGGTTGATGTGTCAGTGGGGAAGCACTTTGGGACCAGTGACCATAACTCTGTTAGCTTCAAGATAGTTATGGAAAAGGATAGGACTGGTCATCAGGTTGAAGTCCTAAATTGGGGGAAGGCTAATTACGATGGCATCAGACAGGAACTCTCAAAAGTTGAATGGGAGAGGCTGTTTACAGGTAAAGGGATGTCTGGCAAGTGGGAGGCTTTTAAAAGTGAGATAGGAAGAGTTCAGGGCCAGCATGTTCCTGTTAGATTGAAGGGCTCGGCTGGCAAGTTTAGGGAACCTTGGTTGACGAGGGATATTGAGGGTCTGGTCAGGATGAAGAAGGAGGCATATGTCAGGTATAAGCAGCTAGGATCAAGTGAGTCCCTCGATGAGTATAGGGGATGTAGGAGTACACTTAAGAAGGAAATTAGGAGGACGAAAAGGGGCCATGAGATTTCCCTGGCAGATAAGATAAAGGAGAATCCTAAAAGATTCTATAAGTATATTAAGAGTAAAAGGGTAGCTAGGGAGAGAGATTAGGTCCCCTGAAGGATCAGTGTGGTAATCTATGTGTGGAGCCACGGGAAATGGGCGAGGTCTTAAATGAATACTTCTCGTCTGTATTTACCGTGGAGAAAGTCATGGAAGCTAATGAGTTTAAGTGAGGGAACAGCGATATCCTGGAGCATATCAACATTACAAAGGAGGAGGTGTTGGAGATTTTGAAGTGCATTAAGGTGGATAAATCCCCAGGGCCTGACCAAATGTATGCACTGTTGATGACATCTTCCATCACTTTGCTGATGATCGAGAGTAGACTGATGGGGCGGTAATTGGCTGGGTTGAATTTGTCCTGCTTTTTGTGTACAGGACATACCTGAACAATTTTTCACATTGTCGGGTAGATGCCAGTGTTGTAGCTGTACTGGAACAGCTTGGCTATGGGTGTGGCTAGTTTTGGAGCACAGGTCTTCAGTACTATTTCCACAATGTTGTCAGGTCCCATAGACTTTGCAGTCATTGGAGTCAAAAGCAGCTCTGGTGTTTTATAAGTGCATTTAAATTTATTTAATTATGGATCAGCATTGCCAATGTGGAGTAATAAGAACTTAGCCTAAAGGCCATTATCAGCATCATCCACTCTTACATGATTCTATATTGCAGTGAAAATGGCTGCATTTTTAAAAAGACCCTCACTCAAAAATCACGTTTGGGATTCTGAACAATCTGCAGAAATAAATTAAAAAACAATTACAATGGTGAATCTACAGAATCCTCAATACATCATATGTGACTTTTTCCATAGTGACAACATTACAAATAAATTATATTAGTTACAAATGCAAATCTGAGTAATAGTCAAAGATACTGTAACTTAGTCATTCACCAAACAAAAAGATTCTGCAATAATTTCTTAGGTTTAGTTGCAGATACATGTTACAAATATTTAATCCTTTAAATGTTGTCTCTACTTTTGATACTGGGGTGATTCCAGCTACCTGGAATCTAGTCAGCTAGTTTCCAATCCCAGCAAGGCCGCTAGATTGTAGAATTACCTGTACAGCCTATATTTATATGAGTATCAAGGTAGAAACTACAAACTTCACAAGCTCATAATGGGCTTGTGTTGAATTCTTCTCTGCGTTATTTAGTGGATTAAAGCCGGGTTTTGAATGCACAATGTAGAATTTGCTATGAGCATGCGAGAGATACTGTGTCATGAACTCATTCTATGCTGAATGATGATTTTTTTTAATCCATCGATTGGAAACCTGAATTAAACTTTCAAAAGAAAGCAGGAGACATGGAGGTTGAATTAAATTTTTTTTTAAAATCAGCTAAAATGGCCACCATAATTTGCATCAAAATACTATACATACCAAGGTTTCGAGGTGGAGATGAATGTCTGGTTAATCTCCCACCGGAATAATAGCTTGGAAATTTTGAACGAGATACCTGCCTTACCTCCATTAACAAGGCATTCAAAGCCATCTTGGAACATTAACACTTGTGGAGATGAACCTCAAAGGATGAACACTGAAACAATGGGATCCAAGAGAGAGATTGGAATTCTTCAGACTTGAACTAATTATGACGCAAAATAGAGAATACACTGGACAATCGTGTGGCAGTCTCTCCATCTGTGTGAAAACCTGTAGTTTCTTTTCCCTACAGCAGATAAGCACCTGAGTTTGACCAGTGCAGGATGCAAGTTGGGTTCTGTTTCTCTTTCTCTCTCTTCAGGCAACCCTGTAAGTTTCAAACCCTGGCTGCGGCTGCAAAACATCCAAGTCTATCATTGCTGCAGACAGAGACCCCGGGGAGAAAACCATTGACATCACTGTCTCCAAGAAAACCCTGAACCAGGTGGCCACCCCTACCAGCCAGAAACTTCAGGACCCCGAGTTCATCCAGAAAACAACTGAATTATCAGATGCCACAGATTGTGTATTGTTTTATTTGTTTTGGACTCTAATCCAACCAATCTATTCTTCTTCACTCTGTTACCTCTTTATGTGTGTGTGATTCCCGTGTGTGTGTGTGTGTGTGTGTGTGTGTGTGTGTGTGTGTTTGTGTGTGTGTGTGTGTGAAAGTTGGAGCAAAGATTATTATTTACTTAGATTGGGTTTTGTTTTTAAGTACAATAAACTAACCTCTTTCTTGTTTAAACACAAAAAAACTTGTCCAATTGCTTCTTTTATGATCACAGCACATAAAGGGTTAAACACTCACTGAATTGGAAAGCATATCCGCTGTTTAAAAGAAATAAACCCTGTTGTGGTCAAGCAAGGAGAGGGACAAGAGGGGAACCTTTCGACCCCTCCTCACCTGATCATAGCCACTGTTTGTCATTTCTACCAGTTATGTCTAAGAAGGAAAATACATAAAGCTGCATGTTGTGTGCTGCCCCATGGAGTGGCAAGATTTATGTGGGCAGGATATCCATCCAATGAGCTGTTGACCTCGGATTAGGAATGAGGGAAGGTATTGAGTGGACAATTTGCCACAGGGAAGAAAGTAAAATTAGAGAGGGCATTAATCCAAGGCACACTTACATTGATCTCTTAGGGATGAAATTGCTGCCGCCATGACATGTAACAAATACATCAGTATGCACCTATGAGATTCCTCTGTGTCCTATTTTAGCATATTTGTTAATCTATTTCATTAAGAACCCAAGTCAGAATCCTGGACTAAAACACTGGATGGACCCCATATTCACCCCTTGGTCTCACCAGATGCACCTGCACCAACCATACGCGGGGTCCCAATAAGCCCCGAAGTTTGGAATTCCCACCTGGCCACATCCCTTATAGCAGCACTAAGTGTCATTTACAGCCGTACGTAACAGAACTCCAACATTGCCAAGAAGAATCAAAGTACTATTACAGCACAGAAGAAGGCCATTCGATTCATCATGTCCGTGCTGGAAAATGTTCCTGCCTGGTTTCAAACCGGGGACCTTTTGCTTGTGAGGGGAACATGATAACCACTATACTACAGAAACCTCATGTAACATAGCATATACAATGACCACAGCAGTGAGTAAAATGAATGCAGGAATGAAAAATCAATAGCAGCAGATTTTCAAATATTTATTGGAGTTATTCTGGAAGGCTGCTTAGCTCTTAAAGCTGCTGCAGCCATCTGACTCCAAGGCAGTCATTTCCCACCTTGGAATCGGAATGGACAATACCACCTGCAGCCTGCTAAAAATACTTAAATAAGGTTGACCCCGGAAAATTAATGTCTTTAAGGCAGATGCTCGCCTCACTTCATCACCCTTCCACCAGTGATTGCAATGGAGAGGAAAATATTGTCTTATAATTGTTGCAAGAATAAATAAGCAGCACATCATCCATGTATCACTTTCCCCAGCCTTCATGTAAGTACGTTAGAAGTATTTATTTATGTTTCTTAATTCATTGCCAGGACATGAGTGTTACGGGCAAGGCTGGCATTTATTGCCTATCACTAGTTGTCCTGAAAAGGTGGTGGCCGACCTTCTTCTTGAATCACTACAGAGCAGTTTAATATAACTGAGTGGTTTCATAGGGATGGATTTTACCAGCCCCTGATGTCGGGAGTCGAGGCTGGGGTTCCGGAAAATACCTCTTGGAGAGGCTTGCCAGGGTCCTCGATGCCAGGAAGGCCCTGCCCCATATTACCCACGGCAGTGAGGCCTCATGGCGGCTCCCCTGCCACTCGGTGACGGAAACTTAATTTAAATATTTAAATAAATGTAAATTAATGAATAAGTACTTACCTCATCACAACATCCATCCTGCTCTCAATGTCTGCTAATAGTGCCAAGCAGCCCAGTACTGAATGCACTGCTGAGTGGCTGCACACTTCAGCAGGAGGCCGAAGTTCGTATGAGGCTCTCACCACTTAAAGCCGCCTGTACCTCTTAAAGACAAGGTGGATTCTGGCTGCAGCAGGTGCTGGAACTGGTTACAGAAGAACCTCTGAGTAGAAAGGGGAGTGGAAATGGCGCAACAGGCCAGAGAGGATGCCCCTAAGTTCTCAGACACAGCACTTGAGGCCTTGGTGCAGAAGTGAACAAAAGGAGACAGGTCCTCTTCCCTCAGAGGGCCAGGAAGCTCTCCAGACAGACACTAAATTGGCAATGGGAGCAGGTAGCCGTTGTGGTCAATGCCAGCAGTCTAGCTCTGAGGACCTGGGGAGGTAGTGCAGGAAGAAGTTTAATGACCTCACACAACTGGTCAAGATCACTGAATGCACCTTCCCATGCCATATCTTTATGAATAAACCATTAGCCTCATACACTGCTCCATTCACCACACCACCTTCATTCACCTACCTCTATTAAATACTTCTCATAGCTACCATTCATAGCCTTGCCTCATCCTCACACACTCAGCACTGCTACAAGATGCACACTCACATTTCACAGCTTGCACACACTTATGCCTATTCACCTATGACCGGCACATTTACCTAAACACATTGCACCATGCTCACTAACACACTTCCCTCTCTCTTGCAGAACAAGGTGGCATAGAAGTGAGTCAGCAGTACTTACCAACAGGGGTCAGGCATGGCTACATGCCCTCACATCATGGAGGAAAACGTGCTATCCATAATTGGAGTGGCCACAACTGAGGTAATGGCCTGTGGCAAGGCTCAAATCATAGAGGATGACAGTATGCTCCACTAATCCACCTTCTCATATCCCACTTTCCCCATATCCCACAATCCCTTCTGATTTACAATCTGCAGATAATGTAAGCATCTACCTCTTGCTTTCCCTCCCTCCCTCCCCCACTTCACCACCACCTTACCCTTGGGCCTTTATCCTTTCAGATGCCTAAGTACTGCCACTGGGTCAAGCACTGGTGTTGGAGCATGAAGTGCAAGAGGAACAGGACACTTCAGCAAGAAGAAACATCATCACTCAATCTGAACTCGCAGCCACCAACTCAGATACTGGCACTGCGCGTACTTCACAGGGTAACATAGAGGGGGGATCTGCATGTGGTGGGTGAACTGCAGTGGGAAGGGATATCGTGGGGGCCAGCTCCCTGGAAGGCGAAGTCACACAAGAGTTCTGCTGCAGAGGATTCAGTTGCAGGGATAGGCACCAACATGTTGCACCACGGATATTTGACAAAATTGTTGAATCAGCCACAGACATGGGGGCAATTAATCTGTATATAATGTGTAGTCTGTCTAATGCCATCAAAACACAGTCCGATTTAAAACACATTTCTCCCTATAAAGTAGCTATGCTTACAAACATCAATGAAGAGCAGCACAACTGCATTAGCTCGCTAGCAAATGAAATAGTATGCAATGCCAATGCAAATTACTTTTGTTATCAGAGTAGAGCTAGCTACACCATGTCATGGGGTGGTAGATGGACCTTATTGGATGACCTCTGTGGATTCACACTGTCTCACAAGTGCAAATTCATCCAATAAGCCATAAAATTCAAAGAGAGGATTGTTATTGTGGTTATTGAGGTGAGGCAGTAGAAAAATCAGCAATAGGAAGACAGACCATTTCTCACATGGTTGTTGTCACAAGACAATTTAACCTGTGGTCAATGTTTGTGAAACCCATCCACCTGCTTGTAATATGTGTCTGAAGACAGGCAGCCATGAAAAGGGCAGCGATCTCCAAATCAGGAGAATTTTATAGGATGGAGCAGATGGTACTTCAGAAGAATCAGGTAAAACAGAAATGCAGAGTGGGACAGTGATACAACTGAGGTGAAAGGAGTGCACTGTCTTTTCTAGTCCCACTTCTCCGCAGGTCACAACATATATTTTTAAAATGTTTGTCCAGTTACCAATTAGGTCAATCATATACTTTACTCTTTATCCCAGAATAAAATACACCAATAAACAACAACATTATCAGTTTATTATCAAACAAAACTTATAAGTAACAAAGGAAACTATTAACACACAGATTGAAATATGAAAGTTCCCTTTTTAAAATCCCCACGCGCACACACTTACACACAGAAAAAAAACAGAAATTCTCTCTGCAGAGGTCTGTTACAAAAAAAAGACAAAAAGAAATAATACTTTGGCCAAATACTGGCTAATTCTTGAAGAAAAAAGAGAAGATATGGAAGGAAGTCAGTTGCCCCTTTTGGTCTGGCATCTGAGTATACGATGACGGGTACTGGGATATTTTCTAAAGCAGTTCTTTTCAGGTGGCATTGAGAATTAATCCAGCAGGTTTTTTCAGCTTCTCAGGAGAGATGCAGCACCAGGGATTTCGGCTGTCACACTGAATAGCAGGGTTTCTTCAAAGAGGTAGAGAAAGAGGTGAGCTAGGTGCTTTTTTCCCTTGGCAAGTTGATCTCCAACTGTCTTCAAAACAGTTCACACCCCAACTGACTTGAAAACAATATCCAAACCCCAAACGGGAAGTCAACGTCTCGACCTCCATTAACCTTGACATGTGGCTTCTCTGTAAACATCTTCCCCAGGTCACCAAGCCATGTGCACACTACACCTGCTTCTGGTTAGAGGGAAAGCAATGAACTCTCCTCTCCTGGCATAAATATCATCGGTCAGTGAATGGCAAACTGGGAGATGTTGCAGATGTTGCCTGCTCCAGCCTAGAAGGATCCTGATGCAAAGAAGTTGAAGACAACAGTCACCTTCACAGCCACTGGCAGCACTGTCCTTGCCCTGCTCTGAGGATGGAGGTCTGGCTGGAAGAGGTTGCAGAGTTCTATGGCCACATCCTTTGTAAAACACATACAATGCACACACTGCTGCTGGCTTAGGTGGAGGTAAGAGAAATGCTTCCAAAAGAACCTAGGTGAATAAGGCCTCCTGCTGAGAGCCCTTTCCCCCTTCCTTTTCCTCCCTCTGTGAGCAGCTTGTTCTCTTCTTTGCTGCCTGTGCTCTATCTCCCTCTCATGCTGTAGCCCAAGGGAAATGGTAACAACAGCACCCATGACTAGGAGCAAGTGGTCTGACCAAAACCCTTGAAGTCAGAACAAAGGTCTTCTCCACAGGCAGCACCACTCCTTGCAGACCTCACCAACTGTAACCAATGCTGCAAAACCACCAAGCACTCATACAAACCCAAATAAAGCAACTAACCTGAGAATAGTTGATGATCCATGGTGCAGGGCCCTTTCTGCTGCTGAGTGCATGTTCAGCTGTGCGTGTTTAAGAGAGGGTGTTAGCTCGAGCAGTAAGGTCGAAAATGGCAGTGCTGGAGTCAAATCAATGTTACACGCTGACTATCGTCATAATCTGCCTACTCTACATAATTCGGTACACAATTCTAATGCATGCACTATCACCCTCACTAAGATGGCATTTGGTGTGCACTGCACTGGAAGGTGCACGCATGGCAGCAACACCATTTTGGTACCAAAACAGCACCTGTAGCACCAAAAGTATGGGCATTTTGGAGCCCAATTTTGCAGCCTTGATCTTGATTTAAAACCCCATTTAGAGGCTGGTGCTTTTGAACACTACACTTTAATGCAGAGCAATGGAACAATTGATACAGATTCAGCTAATCTACTTTCTCCCTCTCCTTCCTTATAAATATGGATTAAGGTCAAGTAGAAGGGCACATAAATAGACCTTCAAAGTAAACTCAGACTGTTCTCATGATAAACAGCAATATATTATTGTATCTAATGTCTCAGTCAGTCCAACAATTCCTGGGAAAACAATAACATTACTATACAAAGAAGAAATGCATTTCCTTTGATAACAAAGTTGCTGCATAACCTTAGCCACAGCTGGTCCTGAGGAAATCAAAATTTTCCGACCTAAGTGGTTGATTCAATCATCCAAAATACCTTCTCCATTCCCATCCAACGTTCTCACCTTCTCTCCAGAAGATGCGGACTCGAGCAGCAATGTGGTTCTAAAGCTGTTGTCAGCCCTCCAACACATACTGGATAGTCAGGCACCCACTGCCCAAGATTTTCTAACTAATCTGATTGCAGGTAGGCGAGGAGATGACATGGCTGCTGGTGGGAGGGAACACTGGGGGTCATGAGGCTAAGTTGTGTCATATCTATTTGGAACAGGCTCAATGAAGTTCAGTAATCTTTTCCTGTCTGTCTTTCCGTATATTCGTGAGACCTTCTGCCTGCAGTACAGACTTGTTTATTTATCCCTATTTGGTCATGAGTGTTTTCAAGTACATGGCCTTATGCATCATTTGGCCTTATTCAATGTTTGGTCTCATTCATTGTTTGGCCAACCTTGGCATCTTGCCAAATTCCCACCCCTAAAATTGATTGTGGAGATTTTTCTCTGATCTTTCTTCTTCCAATGACAAATGTATGAGGAGACAGGGTTCAGGACCACGGTGGATTTTCTTCTGTTCTTGGAAAGGTTAGAAAGAAAGAGATCATAATAGGATTATGATGGAAGAAGCCATGCTCGTATCTCTTCAGTTTTTTGCCATCCCGCCCCATATAAATTCCTTGGAGCAGGGCTGGAATTCATTCTGCACTGTCAGTTAGGCAGTAGTTGACCAATCTCTCTAAGCTTCTGATCCCTTTAGATTGTTGCCGTGAGGGCAACACTGTAGCAGCACAGAGTTCCCCTCTGTCAGAATAATGAACTCCCATTACAGAGCAGAGATATGGCAAGGAATCCGCCTTCATAATACATTGTGCCCAAACCAGAAAAATATATAGAAGCTCAAAATGAACTTTAAATACACGTCCACCTTTATTAGGATATTAGGGTGGAGAGCAAGATCGATGTTATGAAGAAAAATGGTGGTTGCTTTAATGTTTCAAAATTGTAAAAATTAAATACAGACATGACCTCCAAGCCCAGGGGCTGAGCCATCCTTTTGGTACAACATGTCTGTAAGTCAGCCTCAGGAAATCACTTAGCAAAATGGCAGCCTCTTCTGTATGGCAGGTCTCCTCTAACAGGCCCAAAAAAACTGTCTAGTCCAGTAAATGAAGGGCCTGAGGTGACAACAGTGCATATATAATATATAAGTGATTTCCCGATGCTGACTTACAGATGTGTTGTAGTGAAAGGAAGGCTATTTTATGATTTATAGGTGAGTCCTCAACTACTTCGAATTTTAATAATATTTAATGTTAATAAATCTCTGGAAATTATCTCATATTACTTCCAGAGGGTGGTTGGAATCTGGAACACACTGCCTGAAGGGGTGGTAAAGGCAAGAACCCTCACAACATTTAAGAAGTACTTAGATGAGCACTTGAAACGCCATAGCATACAAGGCTACGGGCCAAGTGCTGGAAAATGGGATTAGAATAGATAGGCTTGACAGCCGGCGCGGACACGGTGGGACTCTCTATGAGAATTACAACAGAGAAACTGATGGATGATTTGAATGGTTGCGCTTGATGAACCAACAGTCTTTGCCTGCCCAAAAGATTACAATGTTACTATTATAGGAAGACATACGGCATCTATACCAGTACATGTATTTCTATGTTCAGTTTTCTGTCATTCTTGACTTTCTTATTATTTTATTAACATTTATCTTGTAGAGATTTTGATATGAATGGATCGTTTTAATGAAGTGAATATGATAAATTAGTTTTGTACCAAAGGTGGAAAGACCAGTTGTCACACGAGACAGATTTACACATTGCTGTACCTGTAGGATCATCAAAGGCTCACTCCAACTAGTGTTAATTGGATTGTTCACAGTATCCATCCAGACAACATTCAGATTTTGAAACTCAAATATTCAGTTAGACTTAGTATAACATTTGAAACCTCTTGGGTCTCATTACCCTGATTGCAGTTGGCCAATATTTGTAAAAGAGCATTTGGAATCTGCTACTTGCTTGGCAAAACTCTTAATACTGTAGGGACACTTGAGATATCATACCAAAATAACTGTCACTCATTTTGAGTGGGTGTTTGAGTTGGCACCACCAAACAACTAAAAATGAACAATTCTCATTATGTCAATAGACTGTTAACTCTTTCTCACTCAAAGCAACTAAATACTTGTGAATTATAATGCAAGGAAACAAACTAACAAAATGTTAGACTGGAAAAAAAATTAAATGGATAAGGTTTTAGGTCTATCAAATTACTGTTTTGCTAAAATTACTGTTTAATTTTAAAATAGATCAGTATAATATTTAACTATGTTCAACTTGAGGCTGTAAACTACCTAGTGCAATATTATTGCAAGTATATTCATACCAAATTCTTTTCCCCACTATTTTGATGGCATTAATTCACTTGAAATAAATTGATTAGTGCCTCAGTTTAAATTGAGGAGAGGCAAATTTAATAAAGCAACTTCCAATTTTAGCATGTAGTATATCTGGTGGGTAGGTCAATTCAAATGACAGTGCTACAGTTTTTAAACAAGTATTGCTAAACAGTGTGAACCTCATCCAATGTAATGTACATTTTCAGTACACAATTGAGAGCTGGATTTTCATCATCCCACCCCTACAGGTTCAGTGCAGGACATTTTCACACTGCTCCGACCCAACCCAGGTTCACAATTTAGGAATTATTATGGATTTATGGTAGATTTCTACTGTGATACCCACCAGTAAGCAGGAGCCAACCTAATGGCTCCCAGGAAAATTTTAATTGTGCTGCTGCAGGACTAGTAGAGGCCAAAATAAAGATTAATGGGGGCTGAACCCCAAAGACTACTTTTCCACTTAAGGCCTCGATCTAGACCAAAATTTTCAGCAGGTAAGCCATAAGGAAAACTGAAGGAAAAGGAGGCTTACACAAGGCCCTATCTCTTTATTGACAGCATTTGGGCCATTACTGCTGCTACTGCAGGCCCACTGCCACCTTTCCTCAAGCAGTATAATTGAGTAGTGGCAAGAGGGATGGACAGGAGGGTAGTTGGGTGGGAACCTGAACACCCTTCTTCGCACTAGTATTTGCATGCAGCAGTTGGCAGAGGTGGACAGTAGTGCTCCTGTGCAGCAGGGAAGGAAACTTGAGGTAAGGGCCAGAAGGCAGTGGTGGGCTTCATCATCTGATTGTTTCCACTATCGACACCACTGTCCCATCCAATGTGAGGTGGGATAGTGCAGATAAATCCAGGGGTGAATGTCTTCATGATTACAGCGCAGTAGGACTCCAATCTTTTGCTCTTCCCTGCACATGTTATCAACATTCTTTGGAGTCTGTTGAAATCTTAATATTGGGCTGATTTTTATTCTGGTTACGGGCGTCCGAGCGGCAGGCTGGAAGTTGGGGGGAGACCACACCTTAGCCCTTCCTCGGACCCCCATTGTAATTCCATGGTGGGCAGGCAATTAACTGCCTAGCATCAGAGACGCTATCCCTTTAAGGGATGAGCTCCTGCCTCCAAGAGCTGGCGGTCAATCAGAAGGCCGGCAGCTCTGCAATACTGGCAGCGCCACAGGGAGCAGGAGGTCCTGCAGTACTGAGGACATGGGAGACCCCAGGAGTAGTAGCTGAATATTTTAAAAAATGAATACAATAAAAAGTAGCTGAAAAGTAAAAAAAGAAAAAAAGTTTTCAATTCTTTCCTTCAGTCTTCTTAAATTGAAATTTTAACTGGCAGCTCTCTTTAAAAACCAAATCCATTTTAAGCAGTCTGCTTCTGACCTGATTTGACATATTAGGAGCATTCATAATTAGGCTCCCATTCAAAAGAAGGAGCACCACCAGAAACAACATTGTGATGCAAGTTAGGCAGGGACTAATGGGATCAGTAGGTACCCAATTTACAGGTCTACACATGCCCCACAACCCACTGACAGTAAGAACACTGCTGGTTGGAAAATTCACCTTAGTGAATTTAAACATCACTGCTTTATAATATTATAAAACATAACTGTGTGTAAATGTGGGTAGTGTCCTAGGCCCAACCATCTTCAGCTGCTTCATCAGTGACCTTCCCTTCATCATAAGATCAGAAGGGGTGATGTTCGTTGATGATTGCACAATGTTCAGTACCATTCGTAGCTTCTCAGATACTGAAGCTGTCTATGTCCAGATGCAGCAAGAC
This sequence comes from Heterodontus francisci, assembly GCF_036365525.1. Classification (NCBI taxonomy): domain Eukaryota; kingdom Metazoa; phylum Chordata; class Chondrichthyes; order Heterodontiformes; family Heterodontidae; genus Heterodontus; species Heterodontus francisci. The sequence goes on from NC_090374.1 coordinate 125,216,541, forward strand.
CTGGACAACATTCAGGCTTGGGCTGATAAGTGGCAAGTAACATTCATGCCACACAAGTGTCAGGCAATGATAATCTCCAACAAGAGAGAATCTAACCATATCTCCTTGACATTCAATCGCTGAATCCCCCACTATCAACATCCTGGAGGTTACCATTGACCAGAAACAGAACTGGAGCAGCCACATAAATACTGTAACTACAAGAGCAGGTCAGACACTGGAAATCCTACAGTGAGTCACCCACCTCCGATTCCCCAAGGCACAAGTCAGGAGTGTGATGGAATACTCTCCACTTACCTGGATGAATGCAGCTCCAACAGCAAGAAGCACAACACCATTCAGGACAAAGCAGATCGCTTGATCGACACCCCATCAACCACCTTAAACATTCACTCCCTTCACCACTGATGAACAGTGGCAGCAGTGTGTACCACATAGCAGATGCACTGCAGCAACTCACCAAGGTTCCTTTGACAGCGCCTTCCAAACCTGCAACCTCTTCTACCTAAAAGGACAAGGACAATAGACGCATAGGAACACTACCACATACAGGTTCCCCTCCAAGTCACACAGCATCCTGACTTGGAAATATATCGCCATTCCTTCACTGTCACGGAATAAAAATCCTGGAACTCCCTTCCTAACAGCATTGTGTGTGTACCCGCAACAGCTTCAAGAAGGCAGCTCAAGGGCAATTAGGGAGGGCAACAAATGCTGGCCTAACCAGCAGCGCCCACATCCCATAAAACAAATTTTAAAAATCATTACTGCAGACATGTCAGTCCTGATAAAGAGCAGTTTTGAACTGTGCAATTTGTCCATTAGGATTGGACAGAGACTACCAAACTCATTTTGCTTAGAAACCTTTATCGAGGTTAGTTCGAAACCTTGGCTGGGATTTTCTGCTTTGGTGGAATCCCAGTGCATCTTATCAAGGCTGGAGCTGTAGCCAACCAAGTGGGCCACCCCTGCCTCCAGCTCATTCTCTAGGATCAGTCCAGTTTGCATACTTTAGATGGGTCCTTTGCCTGGAAGTAGATGGATAGTGATCTCGGCAAGCTTCAGGCAGTGTGTATCATGTGATTTGTGGCCTCAGGGCTGCTCCAAAACAAAAACGTTATACATTTTGTTTATTAATGTTTTAGCCCATGTATTCAATCATAACAAGCTAAGGTGGCTGTTTAATTTTTAACATCCACCACAATTAAAGTTGCCGACTCTGGTTAGGTGTATTCCTGAAGGTTTCATCAGATGACCTCCCACCTTGTACCACCCCATACTCCTGCCATTGATCTATCCTCCTGCCATGCTGCCTTCCCACACCAATTGAAAAGCAAACAGTTCTGTGTTATATAATTGGATTAACCTTAACTATCAGTCAAGCAGCCTATTTTTCCCATCTGCAATATTTTTACAAAATAATAAATGAAAGTATTCGAAGAAGATTTAAAAAATAAAAACTTGTTTTACTGTGCCTATTATTTTTCTCCTGGGTTGCTTGCAAAGGTGTCCTGGAGATTAACCTTCAATTCTTGATGACTCTAGGAGAATCCTGGAGGGTTGGCAAGCCTAACCATCATAATAACCCTGGACTCCAGGAATGTACAAGGCGAGGGCACGAGTGACAGGAAAATCATCAAATGACATATTGCCATCGTTTGCAAGTGTTACAGTACATCCAATCATATCTGGGCAGATGCATTATTCATTCCCCTGTCACTTCTGATAGATTTACCAGGAAGTGGTGGAGGACAGCAGGGAGCAATTGAAGCAGTTCCCAAAGAATTTCTTGTATCTTTCAGCTCGAGATACTCCAGGGAACTGTTATAATTCCAGCACAGAAAAATTGAATTCTTCCTCTATCCCAAAGATTTTTTTCAATAAAGTTAATTACCTAGGCAACATTATTTTTGCAAAAGGTAGAGTATTCTTAAATAACATTAGTCTACATTTCCAGGATTGTCATTTAGTTTAGTGTTATGTTACAATTGTTACCCACATTTCGATCATTTGCACTCAATGTATCTCTTGTGATCTGGCTTCCAGAAATGACAGATGAAAAATCAATCAGCAACTAAAAAGGCTTTCAGCAATGTAAAACAGCTAAGATCAAATCACTTAGAAAATATGCACATTGATTTTCTTAAAAGTATCATATGTAAATGGTTTGATAACTATACAGATAATTACTTGAATCAGAATAATTGCTTTGCTCTAAATTCTTTTATGGATCAGTGCTCTCACTAATGCAGCATTATTTATTCAGGTATAATGGTAAAATATTGCTCTAATTGCATAGCATAGAGGTTGGCTTGGACCATGTTATACAATAATTACAAATGAGGGGCTAAGGATACTATATAGTGTGAGAGAGAAGTTCAGGCAGTTTGCAAACATGCATTAGAGCACAAACATATTTTATAAACTGCAAAATACAGTAATTGAGTGTCGCTGAGCACTTAATAGATTTCTCTCATCTCAGTAAGTGTTGTGTTTTAAAAACAAGAAATGCTGGAATCACTCAGCAGGTCTGGCAGCATCTGTGGAAAGAGAAGCAGAGTTAATGTTTCGGGTCAGTGACCCTTCTTCGGAACTGACAAATATTAGAAAAGTCACAGATCATAAGCAAGTGAGGTGGGGGTGGGGCAAGAGATAACAAAGGAGAAGGTGTAGATTGGACCAGGCCACATAGCTGACCAAAAGGTCACGGAGCAAAGGCAAACAATATGTTAATGGTGTGTTGAAAGACAAAGCATTAGTACAGATTAGGTGTAAATACACTGAATATTGAACAGCAGCAAGTGCAAACCTGAAAAAAAACAGTGAGTAAGCAAACTGAACAAACTAAGATGAAATGAAATAAATGCAAAAAAAAGATTGTAAAAAATGTAAAAAAGAATGTAAAAACAAGGAAGAAAAAATAACTAAAAATGAAAGTAAAATGGGGGGCTGTCATGCTCTGAAATTATTGAACTCAATGTTCAGTCCGGCAGGCTGTAGTGTGCCCAATCGGTCGATGAGATGCTGTTCCTCGAGCTTGCGTTGATGTTCACTGGAACACTGCAGCAATCCCAGGACAGAGATGTGAGCATGAGAGCAGGGGGGAGTGTTGAAATGGCAAGCAACTGGAAGCTCAGGGTCCTGCTTGCGGACTGAGCGGAGATGTTCCGCAAAGCGGTCACCCAGTCTGCGCTCACTGTGTTTTGTTCAGTCGCTTCTCTGTTCTCATCTCTTAGGCAATCCCTCGGGAACGGGGATGACTTTCTTCAACTCCAGGGTTGTGGGTCCTTAGGTGACTGAATAGTCCAATTCTGGATCCGCACACTCTGCCACAGGTGGGCAGGTGGTGTTTGGTGAGGCGAGTGAATGGGATGCTCGAATTTCCAAACGCTCCTTCTGCTGTTTGCACTTGGTCGCTGCCTGGGCATTTCCACGTTCTTCGAACTGGCTGGTACCTTCGCGGATGATTCTTTTCCATTGTGGGCAGTCTCGGTCAAGAGATTCCCACAAGTGGAGATGTAACATTTTTTCAGGGAGGCTTTAAGAACATCCTTGTAGCATTTTCTCTGCCCTCCTGGTAGCCTCTTACAGTGACAGAGCTCGGAGTAGAAAGCTTGTTTTGGGAGTCTTGTGTCAGGCATGCGGACGATATGGCCCACCCAACGTAACTGACTAGCCATGACCAGGGTCTTGATACTGGGGATGTTGGCCTGAGAGAGGATACTGATATTGGAGTCTGATAGTATGGCATTAACAAATACAAACACCCTTTCCTGCTCCAGAAGGTTCACACCAAGAATGAAAACCATGTAGCCTGTTCAAATTAAAATGCTTGGTGGTGAATTGAAATTAGAATTTAGAAATCTAATTCAATAAAGCATTCAAGGTCCTGTGCTACCATTGATTGTGGAAAAGGGAGAGATACCATATAGTCAGTCGCAAAGATCACCCAAGATAGCAGCAAAAAGAACATGGGCAAGTAGTTGAAAGAACTTCAGTTAATGTCAATGTTTTATATCGTATAAATATATAACTCAGAGACATTCTTTTAAAAATCAGTATTTAACAATGTGCCAATTAGGCAGCAGGTTAAATGTGAATTGCATAAACAGGAGTCTGGAGGATGGAGTTGTAAGCATTCAGTGTAGAATCTTTTGATGATTTCTGGATTATTTATTCTGGTTCCATTCTTTTCCTGGTTGGAACTTCATGCTTGGTTTCCCAATGAACTCGTTGATTTCTGGTCCTTCTTGTAGATATACTGGACGTAGTGAGAGCAATATTTATTTATCAGCTGCCCGCATCTGAGTTAAAAAACAGGCATCCGGCAACTGAAAATCAGAGGGTGAACCCTGGCACCCTACAGATGACCAAGGCAGCCTGGCATACTTTTCAATTGGGCCGTAAATAGGCAAGCAAACCCAAATGCAAACACATGTTAGGCTCACTCGGTTTTCCCTTTCCCCATTCTCTCTTCTTCCTTATTCTCATTAGGGTAGATTCTGCTGTCCTCTGCACTAGGAGAGCAGGTGTGAAACCAGAACAGAGGGAGCACAGAATTGAGGAGCTGGCTCTGTGCCAGTTTTTTTATTGACCTCAATTCAGTAATTTATTTTTGCACTTAGTGAGCTGATATATTTGTACACATATTCTGTGCAGGCCTCATTATGACCTCAAATTTAATGCAAAAATCTTTAAGTAAACCTAACATTATACTTGTGCAGGATTTACAGTGCTACAACAAATCGTTCAGACCAATGCAACTGAACCTTCTGGATCGTGGCCTCAATGCAGTGCTTGAGGACATGAGTGTTGGGCACACTTTAATTTTAGCACAGTGCCGGATTTAGCACAGTCTATCCGGTATCAAATATAGATTCCCCTGTGACATGTCTTAAATGTCCCCATCAGTATTGCAGTAAACAGTATGCTAAACAGGGTTTGGCAAGAACACAACCTTGTTTGATGCTGTTGTTGATTGCAAATGGTAATGGCACGTGCCCTTGATCAATTACTTGGGCCATCATAATTGTCAATGTTCATAAATTTGCCAGTGCATCCAAATCATAGAAGAATTGCCCACCATGTATCACAATTTATAGAATAGGATACCTTTGTCTTGTTAACAAAAAACACATAAAGATTCTGATGCTCTTTAAAAACTTTTCCTAGATTTGGCGGGTTGAGAAAATCAATTTGGATGTTTCACGAAAGCAGCATTAGCGTTCAGGTTGAATTTTTTCTGCTGGTTGTTCATTCATTTGGTGGAACATGACGCAGGCTTGAATTTGACTTGACATTGATAGAAGCAAAATTCTGCAGAGACTATCGCAGCCTTAGAAATCACCTTTCTGCTTGTAGAGATGCAGTGGACCACACAGAGGATGCACCCTCCCAAATGCAGATACTTTCAGCTCGTTGGGCAGCCACTTGGCATTAGAATCAGGGTCACAAGCTGGTGAGAGCACCGCAAACACGCCCGAGCAGCTGGTTGAGGCTGAGACAGCCGAGGCCTCTGACAAGCAGAAGACTGTGGGTGGCCAGGCCCATGCTGACCCCCAGGAGGATAAACCTGTTGCTTGAAGGAGGCAAGAGAGTTGCAGAGAGGGGTAAGGCAGCATCTGGCAGAGATGCCAGAGGCCATGCACAGCCATAAGCAGACGATGATGGAGTCCATCCATACCATGAGTTCTGCCATGTGTCAGGTGTGTGAGCGCATGGCTTCCTCCATCGAGAGCTTGGTGACCCTCATGGAGATCCAGGTCCCACAGATGCACGCAGACCTGCACACCATCGCCTTAGCCATGAGCTCAACGCAGAAGTGGCAAGGCAAAAGAAGAACAGGAGCCCAGAGGCTTCTCCAGCTTCTGGTCCTTCTCTGAGGAGCACGGAGACTCAAGAGAGCCTTCAATGAGAGGAGGAGAGGCTGACCTCCACATCTGGAGGCTCCCCTCTGGGCAATCCAAGTGTGGCCATCGGCTCCTCAGCCCCTCTGCCAGTGAGCTGTGACATCTGAGGAGAGTCCTGTACCAGTCCAGGACACACCTCGGCAGCCGGGGCCTTCCAGGCCTCAGACAGCCAGATGGCACCTGTCGAAGTCATGACAGGCCAAGGGGCAGCCTGATCAGCAGCCTGCCTCCAGCCCAGCTCCTGCTGCAGGGATCAAACTGCGAAGCAGCAGCTGTAAACGTATGAAGAAGAACCCCTAGCCGTACTTTGGGCCTGACGGGTGCACCATATATATTTTGTGGTAATTAATTAAAATATACTTTGTTCAAATCATTAGACAACACTGTCAGAAAGACATGTTCCATTGTGCCTTAATTGTGAGCTGCTGACCTCCCCATTCCCTCTTAGAGCAATGCCAATGTGACCATAGGCCTCATTAACATGCCAATGTGATGACAGACCTCATTAATGTATGGTCTCCTGTGGTCACTAGCGCGCATTGCAGCTGCTCGCAAGTCAGGGACCACAAATGGAATGGAGGCAACCGAGTTCAGGAATTAAAGTGAGCCTTTATTTCACTCTCTGTGAATGGTCACCAGGTTGGCTGTAAATGAGTCATCATGAGGTTGTCTCTTGCCTCTTTCATGCAGTCCTCAACCCATCTGGCCTCCTGCCTTGGCACATGAGGATGTGACAATTCTGTCAGCGGAGTCACTGATAGATTTCAGAGCCCAACCTTAATGATGGCCCACCCTCTCTTCCGGTAGTGTGAATAAACAGAGCCATCACACATCAGTTAGACATCCCTATACTGACCCCACCCCACTCCCAAACCCACACTTAGCCCCCTTGCAGAGCACCTGAGACCTCGGACCCCTTGCAGAGCCCCCTAACACCCTGGATCCCCTTGCAGAGTGCCCAGGACCCCGGATTCCCTTGCAGAGTATGCAGCAACACAGTCTGACAATGGCCTCTGAACTCCCCTCCTCTCCTATGTAGCAATGCTGAAGGCTGCCTACCCTATGCAACAATGTGGCCTCTCACCTTGGTGCCGGCAGTTTTTAATGGTTGTGAATCCGAAGGCATGTCAGTGTCACCCGCCGTTCACAGAATCGCTCACCGATCGTTAAATCGCTTTTAATTATGTTTAAATGCATGTAAATCGGCATTTCAGCAATTTAAAATAGACTTCCGTTGCGTTGCGGCAGCAATGCCGCCATTGTGTTTCTCCCCATTAACAAAATCGGGAACCGATGTCACAACACCAGATTTCCGGGGGGACAGTTGCGTTGCAATTCTCAGTCCCCCCACGCCACCATACCCACCCTCAACAGCCGCATTAGGTTCAGCCCCAGCAGTGCACTGATAGAGTGGAAGCCCTTGTGATTGATGAATACTCCTGGGTGATCTGGGGGTGCCCAGATTGCCACATGTGTGCAGTCGATGATGCCTTACACCTGTGGAAAACCAGCTAGAGCCACAAACTCGAGCGTCGCTCATTCTGACAGGTGAAGGTCACAAAATTGCTGGCCCTGACAATCAAGCCAACTTGTTTTATGTATTTGTGGGCCTTCAACTGGAAATTCTGGATATATCTCCAACAGAGCCCTGGAAGGAACCGGAGGCAAAATATTTGAGGGTGGCGGTGATTTTGACAGTCACTGTTATCTTGGCCAACAGGTCCAGCAGGAAGCAGGTCTTCTTCTAGGAGGCTGCAGATGTCTACCACCTCCTGAAGTACTGCTGTTCAGACATTTGAAGGAAATTTGGCATCTGGTTTGCTAGTAGTGCCTCCTTAACCGCTCTGCTGCTGTCCTCTCTGAGCCCCCCTCTCCGCAGCACCCTCTTCTGCTGCTCCCCTCTCTGCCTCTGTCATATCTGAGCACCCTTCCAACTCTGCAGCACCCAGTGCCCCCACCTCTGCTGCTCTCCTCTCTGCTTTCCAGCTGCAGGTCTCGCTACAGCAGTTTGCTGCTGGTCATATTTCTCCTCGTCCAAGGTCCAATCTAAGGAAGCAATAATGTCACCAATCCTGTTGTGATTCAGAAAACCTCTGAAGTGTAGGAGGTAAGCTCTCAGGGCTGCATTTTTCCCATGGAGGCTGGAAACAGGAGTCGGGACTCTTTTTGGATCCTGAACCCGCCTCCGGTGGGAAACTGGTTAAAGTCAAGATTTTCACATGGGTGAGCCCTTAATTGACATGGAGACAGGTTCCCTGTTTAGTTGAGGGCGGTGGGCAGGCTCTCGAAGCTGGAAGGCCAATCAGAGGCCTTCCAGGTCCAGAGAAGCACCCGGCTGCTGTACAAGGCAAGTAACTAAAGGGCGCTTCAACAAGAAGGTGCCCTCTCAGCCACTTTTTAAAAACTGTAATTAAAAAGCATAAAAAGCAACTGTTGTTAGGGCGGGGGGTGGAGGTGGTGGTGGGGAGAGCCGTTCTACAGGGCAGCCTTTGGCTGTACCCTGCCCCCTCCCCAGGCAGGGAAGGCCTGTAGGCCTGCCAGGAGCATTGGCACCCCAGCTTACTGCTGGTTACCAGCCCCTGTCAGCCTCCTTAACCTCTGCTGAACAAGGCTCAACAAAGCCCTTAACAAGCCTAACTGCCTACCTGCCAAAAAGGCAGGTCAGGAATGGAGTTGGAAGTGGTCACGCCAGCCGGCCTCGTAATTTTCAGGCTCCATCCGCCTCTGTTCCCAATGTTGTTGGAGCCCGAAAATTCAGCTGTCAGTTAAAGTACTGTGATCAAACCCTTTCCGAGCAACAGGCAAGAAAGCAGCTGTGAATACTGAGTATTGATTGCAATATTTCCTTACATTTGATTTAGCCCCCTCAATTGCTGCTGTGTCATGCCTGGTGAGTTTCAGAAAGTCTGGGAAAGATGCCCTGTTAAATTTAAAAGTTAGTTGAAATATTGGTCTAATTGAGCGATTAGCCTGTGTTAACAAACAACCTGCCCTCTCCCAGGGTGGTGGGGTGGCAGTGGGGGCTGCGCACAAGCACTCGAATGTGCTCCAGTTCAATGTGGAAGTCAGCAATTTGCACCTAGCTTCTTGACGTGCTGACATTTTTGCCAGCTTTAATCCCCTCCCACCATCGCACCCAAACACACGCACGCCTTCAGGTTAAAATCCCCCTCCAGGGATCAGCTGTGTGGCTCTTCTATAAAAAATTCATCATAGACCTGAAATGTTCACTGTTTCTCTCTCCACTGATGCCACTAATCCTGCTGAGTATTTCCAACATTTTCTGTTTTTTCATTTCATCCTTTATATTCTATTTATTGGCTACTTTCTTTATATATACAGACATTTTCTTGTTGTATTTCTGTTTTTGCACATCTCTTTCACTCACTGGTTAGGCCGCAGTTAAAATACTTTGTCCATTTTTGGGCAACCCACTTTATAAAGGATGCCAAGACCATGATAATGGTGCAGAAGGGATTACTAAGATAATAATAGGGTTCTTTTCATTGGAAGAAATAAATTTAAGAGATTTAATAGAGGTATTCAAAATTCTGAGAATTGCCTGAGGTAGGGGGACAAATACGCAATGTTTTCATGCAGAGAGTTATTAGAACATGGAACACTTTACCATAAATGAATATTCAGATAGAGACTATAACATAATTTAGAAAAAAATTGGATAAAGCTTTGAAAAGGAAGAATATAAAACAATATGGAGAAGGAAAGGGAATGGAATTAGATAGCTCCAGTGGCACAATAGGCTAAATAGCCTCCTCATATGTTGTAATTGCTATGATATTATGAATAAATCCTCACAATGTTCATTGTGCCATCAATAATCTCAAATACAAAGACCGTCAAGCTATGGGTTGTGGGTGATAGCTATTTCAAAACAGCCCACTTTTCCACATCCGGTCCCCTCAGCCAAAATTCCTAAAGCACTTGCGGTTTCACAATCCCTAATGGTGGAAAATAATATTCCATCACAATAACTCTGCATATTTGTGTAAGAAAATGAACTCTAGTTATATTAATGTGAGTTTAGTTTACTTGAGAAAAAATACATTGGCCAGAATTTTACGGCCCCCCAACGAGTGGACTGGTGGCGGGGGGACCAGAAAATTGAGTGGGTGAATGAGAGGCAGGGAGGGGAAGGGGAAGGGGGAGGGGGAGAAGAGGGGGGTGGGGTCCTCTTGCTTTCGTTAGTTGGATGTAGTCCCAGCAGTGGTCACCACTCCTGGTGGCGTTGCTGGGACTAAGAGCTGCCGACCCACTAATTGGCCGGCCGCTCCATTCGGCAGGACTTGCTCAAGGACGTAGGAAGTCCTGCACAAGATTAATTAAGGGCCTGGGGAGCGAATAATCCTGGCGTGGCTGCCCAGGCCCGGTGGAGGCGGGCTTATCACCGACTTTTTGGCCGGTGGGGCCTCCTGCCCAACGTAAAATTCCAGCCATCATTTCAATTATTTACAGAAATAATAGAAGATTCGTGCTGCTGGTTTTGATCGCTGAGAATATTCTTGGATTTCTCTACTTTTGAGAAAGTAGTTTTAAAATATATATAAAGTGATCTCTTTGAGCAAGTTATCTTAAGAACAAGATGAATTCAATCCAAAACAAAGGTCTCAAGCAATAGACTTTTTTTTCTATTTAACTTTCATCAATTATGTAATCCCCAAGGGCAGTTGGTCAATAAAGAGCCCAGTTTTGGAAAAGATTGAATAAATAATGCCCACGCGTTGTTGACTGATAATGAAATGAGGTCTCCAGGAGGGTGAAATGAGTAAAAAACACCATTTCCAATGACATAATAAATATTCTTCCATTAGTAGCACTTGAAAACTGGGTAACACTGATATACTATAATTGTGATAATTACTTTTCAAACTAAATTGCAATTTACACCACTGCCAAATATAATATATTAATAAATGTCACCACAAAAGTTGCATTACATTGAAACTCAGGTACAAATATAACAAATATTATGGAGCTGAGTTCTGTGACAAATGCCTTCACTTAAGCACCTAGAAAGAAATGCTGCAGTTTTCAAGATTCAGTGCACAGGCATATCTAAATCTGGCATGATTCAAAGCTACCACCTCAGCAAGGCACTTTTGTATGCTGATGACTGCTAAAGAGTGTGACATAATATACTGGTTGAGGTAGAGGCACAAAATGAAGAAAACAAGACCAAATTGCACAGAATCTTAATATTAAAACAAAATATTGCAGAAATCTTACATAAAAACAGGAAATGCTGGAATCAGCAGGTCAGGCAGCATCCGTGGAGAGAGAAACAGAGTTAACGGTTCATGCTGATGACCTATCGTCAGAATCTATGGGACGAATTTTGTGCCCACAACGGGGCACCCGGTACCAGGCTGAAAAGGCAGGAGTATCCCGCCTCGGCCAGCTGGAGCAGTCTCCGCCCCCCACCTTCCCTGGAGCGATTCTACGGCGCTTTGCCAATTAACAGCCAGGTGTTGGGATCCCCCCATTCCTTTAAAAATGGGGATCCCACCTCCTAGAACTGCCAGCCAATCACAGGGCCAGTAACTCAGCAGTATCAGCAGCGCCACTGGGAGCGGTGGCCACTGCCGGCATTACAAGAGGCCATGGACCTGCTGGAGCGGAGATCCAAAGTAAGTGAGATGGAGTCGCCGGGGCCAGACCGGCAGGCCCTCTGTGAAGGGGGAGGAGAGGGTGGGTGTTTAGTGCAGGGGGAAGGTGGTTCAGGGAGGTGCAGTTTTTCCTGGCGGGGGCCACAGATTTCTCATCAGAGGAGGGCCCCTGCCCCAAGCCCGCAGGGAGGTCACCTCCTTTTACTAGATGACTTTCCCACGTGGTGGAGGGCCCCCATGGCCACTGGTTAAATCCTAGTGGCGGCAAAAGGAAGCCCTTAAGTGGCTGTTAATTGGCCACTTAAGGGCCTCCATTGCCCTCTGGAGGGGAGGCTGTCTTCGGCCTATCCCGCCCCCCACAAAATTGCGTTGTCACGGGGAGGTAGTGGGCCTTCCCCCCCCTCACCCTCCACCCCCCGCCTCCTGTCACAATTGTATGGGCCCTCCCACCTCTGAACCCGTCTTGGGGACCCCATAAAATTCAGCCCTCTCATCCTGACAGAAAGGCTGGTGGAAGCACACCTCAGCCATTTGGGGGACCCTGACTGCATATAACGGTGCTCAGGCAGTTAACTTCCTAGCGCCAAGTTGCCCATCCCTTTCAGGATAGGGATTCCGCCTCCAAGCACTGCTGGCCAATCAGAGGGATGGCAGCTCAGCAGTCCCAGCAGCACCACCGCGAATGGTGACCACTGTTGCGACTGCACCCAACTGGAAGAAACAACGTGGATGCTGGCCTCAGAAGTAGCTAAGTGGTTCGGCGAGGCCAGTCAGGCAGGCCCCGGCTAGGGGTTGTGGGGGATTGTTGGTGAGGGTGGGTAGGGGGATGGTGTTGGCATGAGGCTTTGCCACCAGGGAGCCCCTCCAAGGACCACAGATTTCCCAAGCAAGAGGGTCCCACCACAGCTCAGGGAGGCCGTCTTATTCTACTGGGCAGTCTCCCCACATGACAGGGGTCCGACCAGCCCCTGGTAAAATACCAATGATGGTGGGAAGAGGCCCTTAAGTGGTCATTAATTGGTTTCAATTGGGCTCTGGGCAGGAAGGCTGTCTTTGTCCTTCCCTGCCTCTAACAAAATTCAATGGCATCAGAAAGGCTACAAACACTCCACCTTCTCTCGCCATTTTATGGGCCGACTGCCTCCCTGCTGATCCCTAGAGGGCTGATAAAATTCAGCCCAATCTCTCCCAGGTTACCTGGCTATAATACACAATTTCCCATGTTACCAGACTGTGATACACAATTTCCCAGGTTACCTGGCTGTGATACACAATTTACCAAGTTACCAGACTGTGATACACAATTTACCAAGTTACCAGACTGTGATACACAATTTCCCAGGTTACCTGGCTGTGATACACAATTTACCAAGTTACCAGACTGTGATACACAATTTCCCAGGTTACCTGGCTGTGATACATAATCTCTCCCAGGTTATTAGGCTGGGATACACAATCTCTCCCAGGTTATCAAGCTATGATACACAATCCCCCAGGTTAATCAGGCCGAGATACACAATCTCTCCCAGGTCATTAGGCTGTGATGCACAGGGCTGGATTTTCTACGCCCTTTGGGGACAGGCTCCAAGGCAGGAGGGAGCGCAATATCAGGAAGGAAGATGTTGGGATGGAAGCCAGCCATCGTCACCTCACAACCAAGTATTCTGAAGGGAGGCCGGCATGGTGGGAGGACCTCATGCTACAATTTGGTGGGAAGGTAATTAATTGGCCAATTGACAGCAATTTTGCGGGGATTTTTAGATTTTCCAAAGGGTGCATCAGAACCTCAGGCCTTTGGAGCCTCATTTGCTATAAGGAGGCTGCAAGCAAGCAGGAGCTCAGTGCTGGCTTCCTTTGGCAGCCATCGAGAGAGGCGGTATGGCTTGGCAGGGAGGGTGGTGCAGCATGAGCATTGGCACTCACAACTAGGAGCAGGAGAAATATGTGCCAGTATTGTGGGGGCGTGCTGCCAGAATGCCCTCTGGGACCTGCACTTGTGTTGATTAAACGGGGAGGAAGGAGTGAGGAAGGCGTCCCGATAGAGGTCCTGGAAACTGAGAGCAGCCATCTGCCATGGGCCTCATTCACTCAGCCCTCAGGACCTCTAGTGAGGAAAAGTAGCAAAGAGAGAGAGAAATGCAGCCACAGGCACTGGGACAGCAGCAACCTCAGGGGCAGCAGCAGCACCAACCTGAGGGTGGGGATGCAGGAGAAGGATGTAGAGGGGTACTCAAGCAGCCTGCTGCAGGCAGATGATTGTACCTTCCAGCAAAGGGTGTACCATCAGAACCTCAGCTACCTTCAAATGTCCCAGTGGCTGTGTCGCTGAAGATTGTGCTTCTTCAAGGAGGCTGTCACAGATCTGTGTGCCATTATGGAGGACGAGCTCAGCCCCATTGGAGATGGTGACCATTCAATGCCAGTGGCGCTGAAGGTCACCATGATGCTAAATCTCTACACCTCTGGCTTATTCCAGGGATCCACTGGAGATATATGTGGGATCTCCCAGTCTGAGGATCATCAATGGATCAAGGTGGTGACCTATGCCCTGTTCAAAAGGGCCCACCAATTACGAGCATTTTTGCACTGATCTGGACAGTCAAGGTGAGGGATTGGGCTTGGGGCCATCGCTGGATTTTGCTGGGTGTGATCAACTGCTTGCATGTGGCCATTAAGGCTCCCACAGGCCAGCCAGCGGCCTTCATCAACAGAAAGGGCTTTCACTCGTGCAATGTACAACTGGTCTGCGATCAGGTTATCAGGCTGTTGTACACAATTCCCAGGTTGTCAGGCAGTGATAAAGGACTTGACGTCATAACTGTTATTAGTTAGAATTTTACCAGGTATGATGAAAACCTCACAGGACATCTGTCTGTGAAATAGGATTGCACAGGATTTCCTGAAGACAGTGTCCTTTACTACAAATGTAAGTGTGGGTCAGTGTGTGCTGTAATATGTTTAATTATCATTTTCTTAATGGAAAGTCCAGTTTTTCACTTGGTAGATATGAGAGATAAGAAGGTTCCTCATTCAGTGATGCTATCTAAAAGGAGAAGGTTCACAATTTCAAGTCCTCTCATTTTATTTTCAGTATCCATGTGATTTTGTAAGTAGATATATTTCAGAACAATAACTCAATAGTTATTTTTGTAACAGTTTCAGATATATTACTAATGATAAATCACTTTTTAAAGTCATTTTTTCCCCTTTTCAATTTCCCCTCCTTTTCCCTTTGTGGAGTCTGCTTATGGCAGGCACCTACAGCCCAGAGGACAGGTACATATGAACATTCGAATTAGGAGCGGGAGTAGGCCACTCGGACCCCGAGCCTGCTCCGCCATTCAATAAGATCTTGGCTGATTGGATTGTAACCCTGCCTCCACATTCTCGCCTATTTCAGATAACCTTTCACCCCCTTGCTTTTCAGGAATCTATCTACTTCTGCCTTAAAAATATTTAAAGACTCTGCCTTTTGAGGAAGAGTTCCAAAGGCTCATGACCCTCTGAGAGAAAAAAAAATTTCGCCTCATCTCTGCCTTAAGTGGGCAACCCCTTACTTTTAAACATTTTTAAGTTAGGAGCACAGATTTCACAACCTCACTAATGCTCTTCTACTGTCAGCATTGCATTGTATGAATACAATCTGGGTTCATCAGCCATCTGATTTTCTCTCCTTTCCTCAGACAAATTAGCTGGTAAAATGGTATAATTACAAACAGTTACAAGTATGTTTTAATCACCTTGGTTAAATTCTGAGGTACTGTGCTTTTATATTTCACACTATCCTTTGTTCTGCTATATTGTACTGTGCTGTTCTACATCATGCTTCATATCTAGCGATCTCTGTGGTATTGATTTTCCCTTTCCCGATGTTAATTTGAATCTGGCATCAAGTCAGGAGGATCTCCAGGCATCTAAAATGGTGACGTCCTCAAGAAGGGTAAGCAGCCAATCACATTGAAGAATTGTCACAGACAGCAAACCAGGAAGGAAAATGCACTGATTATCTACATGTTATAGACATTTTACAGACAGAGAAATAAAAATTGGGACACACAGGGGAAATAACATCAACAAACTTTAAAAAGATAATATTTATTATATCAAAAAAATATAGATTTTTTTATCACAACGGAAATATTTAGTGTTACCCAAATATAAAATTAGTTTTTCAGGGCCAGAGAGGCACTTAAACTGTAGTTCTAACATAACATGCCAATAAAAAACAGTTACACCTCATAGACAAAGGGGAAATTCTTGTCAGTTCAGTGATTTTTAGACAATTGACATCTGCAGCAACTTCAACTACGTACCCTGTGGAGAAGCAGAGGAACAGTGACAGCAGCTTCTGGATTTCTGTGTTTAACTGTCCATGTGAGGACTGCAGAAGTTGCTGTCAGTTTCACAGTTGTAATGATGGTGAATGCCATCACTGTTGTTGCATTGCACCCTGCATTATTACATTGTTTTGTGCTGAACTGCATTATACTGTGTATTGCTGAGCTGTGTTTTATTGTACTCGGGTGTACTATATTGTGCTGTCTTATATTATATTGTAAGTAAATTACATTGTAATGTGTTGTACTGTACCGTGTTATCATGTATTATGCAGTACTGTGTTAGTTGTAATTGTTTTGTATGGTGTGGTATTCTGCTGTGGTAGAGCCACAGAACTTTCCAGCAGTAACTGCCTCAGCTCTTGACTAGAGCATTAGACAAGTATTTTCAATATCAGATACTCATCTTGTTTACATAATGTCAAAAGATGCAATAAAGACCTCTAGGGTTAACATTTCATCCTTACTACCTGGGCCGTGATCTGTGAAGTGGATCACACTCTAATTTTCATTCCATTGAAATCAATTAATTTGTCCCACAGATTACTTACTGCCAAGGCAGTGAGGACAGAAATGTACTCTCTTCCCTTTTAAGGGTTTTCTTTTTAATCTTCATTTCTCTCTCACTTGGGATTGTGCCTTGTTAATTTGGATCTCCCCTCCATCTATGGATTCTCTCCAATGACACAGGTTATGAATGTATTTTTTTTGATAGCCTGGATATTTGACATGAGCAGAATCACTATACTTAAGAGTTTCCAAACCAAACTATTTAGAAATGCAGATCAATGAAGTTTCCAGCCCCTGGTATGCAATGCACTCTCATTCCCCATAGGGGCACATCCAGTTGACTGAGGCCTAGAGAATTTGGGCATAAGTTGGCAAGGCCAAAAATTGAGAGGAAATTTGATAGAGGTGTCCAACATCATGAGGGGTCTCGACAGAGTAGACAGGGAGAAACTGTTCCCATTGGCAGAAGGATCAAGAACCAGAGGACACCAATTTAAAGTGATTCACCAAAGAACCAAAGGTGACATGAGGAAAAACTTTTTTATGCAGCAAGTGGTTAGGATCTGGAATGCACTGTCTAAGGTATTGTGGAGCTGGATTCATATCATGGCTTTCAAAAGGGAGTTGGATAATTATCTGAAGAGAAAAAAAATTCAGGGCTACGGAGAAAAGGTGGGGGAGTGTGACAAGCTGAGTTGTTCTCGCAGAAAGACATCACTGACACGACGGGCCGAATGGCCTCCTCTGTTCTGTAATCATTCTATGATTAGAGCGCTCAGGTATCTGTAGGGGTACTGTTGGATTTTAACCAGCCTACCAGCAAAGAGTATGGTATGCTTTCCACTGATTATCCAGCTAGGACCACTCTACCCATCAGATGCCTAACTGGCACAATAATTAAATCTGTCACAGGGGATCAACTTGGTTCCAATCTCTTATCACATAGGACATCATCTTGGAATTCAAAAGGGGATTCATTCAAGGAACAACTTCATAAAATAACCAGACTTTTACCTTAAACCACAAGTGCAAATACTGATAAATTAAAACCAACTGAGTACATAGAAAGCCTAGCTGGTACATTCCCTGCGTAAAGTGCCTCCAGAAATGATGCGGTTCTGCAGAGTAGGATAAAACAACTGATGACATAAGAACATAAGAAATAGGAGGCAAGAATAGGCCATTCGGCCCCTCGAGCCTGCTCCGCCATTCAATAAGATCATGACTGTGGCCTTAACTCAATTTTCTGCCTGCTCCCCATAACCCTTGACTCCTTTGTAAATCAAAAATCTGTCTAACTCAGCCTTGATTCAATGACCCAGCCTCCACTGTTCACAGGTGATGAGAATTCCAAAGATTAATGACCGTCTGCGAGAAGACATTCCCCCTTATCTCAATCTTAAAAGACAGACCCCTTATTTTGAAACTGTGCCCTCTAATTCAAGATTCTCCCATGAGGGGAAACATCCTCTCAGCATCTACCTTGTCAAACCCCGCTCAGAATTTTATATGTTTCAATAAGATCATCTCTCATTCTTCTGAACACCAATGTGTATAGGCCCAACCTACTCAATGTTTCCTCATAAGACAACCCCTTCAACCCAGGAATCAGCCTCATGAACCTTCTCTGAACTGCTTCCAATGCAGGTATATCCCTCCTTAAGTAAGGAGACTAAAACTGTACACAGTACTCTAGGTGTGGTCTCACCAATGCCCTGCACAGTTATAGCAAGACATCCCTATTTTTATACTCCATCCCTCTTGCACTAAATGCCAACATTCTATTTGCCTTCCTAATTACTTGTTGTACCTGCATGCTAATGTTTTGTGTTTCATGTACAAGGACACCCAGATCCCTCTGAACTGCACCATTCTGCAGTCTCTCACCATGTAAATAATATGCTTTTCTATTCTTCCTCCCAAAGTGGACAACCTCACATTTCCCACATTATACTCCATCTTCCCATTCACTTAACCCATTTATACCTCTTTGCAGACACTTTAGGGGAATTTTATGTTCCCTGCAACAGCAGCTTTGGTTGCGGACAGGGTAATTTAATTTGGCATGAGTTTTTTTTTTGGATTTCAGGCAGTGTTTTTTTTATCACAATTAAGTCAGCGGTGTGTTTGTAGCGGTTCCCTCCACACGGTAGGGGATTGCAGCTTTGCATGCATTTCATACCATGAATACTCATTACCCTACATGTAGTTCAAATCAAGTCCCACCTGCCAGATTATGTTAGCGGTGAATGGTATTCCCGTGCCACCTGGTTCACATTCATTTAAACATGGTGTACACCAGTCGGCTTTGAGCAGTTGTGACTGAGATCAGTGGTTTCAAGTCTCGACCTCATCAGCACAAGGAAGGCCAACACTGGAATGATGTTTGGCTCCAGGCTTGACACCAGCAAGGGCGAATCTTATCAGGCAACAGTGGGCAAGGCATTGGGGTGTGTACACGGAAGAGCAGGGGAGGCTACTTGCGGAGGACAGAGTGAGGTTACTGGACTAGCAAAAAAACATTATGAGGGAGAGATGCTGCTAGGGTGCAAACTGAAAATGAAGGTAAACCAAGAACAGATTATTGTAAGCTTATTCTTTGGCTGCAATCAGCATATGTTTCTGAAGCCTGCTAATCCTGTGCCTTGCAACACAGGATGATTTAATGACATGTAGCTCATGGTGCTTCACAGAGTGATGGCAGGTTCCACCAATGAAAGTCCATTCCCACCGCATGATCACATGTGTCTCCCGTGCCCATTTTTGCACCTTTAATTTACATGTAAAATTGTGTGCAAAACGGGAAAAACGGCGGAAGTGAAGGACCGCCAACTTCCAGTTCCGCCGTTGGAAATGCTGCAGTTCTCATAAAATCATTGTGTCTTCCTCACAACTTGCTTTCCTACCTATCTTTGTATCATCAGCAAATTTAGCTACAATACACTCGGTCTCTTCATGCAAGTCATTAAGTTAGATCCTAAATAGTTGAAGCCCCAGCACTGATCCCTGTGGCACTCCACTAGTTATAGTTCGCCAACTTGAAAATCACCCATTTATCACGACGCTCTGTTTCCTGTTAGCCAATCCCCTATCCATGTTAATATATTACTCCCAACACCATGAGCTCTTATCTTGTGTAGTAACCTTTTATATGGCACCTTATTGAATGCCTTTTGGAAATCCAAATACACTACATCTACTGGTTCCCCTTTATCCACCCTGCCTGTTACATCCTCAAAGAACTCTAATAAGTTTGTCAAACATGATTTCCCTTTCATAAAACCACATGACTCTACATGATTACATTATGATTTTCTAAATGTCCTGCTGCAACTTCCTGAATAATGGATTCTAGCATTTTTTCAATGTAAGATGTTAGACCAGGGTTGTCCAACCTTTTCGGGTGGAGGGTCACATTATGATTTTTGCTCGGACCCGGGGGCTGGTGAGCAAATTTCGAAAGATAAAGGCATTAAAACTTTATCTTACTGATGAAAACAACAACAAATGTGCATTTTGTGAAGAAGCTTTAAATGAGAAGACTAATTTATTGACTTACTTTCTCGTCACTATATTGAAAACTGATTTAGTAACATACCTGGCCTTGTTTTTGCTTGCATAAATAGTCAATCTCTGCATGCACACTTGATGTAGTGATACAGAGTATTCTGGATAGATACCCATCTGTCAAGAGTGATCTTGATCTCCCTCTCTGTCTCTGTCTCTCTCTCTCCCTGTGTTTCTCCCTCTCTGTGTTGTTCCCTGCTTTCTGTGTCATCCTCACTCTCTGTGTTCCCCCCCAGGCACCCCCCCTCTCTGTCCCCCCTTTCTCTGTCTCCCCTTCTCTCTCTGTTCTCCCCTTTCTCTCTGTTCCCTCCTCTCTGTTTTCCCCTCTCTTTCTCTCACTCTATCCCCCTCTCTCTTTCTCCCTCCATCTCTCTCTCTCTCTGTTCCCCCCTCTCTCTCTGTTCCCTCCTCTCGCTTTGTTTCCCCCCTCTCTCTCTCTCACACTCTCTCTGACAGTTGCACTGAGTGGGAGTGCTCAGTACAGCAGCTTTGTGGTTGGTCAGTTTGTTTAAAAACATCGCGCTGAGTTTCAAAGCTGACAGCTGCTGAAGCAGGAACACGCTTCCCAACATTGGACAGATTTGGGGTGTTCCAGCGGGCTTTTATAAAAAGTCAGAAAATCCCAAACTGTCAAAGCTGGGAAGCGTCTTTCTGCTTCAGCAGCTGTCAGCTTTGAGACTTAGTGTGATGTTTTTAAAAAGGCTGCTCTGCAAGAAGAAGACAATGGGAAATTTCCCATCTCCATTCATGGAGTCTGGATGAGGATGAACAATGGGTACAGTTTGCATCGTGGGCCGGATGGAAAATTTTGGCGGGCCGGATCCCGGTCCACGGGCCGTATGTTGAACAACCCTGTATTAGACTTATGGCTTCCTGCTTTCTGTCATCCCCCCTTTCTTAAATAGTGGTGTTTTCCAATCTGCTGTGACCTTTCCAGATTCTCGGGAATTTTGGAAAATATACAGCCAATGCATCCACTATCTCTACAGCCATTTCTTTAAAGACCCTCAGATGCAGGCCATGAAATCCAGGTAACTTGTCAGCTTTTAGTCCCATTAGTTTTCCTAGTACTTTTTCTTTAGTGATATTGGTTGTTTTAAGTTCCTCCCTCCCTTCTGCGTCTTGATTTTCTGCTCTTCTTGGGATACTTTTTGTGTCTTTTACTGTGAAGACAGATTAAAGAAATACTTGTTCAAAGTCTGCCATTTCCTTGGTTTCCATTATAATACCCCAATCTCATCCTCTACGGGACCAAACTTACTTAAGCTACTCTGTTCCTTTTTATATATTTGTAGAAGCTTTTACTGTCTGTTTTTATATTTCTTGCTAGTCTACTCTCATACTCTAAATGTTTCCCTTTTTTTTAGTCATCCTATGCTGGTTTCTCAAATTTTCTCAATCTTCTGGCCTACCACTAATCTTTGTAGCATTGTACGCCTTTTCTTTCAATTTGACATCATCCTTAACTTCCTTAGTTAGCCATGGATGGTGCATCCATCTCATAGAGACTTTCTCTCAAAATCATAATGCAATCTGGCAGAGTCTTTAACATAAATTACAGCATTTCTTACAAGAATAAATCATTGTTTGGCATTATACAGATTGGGTGAATACTTTGTACTGAAAATACACTCACATAATATATTTATCATTTCACCATTTGTCACAGATTGGAGAATTTCAAAAAAGCATATCCAATCAAAAGCATATTCCTGAAAGACTATGAAAATGCAACAGTCATTGAATTAGAAGGTTACATTTTTAAACAATGTGGTTGAATTTGCTCTCTAACAGTCAAAGGCATCCACATAATTAAGATGGTCCCCATATGTTGTGCACTTATTCAATTTCCTGTACTAACTCCACAACTTGCCCATATCAATAGTCAAAACTTGATCCTAATCCACTAATATAACTGCAATACAAATGCAAAATCTCAGAATAATATTTTGTTAATTTGGTGAGCTCTTATTTTATAGTGCCTGTCTTATCACAACCTCTGCAATATGATATGGTGCCTCCCTGGTACCAGGGTCAAGAATGTTGCTGAGCAGCTGCAGAACCTTCTGGCAGAGCGGGGCAATGAACAGCCAGAGGTCGTGGTCCATGTCAGTACCAATGACATAGGTAGAAGAGGGACGAGGTCCTGCAGGCAGATTTTAGGCAGCTGGGAAAGAAATTAATAAGCAGGAACTCAAAGGTAATATTCTCCAAATTACTCCCTGTGCCACACACCAGTAAGTACAGAATTAGGAGGATGGTGCAGAAGAATGTATGGCAGGAGAGATTATGCAAAAGGGAGGGCTTTTGATTCCTAGGGCATTGGGACTACTTTTGGGACAGATGGGACCTATACAAGCTATGGGTTGCACCTAAACAGACCCAGGACGAATACTGTTATGGGTTGGGGGGGGGGGGGGGGGAGGGGTTCTATTGCTGTTGGGGAGGGTCTAAACTAGCTTGGTAAGGGAATAGAAACTTGAGCATAGAAATTCAGAGGGGAAAGAAGCAAAGCTGGAAATGTAAGACAGAAGAATAGTAAGCGAGTGTGGAAGGCAGAGAAAACAAAGGCTAGAAAATAGACAACAAAGGATTTTGGCAGTGGTAAATGGTATATACTTCAATGCATGGTGTCTAGTGAATAAGGCAAATGAGCTGAGGGAACAGATAGACACTTGGATGTATGATATCATAGCTATGACTGAGGTTTACATGTCTTCTGTGGGTCCAGTGGCTTGGGAGAAAGCGAGCGAGAGAGAGAGAGGCTTCCTTGCTCCAGCTTCAGTTTTCAACAGCTTTCTGAATTCAAACTGTCCTGTGGCTCGTTCAAACAACCTGGACTAGCCAGTTAGTCATGTGACCAGCTGATTTAACCAGTCCTGGCTCTGTTGATTGTATCATCTTAGCAGGGCCTAGAATGCGCTTCCTTGCCTTCTATGTCTGGTGATCAAAATTCATTTGGGGTTAATTAGAGCTGGGAATAGTCCTTTGTCTCTCCAAGCACTGTCTG
This sequence comes from Heterodontus francisci, assembly GCF_036365525.1. Taxonomy (NCBI): domain Eukaryota; kingdom Metazoa; phylum Chordata; class Chondrichthyes; order Heterodontiformes; family Heterodontidae; genus Heterodontus; species Heterodontus francisci. Next base: position 125,239,498 of record NC_090374.1, read on the forward strand.
TTAGTATGCAAATTTTTTTCCAGGCAAGTGCCTGGTGATTTTTTTTTAACAAGCCCTTTCTTCACTCCAGCAACAGTTTAAAATCAATGCTCATATGACAAAATTAATATGCCTCATTCTTGGTAGGTGGGGGTCTGCATGACACTTTGTACACTTTGAGTTTGGTCTGTGCTCTGAGGCTGTGGTAGCTCCACACTCGTTTGTAGAGTCTGCCGAATGTACTGTTTGCTTTTGAGAGCCTATTGTTCACTTCCTTGTCTATGGTGGCATCAAATGAACTAACGCTTCCCAAATAAGTAAATTGCTTGATGGCATTCAGCTCGGTTCCCTCCATGACAATCCTTGGTGTTCTATATTCTTCTTGGGGTGCAAGCTGATGCAGGACTTCAGTTTTCTTTAAACTGATTTTTAGTCCAAAGAGTTGTGTCGCCTCAGAAAAATGCGTTGTTATATATTGCAGGTCTGACTGACTGTGGGCCAGGAGAGCACAGTCATCGGTGAAAAGAAGTTCACAAATGAGTTTTTCTTGTGCCTTTGTGTGAGCCTGAAGATGCCTGAGGTTGAAAAGGTCTCCATCAGTCCAGAACCATATGTAAACTCCATCTTTAAGGTCTTCTGTTGCCTGCTGCAGCATCATGCTGAAAAAGATGGTGAATAAGGTCAGGGCCAGCACATACCCCTGCTTCACGCTATTGGAGATTCGGAAGGGACTCGAGAGGTCGCTGTTTTGCTTGACTTGTCCGTACTGATTGTCATGAAACTGCTTCATCATGGCCAGGAACCTGGATGGGCATCCAAGTTTTTCAAGGATTTTCCAAAGTCCATCTCTGCTCACAGTGTCGAATGCCTTGGTGAGGTCTACGAAAGTGATGTACAGGCTTTTGTTTTGCGCACGACACTTTTCTTGTAATTGTCTGAGTGCAAATATCATGTCTGTGGTGCCTCTGTTTGCTCTGAAACCACACTGGCTCTCTGGGAGGTTCTCTTCCACAATGGTAGGCACAGGCCTGTCAGAAGTATTCCAGCCAGGATCTTCCCAACAATAGAAAGGAGGGTGATCCCACATTAGTTGGAGCAGTCTGACTTTTCTCCTTTGTTTTTGCACAAGGTGATGATAACGGCATCAAGAAGATCCTGTGGAATCCTGCCCTGTTCCCAACAGGCTGTGAAAAACTCATGGAACTTGGTGTATAGGGCAGGGCCACCGTGCTTCAAGGCTTCGGGCGGAAGTCCATCGGCTCCGGGGGTTTTGTTGTTCTTCATCTGGTTGATGGCAGTCACAGTTTCCTCCAGAGTTGGGCTCTCATCCAGTTATTTTTTGACGGGCTGTTGTTGGATGCGATTGATGGCAGTATCATGCACTGTTCAGTGCTGAAGAGAGTTTCAAAGTGCTACGACCAGTGATCCAGGACTGACCCCTTGTCGGTGTGTAGGGTCTTGCCATCGGTGCTCCTCAAGGTGTTTTGGGTTTGGTGTGCTGGCCAATAGACAGATTTTAGTGCTTCATAGAAACTTCTTATGTCCCCAGTATCAGCGTACAGTTGAGTTTTTTCTGCAAGTGTGATCCACCAGTCATTTTGGATGTTCCTCAGTTTACATTGAGCCAGGTGAGTCTGATGAGCTGACCTTTTAATTTTTAGTAGATCTTGAATTTCCTTGTCATTTTCATCAAACCAATCCCTATTCTTCTTGGTGCTGGGCCCGATGACCTCGTTGGAAGTATCCAGTACCATAGCTTTGATGTGTTCCCAGAATTCTTCTGGAGTAGAATCAGCAGTGAGATCAGGATGTTCCAGTCTAGTCTGTAAGGTTGCTTGATATCTATCTCTGCAATATGAGGTTTGCAGGTTGCTGACTCAAAATTTCTTTTGATGGGTTGTCTCTAGGCCTATTCTTGGGCTGAGGCTTGAAGTGGAAGTTCAGCTTTGAAGGAACGAGCCAGTGGTCTTTATGCAGGACATCTTTTAGGTCACACTGGCACACTAGTGTTTAGAGTGGGGATGTACCCATGTGGTCTCGAAGCGATCTTTTTGTTGAAAAAAGGCGTTGGTTATGGACAGCTTTTTTTAAATTTCCAAAATATACTTTATTCATAAAAATTTGCAAAAATTACATTGCCAAACAGGTTCAAACAGCACCAAAAAATACAAACATTGCAAGGGAGATCAGTTTCCTTCAATACTATCATGAGTTTCTTCACAACCCTTCCATTTCACAATTGTCGGGCCAATTACAGTTTTACATTTACAGCAAATGAAAATATTAACGATACAGTTCGAGGGGTTTCCCATGGATCCAGCCCCTCAGTTCAGCTTGGTGGGGGGACCTTACACTGTGGTCTTTCCCCATTGAGCCTTTGCTGTGGCTGCCCCAAGATTTAGTGCATCCCTTAGCATGTAGTCCTGGACCTTGGAATGTGCCAGTCTGCAACATTCGGTGGTGGACAACTCTTTGCGCTGGAAGACCAGAAAGTTTCGGGCAGACCAAAGGGCGTCTTTCACCGAATTGATAGTCCTCCAGCAGCAGTTGATGTTTGTCTCGGTGTGCGTCTCTAGGAACAGCCCGTAGAGCACAGACTCCTGTGTTACAGAGCTGCTTGGGATGAACCTCGACAAAAAACACTGCATCTCTTTCCACACCTGCTTTGCAAAGGCACATTCCAGGAGGAGGTGGGCGACCGTCTCTTCCCCACCACAGCAAACGCGGGGGCACTGTGCGGAGGGGGCAAGACTTCGGGTGTGCATGAAGGATCTGACAGGGAGGGCCCTTCTCACCACCAGCCAAGCTACGTCTTGGTGCTTGTTTGAAAGTTCTGGTGATGAGGCATTCCGCCAAATGACTTTGACTGTCTGCTCGGGGAACCATCCGACAGGATCCACCGTCTCCTTTTCCCGTAGGGCCTTGAGGACATTCCGTGCAGACCACTGCCTGATGGACCGGTGGTCAAAGGTGTTTTCCCGCAGAAACTGCTCCACGAAGGTACGGCACGGCCCAACTGCATGGAGCGTTCCGCGGCAATGTGCCCAGGCCCATCCTTCGCAACACGGGGGACAGATAGAACCTCAGCACGTAGTGACCCTTGGAGTTTGCGTACTGGAGGTCTACACACAGCTTGATGCAGCCGCACACGAAGGTGGTCATCAGGATGAGGGCCACGTTGGGTACATTTTTCCCGCCCTTGTCCAGAGATTTGAATATCGTGTCCCTCCGGACCCGGTCCATTTTAGATCCCCAGACGAAGCGGAAAATGGCTCGGGTGACTGCCACAGCGCAGGAGTGGGGTATGGGCCAGCCCTGCGTCACGTAGAGCAACAACGTGAGCGCCTCGCACCTGATGACCAGGTTCTTACCCACAATGGAGAGAGATCGCTGCCCCCACATGTCCAACTTTTGTCGTACCTTGGCTACTCGCTCCTCCCATGTTTTGGTGCACGCCCCGGCCCTTCCGAATCATATCCTCAGCACCTTCAGGTAATCTGACCTGACGGTGAAGGGGACAAAGGATCGGTTAGCCCAGTTCCCAAAGAACATGGCCTCGCTCTTGCCGTGGTTAACTTTGGCTCCCGAGGCCAGTTCGAACTGGTCGCAGATGCTCATCAGTCTGCACACGGACAGCGGATCCGAGCAGAAGACGGCGACGTCATCCATGTTCAGGGAGGTTTTGACCTGAGTGCCTCCGCTGCCTGGGATTGTCACCCCTCTTATGCTCGCATCCTTCCTAATAGACTCAGCAAAGGGTTCAATACAGCAAACAAACAAGACCGGGGAGAGAGGACAGCCCTGTCTGACTCCAGATTTGATCGGGAAACTTTCCAATTCCCACCCGTTGATTGAGACTGCGCTACTGATGTTTGTGTAGAGCAGTTAGATCCAATTGCAGATTCCCTCCCCAAACCCCATTTTGGAAAGCACGTCCATCATGTAGGTGTGCGACATCCTGTCAAAAGCCTTCTCCTGGTCCAGGCTGATGAGGCAGGTGTCCACCCTCCTGTCCCGTACGTAGGCGATCGTATCCCTGAGTAGCGCGAGACTATCAGAGATCTTCCTGCCGGGTACAGTACAGGTCTGATCGGGGTGAATCACCAACTCCAGAGCAGATTTGACTCGACTGGCTATGACTTTGGACAGAATCTTGGTTACGGACAACTGCTTTTCTGCACAGAGATCCAAGAGTAAATATCAGTTTTCATTACAGTTTCCAACTCCATGGTTTCCGAGCACTCCCTTCTTTGCCATGCTGTCACAGCCCACTCTGGCCTTGAAATTGCCACAGACGACAATTTTGTCCTTGGGAGGGGCATTCGGGATGACTTCACGGAAATCTGTGTAGAACTTATCTTTGTCAGCTGGGTTAGCCTTCAGGGTTGGAACATAAACGCTGATGTGAGTTGCATGCAGAATTGGAACTGCGGCTGCCAGTGCCATCTTGCACCTGCCGCTTTCGCCCCTTTCCCGTTGCTACAGGACTTACTTGTTAAGTTATAGTTGGGGTGGATTTCTTTCCTGCCTGCACAGTGGTGCTTTAAGGTGGAGTACAATTTGCGCTAACTGACCCCACCCTTTAAGCCTGGAGCTAATCTGTCGTGGCCCAGTGATCTGGGACGGCAGCAGCGAGGTCTCCAAGCCGTAGGTTTGGATTCAGAGTTTCCCTCTGGTTGGTTGCTGACTAAGGCTTGAAGGGACCCCCCTTCCCTTGCTATTTTATCCATTGCTGGTATACCAATAACCGTTTTCCACGCAATATGGTGTGGCACACCTTTGATCCAGAACACGAAGGTCATTTGAGCCGCTTGGAATCCTTCCGCCCTGGCCATTACCTTTATCAAAAAAGACATCCACCCAAGTGGTGTCATGCTCATCATTTCTCCCCTCACTATGTTTCGCCCATCAGCTGAGACGGTGTACCGGGGTGTGGCACTTACAGTCAGCAGTGAGAGCTGGGTGTAGATGAGGACCAATGATTCCAGTCCATCCTACAAATTGGATGCAGCTTATTGAAAATACAAGGGTACTACCTCTATCTGAACACCCCATATACCCCATTCAGCACAGCTACAACACTGGCATCTACCTGGCAAAAAGGAAAATGGCCCAAGTATGTCCTGTACACAAAAAGCAGGACAAATCCAACCGAGCCAGTTACAGCCCTATCAGTCTACTCTCGAGCATCAGCAAAGTGATGGAAGGGGTCGCCAACAGTGCTATCAAGCGACACTTTCTCAGCAATTACCTGCTCACTGATGCTCAGTTTGGGTTCCGCCAGGGTCGCTCAGCTCCTGACCTCATTACAGCCTTTGTCCAAACATGGAAAAAAGTGCTGAACTCCAGAGTTGAGGTGAGAGTGGCATCAAGGCAGCATTTGACTGAGTATAGCATCAAGCAGCCCAGGCAAAACTGGAAAAAATGCAAATCGGGGGGAAAGCACTCCGCTGGTTGGAGTCATACCTAGTACAAAGGAAGATGGTTGTGGTTATTGGAGGTCAATACTGTCAGTCTCTGGATATCACTGCAGGAGTTCCTCAGGGTAGTGTCCTAGGCCCAACCATCTTCAGCTGCTTCATCAATGACCTTCCCTCAATCATAAGGTCAGAAGTGGAGGTGATTGCTGATGATTGCACAATGTTCAGCACCATTCATGCCTTCTCAGATACTGAAGTAGCCCGTGTCCAGATGCAGCAAGACCTGGACAACATCCAGGCGTGGGCTGATAAGTGGCAAGTAACATTCGCACCACACAAATGCCAGGCAATGACCATCTCCAACAAGAGAGAATCTAACCATCTTGCCATGACATTCAATGGCATTACCATTACTGATTCCCTCCTTGTTCACCATCTACAAGACACAAGTCAGGAGTGTGATGGAACACTCTCCACTTGCCTGGATGGCTGCAGTTTCAACAACACTCAAGAAGCTCGCCATCATCCAGGACAAAGCAGCCCGCTTGATTGGCATCCCATCCACCACCTTCAACATTCACTCCCTTTACCACCGACGCACAGTGGCAGCAGTGTGTACCATCTACAAGATGCACTGCAGCAACGCACCAAGGCAGCTTCGACAGCAGCTTCCAAATTTGCGACCTCTACCATCTAGAAGGACAAGGGCTACAGACGTATGGGAACACCACCACCTGCAAGTTCCCTCCAAGTCACACACCATCCTGACTTGGAACTATATCGCTGTTGCTTCACTATCATTGGGCCAAAATCCTGGAACTTGCTTCCTAACAGCACTGTGGGTGTACCTACACCCCAAGGACTGCAGTGGCTCAAGAAGGCAGCTCACCACCACTTTCTCAAGGGCAATTAGTGATGGGCAATAAATGCTGGCCTGGCCAGCGACCTCTACATCTCATGATCGAATTTTTAAAAATCCTTGCAGTGGTAATAAGTACCATGTTTTTAACGAGCCGAGTCTAATCTCAGGGGTTATCTATGACTGTCTTTTTCTCTTTAATTATCATCTGGTCTCATTATCTTTCATTTTTCTTTCTCTTTGCTATTTGATTCCGTATGTGTATCTCACACACACACTGTTCCTGTTTTTGTGTATTTCTCTTTTAGCTCTCCAGGATCTCGAGGTTCTCTTAATCGAACGTCACTGCCTTCTGTGGGCGGAACTTGCTGTCAACTCAGAAACGGAGCAAAAGAAAGTCCAGGCTGGCATGAATATAATGCGGGGGACTTTGTACTACAGAGTTAGTGTGAGAGTCACTAAGAAAACAGCAGCAAGCTGCAGGAGTGAAACGACAGAGACTCTTACAAGGACGTGCCCAAGAAGAATACGGCTAAAAACTTGGGAACAATACGGTCAGAAATGAGAAAACTGCAACAGGCTGCTTAAAAATGAGCAGTAAGTGATATAAACAAAGAATCTAATAATGGAACTGGTAAGAATATAATCCAAGGCCATTTAATATAATAGTCTGAGGAAGGAACAATTGAGATTCAGAAAACTATATGGCATATAGCTCAATTTAAAAAAAATTGATGCAACAAAAAAAGAGTCTTGATAGATTGTACTGACATAGTCTCGGTCATGTTTTAGGGAAAGCCTTGGACAATCTACATGGAGTTTCAAACAAGTCTATTCGAAGGGTAAAATGAGAAGACGTTTTGTGAATTTAACACAGGAAGAAAATAAAGGCATTGAATCTGAGAAAACAGTGAAATTTTAACCCAAAACGCCACCATTAGCAGCAGTTCTAATCAGGACAAACTCGGAGATGTTCAGCGAGTCACCCGTCTCCAAACTTCAACAGTAACTTGTTAAATATTAGCTACAAAAGCTGAAAATGATGCGAAAGGTGAGTCTTCATTCTACACCCTTCACTTACATTTTTTTCTAGCTATGATTTGTTTTATTATTTAATATTATTTGTTTTCTATTTTAAGTTATTGTCATGCTACTCAATTAAAGTTTTAGAAAAAAGACTTAAAAGCTTTTTTTACATACATGTGTGTGAAACATACTATTCAAATAAATAGTGTCCTTAAAGTTAAAAATTGGGACTTTACAGTATTGAAAATATCCGTGAATACAAAGATTTAACTAGTATCCCAATGCCCTATGAACATTCTTCCAAAAACTTTTAATGTTTTAACTGCAAGAATTTGAGAGGACAGGAATCTGACAGAACACCACTTCCTGAATTCATTTTCTTCATCCCATTAACTTCTCAACCTAACTGGAGCGTTTGAATGTTAAATCCCAATACTGGAAATAAAGCATCCCTTAATTATTTTATTCTTAATGTGCTATGTAACAAATTCAATAAGCCAACTGCCAAATGTACCCAAAAGAGAGAAGCATATTTTATAAATCTGTTCTTTTCTGAATTTACTGAGTTTTTTTCGCTGATTTTATTTAGATTGTTAACTGAATGAATGAGCAAATATCTGCAACAAATCACCTTGATTTACAATTTAAAGAATCACCTATTCAAGCATAATTTGGATTTCACCATAATATTTTCACAAATTGGTTAGGTATTTACCAGATTGAACTTTATACAACGTGTATCATATTAGTGCAGTTTTGCTTAGCTCTGAAAACCATAAGACAAAGGTTATCTTTCTGTTCATTACCGTAATTATGTCTTCCTAACAGCTATAATCAGTTAATTGTAAAAAATGTGACTATAGTCCAAGTAAAAGGAATGGTAATTCCAAAGTTTAGCATCCATTTCATTTCCAAGATTTCAAGCATTCATGCTCTGCATAGTTTTAACAATCCATGGGGAATTTTCTGCATATAGATTCAATCATTTCCAAAACTGGACAGCTTTTGAGTTGTCATATTGAAATGCATTAGGCATTTACAAAGCTCCCAATACTCTAATAGCATATATCAAATGCATCTTGTGTATTATTTAAAAGGAGATTGATTAGAAGCCTTTGGTACTTTAGCTTAGATCGATAGGAATCTGTTCTGTATATAAACACCATTTCCTGAAAATTGACAACATGTTGATAAAATGTTATGTTCATTTTTACAGATTTTAAAATTTCACGGCTATTGTCCAATGTTTGCTCACAGCATGTAAGAAAATGGTTTAGAGGCTTCCTTCAGGCTGACAATAATAATGGGGCAAAGGCTCCGTCTAGTGAGCGAGATCTAATACTACAAGAACACTTCAACACCAACATGTCTTTAATCGCACTTCCAGCTGAAATGGTCATTAGCAATGGGTGTGTCCACACAGAGCTCATTGAGCGTCATTATAATTACACAGGAAAATTCAACAAAAAGGGAAAAACCATCGATGGCATGGACCTAACTACTGTGGCCTTTTTGATCATCTGCAGCTTCATAGTGCTTGAAAACCTCATGGTTCTCCTAGCCATTTGGAAAAACAACAAATTTCATAATCGCATGTACTATTTCATTGGTAATTTAGCGCTGTCCGATCTGCTGGCGGGGATAGCTTATAAAGTGAATATCCTCATGTCTGGAAAGAAGACTTTTGGCCTCACAATAACTGTATGGTTCATTAGGGAAGGGAGCATGTTTGTAGCATTGGGAGCCTCCACATTTAGTTTACTAGCAATTGCAATTGAGAGACACATGACCATGATAAAAATGAGACCCTATGACGCTAGTAAAAAGTACAGAGTTTTCCTCCTCATTGGTGCCTGTTGGCTAATTTCTATTTTACTTGGTGCTTTGCCTATCCTCGGTTGGAACTGTATCTGCAACTTGTCAAACTGTTCCACAGTCCTGCCCCTCTACTCCAAAACGTATGTTGTCTTCTGTATAAGCATCTTCAGTGCAATTTTGCTGGCCATCGTAATACTTTATGCTCGTATTTATATATTGGTTAAGACAAGTAGCCGCAAAGTTTCAAACAGAAAATTCACAAAAAACAATTCTGAGAAGTCCATGGCTCTGCTGAAGACAGTGGTGATCGTTGTAGGGGTTTTCATTGCATGTTGGTCCCCACTTTTCATTCTCTTGCTCCTTGATGTGGCCTGTAAACCAAACAATTGTAGAATATTGTATCAAGAAGATTGGTTCATTGCAGTTGCAGTCCTCAATTCTGGTATGAATCCCATTATCTACACTTTGGCCAGCAAAGAGATGCGTCGGGCCTTCTTCCGCCTCCTCTGTGGCTGCCTAGCCAATACTAAAGTCTCCAAGGCCCTGCCAATTCAGTCAGCTGCAGATAACAGCAAAAGCAAGTCCAGTGGCAGTAATTCACAGAAGCCAAAGGAAGGAGAGCTCCCACAAATCAAATCCCCTTCAAATGTAATCAAGGCAATGAACTTAACAACTCCCAATGGAGAATTTTGACCTTTGTAGGCAAGACTGCCTTAATATACAGTGTTACCTTCCCAAGTTAATAACTCTTAAAATGTTATTTTTATAAACTCTAACTCCCTCTAAAATGGATCTGTTTTTCATAGCTCCAGAACTTTGAAAAATAATGGCTTTTACAGACATTGATGCCTTTAACACTAAAATCAGATGCCACTTCATGTTAAATGTTCATGTATTACATATTGTATAAAGGATTTTGCCTAACCTCCCCATAAAATTCCAAATAAAACATAACTATTCAGTTGCCCTGAAACTATCTGTGGCACACTAGCGGGTAGCGTTAATTGGAAATTCCTCTCTCTGCTATCTTAATTTAAAATAAATTGGTACAACCTCTGATAAAACAGTTGAGCGAGAAATTTCAGGCAAATGTGTGGATATTCATCCATTAGATTCCCATGGCATAATTTCAGGAGCAGCAATATTCATTATTCATGTGGATTCTGCTGAACTCGATCCTATCTAATCTTTGCCAGTAGCTTTTAACCCCTTTGACAATGATCTACACTTCCAGACCTCATTTCCACCTGGAAACTGTATGCTGCTACAATTAGCAGTGTGAGCATGCCTCTGTCTGTAAAATAGCAGGATTAGAATTATCAGAATATAAAGGTTGGCGTATCAGTGGCGCTACTCAGGAAAATATTTCCTGACCGTGCACTGTTCCTAACATCCTCATAGTAAATCCCTCTGTGCACCTATGTACTCAGTAATGCCTGTGTTAAAATGCACACAGAGGAATTTGTTGTGTCAAATATTCATTTGGAATACCACACAATCAGAAAATATAGCTCTTCATTGTTCAACAAAGACAGTGGTGTAGGTTTTGACTTTGTGTGATAGTACGAAGCAGGTGACATGTCTCCTAATTTTTATTTTCATTGAATACTTGAAAAGGGTGCCGAGGAGATTTACTAGAATTGTACCAGGGATGAGGGACTCAGTTATGTGGAGAGACTAGAGAAGCTGGAATTGTTCTTTGAGCAGAAAAGTTTAAGGGAAAATTTAATAGAAGTGTTCATAATTCAAAGCGTTTTGATAGAGTGTGTAGGAAGAAACTGTTTCCAGTAGTAGGAAGATTGATAACCAGAGGACTCAGATTTAAGAGAATTGGCAAAAAAAAGTGGGAAATTAGGAGAAATTCTTTTGGTTACACAGCAAGTTGTTACGATCTGGAATAAACTTCCTGAAAAGGTGGTGGAAGCAGATCAATGGTAATTTTCGAAAGGATTGGACATATACTTGAAAAGAAAAAGAAGTTGCAGGGGTATGGGGAAAGAACTGGGGAAGTGGGATTAATTGGATAGCTGCTTTGGAGAGCCTGATGGGTGAAATCTCCTTCACTGTGCTGTAAGATCCTGTGATTCTATGGAGAACAAGTTGACAACTCACTATCACCTGTTTTATGCTATTGTGAAAAGTTAAGATCTATCCTAGTGTTTTTTTGAAAATACAGGGTTGGAGATTTCTGAATTACATAACAGTCTGTATATGTTCTTCTGCTGGAGCTGATCAGTCCCTTTTCTGCAATCCTAGTAATATTCTAAATACCTTAATTGCAAATATATAAATCTTATGTAACTATGGTTATTTTTAAAGTAATCTGATTGTTTCACACATTTATATGTGAGAAATACATTTAGATGAAGGGAATCATTTTGATAAGACAGAATTATTAAATGTCAGACAACAATAACTTTGCTGCTACCTGCCTTAAACAAATCAATGGGATACATATCATACCTTAGGATGTCAGTTCTATAACAGAAATGATGGACGCACTGATTTCCAGTCAGATAGTTTTGGTATTTTAGATCAGTATTTGAAGGAAGACCTTCAAATTAGATGGTGCTTATTATCATCTGACAGGCTTGGTTTATTTGGTCTTTCTTAAAGGACTGTCTCCTGGAGATCTGTATTTAGTTTGTCATTTGTATTGTTTTTAAAATGGTTGTAAAAATGCAACATCAAGATTACAATTACATCTTAGACAATATATGATTGCAGGTGGTGCACATTCATCTTTCAAATAAGCATGTGCATCCAAATCATTTGTAAGAAACTAATATACTCCTCGGCTTGCATACATACCAGTTAAAAGCTGATTTTGCACTCACATCTGGTACCATATCAATTGTGAACATTCTGTGTCAAATCTTGTAAGCGTGCACAGTCAACTGATTAGGTTGCTGACCCATTGAGTAGAGAAGGTACTATTTGTCAAACAGTGTTGCTGATGAAGTCAGTATTACTCTATGTCCAACATATTACAGTTGTGAGAAAGGTAGATTTCTCACAAGATAAATAGATGTGGAAGGCCATTCTGTCTATTTTAGGTTATCCATTTAGAAAAACCTGCAGCACTCTTCCCACACATACACATATCACAGAATCTAATTGCTTCATAAATAATTTTGCCACCATTATTCCACCTGGAAGACCATTCCATGCTGTAATCACTATTTTTGTGAAGAAGAACCTCCTAAGATCAGTCCTTAATTTGCCTTTTATGAGTTTGAACTATGTCCCCTTCTACGTCCTATGTCCTACTCTCCTGATTTAGTTTGAAGAAACAGGTATACCTTTTCCATACCATTTACTATCATATATATTTTTATAAAATCACCTTTAAATCACCTTTTAAGGCTGGAAAGCCCAAGCTTCTGCAAGTTTTCCTCCTCCACCATTCATTTGATCCTATCAGCCTCATGACATTCTCCAGGGTTTGAATATCTCACTGACTTTTCAAACCAGAACTAGAGGCACAATGAGATGTCAATATGTTGGCTTACTAGTAAACTTTATCCATTTGAGCATGACTTTCTCTGAATTGCATCCTGTCATTTTTGTGATATACTTCAGATTCCTATATGTTTTGTTGATTGTTGCTCTGCAGTGACAGGTCAAGCCAAGTCTATTAAGACCCCGAATCTCTTTCCACTTTATCCTTAGCTATTTTCTCACCATTCATGGAGTAATTTGTTTTTCTCCTACATGCAGCACTTTATAGTACCTGAATTAAGTTTCATCAACCCAGTTATTTATTTTGTCCAAGTCATTTTGTAACTCTGAACTAACTCCCTGTTCAGATTCAACTGCCTCTCCTTAGTATCATTTGCAAATATGATCATGTTGTATTGAGTTTTGGAATCCATTTGTTGTTATAAATTATAAATGGTAGAGATTTCAACATCGATTCCTTGGGCACCTCGCTTAGTACTACCCCTCCCCACCAACTCCCTCACCACATTTATAACCTAGTTTCTCCAATATAAATGGCACATAGCTTCTAAATTTTAAGTGTACCAATATCAGCTTCTATTCCATGTGTTCAATATACTTGTACTATTGGCAATAACTATGTACATGTTATTGCAACTCTTTTTACAAAATAGCTTTTATTATTTAAGGAATACTCTTAGCTGTGTACAGTGTAAAGTAATTAGTAATGTCAAGGATTACAAATAGTATGTAATTTACAATGGCATAGATGAATCATGCTTGTATTTGTGTATAAAAATGCTAGTGTACAAATTATGTGCTCTGGCTTTAAAAATAAAGGTGTGTTACTGTAAGATTTTGTGTTGTTAATTGGTAATCAAGTATTTACAATGAGTCCAACCTGGTCCTTTTTAGTAAATATATAATATATGTGTGTATTTTCTTTTAATAAACATCAAATTTTTTCAATGGAGACGCTGTCCTTTTCACAAAATGAACTTCTAGGATCTTTACAAAATGCCTTATACAACAAATTAACTGCAGTGATTATTTTATGTTGCATAGTTAACTTCAGGGATCATGGCTAGCTACAAGTCAAACAAAAACAACACTCTATTTAGCTGTTCTTATACCTTCCCTGGCATAAGGTAATTCAGCTTCTATACAAATAGGGTATGGAAATAGGGATCCAGAGGTCAAAGATGTGTGACGTGCACTGTAACACTCCATTAAGTTTATGTGCAGCACAGAGGAACACTGCATTGCACTGACCCCACTGCATTTTATCTTAATTTGAAATGGTAACTTGTGTTCCAAAAGCAAGGGAAAGGGACCTGGATATAGAAATAACTAAAAAAAAAAATCGTTTAATAAAGCAGGACTAAATGTTATTGAATTTTTACACAGTAAAAGAAATACTGATTAAGAGTGTATTCAAACACCAGTTTCAACATCACATTAAAATGTTTTTTTGTTGCACAGCAATGCAGAGGTTAGTGCATAAGCAGAGACTGATGCTGACAATGTCAGAGCAGATCACTTTGGACCTGGAGGTTTCGCACTTGAACTGTAGAAACCAGACTGCAACAAAACAGACTTCTGATTAACTTGGTAGGCTTAATTTGTTATGGAAATAAATACCATGCAAAGAAGCTGAAAATAGCATATTAATGATAGTTGTGGAAAATTACCACATCGATAACATCATAATTGCTTTAATACTTGCAGAGAGGATGATTGTGCACTGTCATGCAGACCCTTCACCTGCCAAAAATGAGGCATATTAATTGTGTCATATGAACATTGATTTTAAACTGCTGCTGGAGCGAGGAAATGACTTGTTAAACAGATCAGCCATGGCTGGGAAAAAGCATCTACATATTAACTGACAATGCTTGTGGAGACAAAGGACCATTCCCTGACACATTCAAGCCACAAACAGACGTGGTCAAACGAGCTAGCCACATGACTAACCTGCTGGGCAACCTGCGTTTTTTTGAAATGTGCAGAGAGTTTGAGAGAGACTGCTCCTAGACTGTAAAGACCTCTCCTGACTGGCTCGCCACAGCCTCTCCTGTCTGCTCCCATTTCTTCCTCACGGAACTCCAAATCCACTAAAGACGCGAACCTCAAGAGAGAAAAGTCTCCTATATCAAGCAAGGTTTAAGAAGAATACTGGGCCCCAACGAAAAACAAGATCTACCTCCAATCAATTACCCTGCAGACAGCTCAAAGAACAGTAACCAAAAACCATCTTCAGATATTGCCTCAAACCTTTCTACTTTATTTCTTCTGCTCTTTTCTGTCTCTATATGCATGTGTGTTTATCAGGTATGCACGCTAGCGTCGTGTATCTGTAGGCGTTAACCGAATTAGAGTTTAAGTTTAATAAAGTTCAACCTTTCTTCTTTAAACCTAAGAAAACCTGTTTGGCTGTTTCTTTGCCTGATAATTGGAAAGCAGTGAACCAGGATTCACTAAGGGGGAGCTAAAAAATTGGTGTATTAAAAAATAAAATCCTGTTACAGTAAGACCAGGTGAAGGCTGAGAGAGAACCCTAGATCCCCTTCTCATCTGGTCATAACAGTACACATTGTATTAGATTTCCAGTTGCCATTCCTATTTTATGGCTGGCTTTGCAATGCACGCTAAATAGAAATACTTTTTAAAATCAAACACTCTCATATTGACTTTGTGATGGTGTAAAAAGGGAGATAGTAAATCGTCCGTATGTTTTACATCACTCCCAATTTTGATTTCTATTGAAGTCAATGAAAATAAAAATTGGGAGAGATGTAAAACAGTCTGTTGATTCACTATCATCCATGTTACACTACTGCACAGAGTTCAAATTGTCCCCATTTCCTTTTGAAAGAAAGACTTGCATTTATATAGCACCTTTTAAGACCTTAGAACACCTCAAAATGCTTTACAGTCAAGGAGGTACTTCTGAAGTATAATAATTGATGTAATGCAATCAAAATTTAATATATGAGCATTAGGGCAAATTAAAAATAGAGATGGATGCCTAATATACAATTCAGGAAGCTCCTCTATTATTTTTTATGAAGAATGTCAATAGCATAGTGACAAACCCATTTATGAGTGAGCCAGTCTTAACTAAGGGACTCTAACCTACCCACTCATCTTTCTTCCAGAGATTTAAGTATCAATGATAATGATGAAAATACTGAAGCAAACACTTTCATTGAAGAAATATGCCAGGCAGCAAATTGGAATCCTAAGAAAAATGTTTGCACAATGCAGTATAAGATTATAATTTGCCATTAAAAAAGCAGCTTCCCTTTTAAAGAACAATGACCTACTTACAGTAATAAAACAAGTCTTAAATGCAACATGCTCTGCGTTCCCAATATTAAATAATTTTCTGTGGGAGCGGGGGGTCCACTATTGTGCCGGAAACCTGGAAGTAAGTTCAGCATGTGTGTCAGTGGCTTTTTAATGCAGACATCTCAATCTAATTTTACTTCTGAGTTTGCCATCCATGCAGCAGCAGCGGACTTGATGAGAACTCGCATGACGCAATCTCAACTTGAGTATTTAAAGAGCCAATCCGAAGATGAATCTGGAGGCGTTTACACTTTAAACATATAACCAGGTCTGGAAAGGTGAATAAAGTTACACGTTCATGTACATCCTGCTGTGCACATCACCCCAATCCCTCAGTCTGCCTTTTCAAACCTATTCATCACATCACTGCTCACACCCACTTAACTTGCAGGAGCACCCATCCTTTTCTGTCTCAGCACTTCTTCACATCCCAATCTATCTATCCACCATTCCCACTCAAACCTCTCCCTGATGTTCACCCTCACTAAATGATGTCTGTTACGAGCTCACAGGACACGAGCCTGGTGTGTACTCTGTGTTTAATGAAACTGACTGTAATGGCTGCCTGCAGTCAGAGTGCCTCATAGTAGAGGTCATATGACTATGGCAAGCCAGGAGGCACATTGGTACAGTATTACATTTCTACCCCAAACTGCCACTTTTTATACAAAAAAAGCAAAAGAAATGTGCATACAATATCATTGACACTATGTGTTGCCCAAGTTACCCATTATACACACAACTGTTCTCATGCATTAGCAGTTTGTCATTCTTGTCAGTCTCTGCACATGCATTGCACACACAGTCATTAAGTCATGCTGGTCTCTTAATGGTGCATGTGCGCGTTGTTGTTGATTGTTCAACTGGTTGATTTTCCTTCTCCAGCGAGGGTCGTCCCCTTGTCACTTGTTGCCGCGGTAACTGTTGTTGTTCCATTTCCGTTGTTGGGATGCTGTGGACCTCTGGGGATGATGGTTGTTCTGTGGTCTGTGCACTTGGTGAGTTCTCTTCTTCCAGATTGGCCTTCTGCCCTGAAGGAACAGCTTCTCCAGTTGTGCGCATGTATCTGCAGTTGCAACGGTATATCTTTTGCATCTATACTTCTATCGCATATGATCAAGGTGACAACTGCTCTACGCAGGTGCAAGTTGCCACTTGGGCTGACTCTTGTTGAGAGCATTGAAGGTTTGTACCCTTACTTCCAATGCTCAATTCTGACAATGGTTTGGCAGTTTTGTCAAAGTGAAATTTGGTTTTCTGCCGTTTCACCTTGATTTTGTCATTCATGCCTGTTACTACTTCTGGCTTCATTAGCTTTTTTGTTATTGGAAGAGTGGTTTGGGTGTGGCGTGACATTAGTCTTTGTACCGGACTACTTTCCATGCCTTCAGTAGGTGTGTTTCTCCACTCGAGGATTGCCTTGTACGCATCTGTGCCAGATTTGCTCAATTTCTTTATGATTCCTTTGGCGAGTTTCACTGCTGCCTTAGCTTTTCCATTGGACTGGAAATAGTGTGGATATGATGTATGGTGTTGAATTTCCCAATCCTTTATGAAGCAGCTGAATTCTTTGCTTGTGAACTGAGGGCCATTGTCGCTCATCACAATGTCTGGAATGCCATAACGACTGAAGTGTGCTTTCAGGCATTCTACAATCTCACCGGTAGTCATTGAGGTCAGCTGGTCTACCTCCCAGTTGTCAGAATAGTAGTCTACAGTGACAAGATACTCAGTTTCTGCGAGAGTGAAGAGGTCTATTCCCAGCTACACCAAGGTCTGTCTGGGATGTCATGTGTCATCAGTGACTCTTTAGCTTGCTTAGCTTGGTACTCGTTGCACGCACTGCACTGGCTGATGTGGTCCTTGATTTCGTTGTTCATGTTTGGCCAGTAGAGCACTTCTCTTGCCTTCCTCAGACACAACTCAGTTCCTTGGTGGCTTGCATGGATGAGTTTAGCATCTCTCCTCTCAATTCTTTAGAGATAATGACTCTATTTCCTTTGTACAAGATGCCATCTAGGGCAGTCAATTCATCTCTGTAAGCCCAATATGGTCTTGTGACTGCAGGAGTGCTGCCAGGTAATCCTTTCATCACTACTTCTTGCAATACTTGCAGAGTTGGATCTTGTTGGGTAATTTGCTTGATTTGAGCAAGTTGCTTGTCTGTCAGATTCAATGGGCTGAATTTTACGCCGCACCAGCGGGTCTCTTTGTGGCGTGGGTCTGACGTAAAAATGAGCGGGAGGCTCCGGGAGACCTACCGCCCCGCTCCCGCCTCCGGTCGACTTTACGGCAGTCAGGCGGGGAGGGGGTTGTGGAAAATGGCCTGCCCGCCCGAGACCAATCAAGACCCTGAAGTGTCCACTTAACGGCCACTTAAGGGCCCTCGACCGCCTCCATGGATATTTTACCCATGGCAAGCGGATGTGCTGGGGATGTAAAAGGCCGCCCAGCGGTAGCTGCCGGCCTTTCTGCACCCTGGAGGGGGGGGGGGTGCCATGGCAGTTGGGCACAGGGTGCCAATTGAGGGCCGCCTCCACCTCCCAACCCACCTCCGGGATCTAAGATGCCCCCCCTCTCCCCCCACACGACCACTCCAGTCTCACCAGGGAAAGACCAATCTCCCTGGCGAGGCATGCTCAACTTACCTTCACTCATGGCTCTGTCCGGTCGGCTGGGCTGCAGTCCCAGCAGTGGCCACCGCTCCCGGTGGTGCTGCTGGGACTAAGAGCTGCCGGCCCTCTGATTGGCCAGCAGCTCACTGAGGCGGCACCTCCTCCCTCAAGTGGGCGGAAGTCCCGCCTCGGGACAATTAAAGCCCGGGGACTCGTAAAATGCGGGATGGATCCCCAGGCTAGGCGGAAGCAGGTTCACCACCGACTTTTATGTCGGTGGTGAATTCCCGTCCACCTAAGGTAAAATCCAGCCCAATGTCTCTGCTGGGTTTATGACTTCCGGAGCATGTTGAGCTGCAGCTTCACATTGGATCGGGAAGATTTCACTCTCTGTTGTAGAATCCTCTACTTTCTTCATAGAAGGTGCAGCGCTTGATAGCATGTCAACGATGTACATCTGTTTTCCTTGCTTGTATGCCACATCCAGATGATATCTCTAAGGAGTAATATCCTTTGCAGACGCTTTAGAGCAGATAGTAGTGGCTTGAGGAAAATGCTTTGAAGTGGATTGTAGTCGGTCTCGACTGTCACTTTGTCTCTTCCAAGTATGTATTGATGAAAATGTTCATAAGCAAAGACAATGGCCAGGCACTCTTTCTCGATCTGAATGGAGAGTCGTTCCGTTTGCGATAACACCCTGGATTCAAATGCAACCGGTTGTTCTTGCTGCATTAGGGTTGTTCCTGTCTCACTGGCATCACACTGCAGGGTGACTTCATCATTTATGTCATAGTATTTCAGCACTGGCATTGCCATCACTAGTTGTTTGATTTTAGTGAACACTGCTTCTTCTGTGCCCCAGTACCACTGCACGTCCTTGGCAGTGAGTTGGCATAATGGTTCACACTTCGATGACAAATTGGGCAACAATTTTGCTAAACAGTTGACAAATCCAACAAATGGTTGCACTGCTTTTACATCTGTTGGTTGCTGCATCACTGCTACTGCTCTCACCTTTTCGGGATCTGGGCGAAGACCTTTTGCTGTCAGTACATGACCTATGTACTATGAGCAAAATGCTGCAGATGCTGGAAATCTGAAATAAAACCAAGAAATGCTGGAAATACTCAGCAGGTCTGGCAGCATCTGTGGAGAGAGAAGCAGAGGTAATGTCAGTGACCCTTCTTCAGAACTGGCAGATATAAGAAATGTAAAAGATTTTAAGCAAGTAAAGCGGGGGTGGGGCAAGAGATAACAAAAGAGAAGGTGTTGATAGGACAAGGTCACAGAATAGCTGACCAGAAAGTCATGGAGCAAAGGCAAACGGTATGTTAATGGTGTGCTGAAAGACAAAGCGTTAGTGCAGAGAGGGTGTTAATTGACAGAAAAATAGAACAACCTGGCCCAAAGCACAAACATGACAAAAAAAGCAGTGGGTAGGCACATAGTAAAAAAATGAATGATGAAACAAAATGAATTAAAATAAACAAAGAAAAAAGAAAAAATAGCTGAAAATAAAAAGGAGGGGCCCATCATGCTCTGAAATTATTGAACTCAATGTTCAGCCAGGCAGGCTGTAGAGTGCCTAATCAGTCAATGAGATGCTGTTCCACGAGCTTGTGTTGATGTTCACTGGAACACTGCAGCAATCCCAGGACAGAGATGTGGACATGAGAGCAGGGGGCTGTGTTGAAATGGCCAGCAACCGGAAGCTCAGGGTCATGCTTTTGGACTCTTCCTTTAATACAGCTCCAGTGGCT
Source organism: Heterodontus francisci (assembly GCF_036365525.1). Lineage (NCBI taxonomy): Eukaryota > Metazoa > Chordata > Chondrichthyes > Heterodontiformes > Heterodontidae > Heterodontus > Heterodontus francisci. The sequence goes on from NC_090374.1 coordinate 125,259,767, forward strand.
TCAGAGATAGAGGCAGGCTGCTCCTATTCCTGTTCTGACTGCTGAGAAGGTCTTGGCTGATGCCCTCTGGGTTTTGAAGCCTCGAAATCCCTGCTGAAGGCTGTTCCACCTGCACCAGTGCAGGGGAAGACTCAGCCTCTGAGAGACGAGGCAGCATGTGGGATACTGACTGAGGTGGTGGTGGGGGATGGGGTGGCAATGGGTGAGAAATTGAAGCATTTTGAGTAGAATCCCTACTTCTATGTCTCCTTTTGCCATCATTCCCCTCATAGCCCAGCCACGTTTAACTGCTATACTGTGCTCAAGAATATTTTGGTGCAGATTAGCACAGCACTGAAAGGCCAAGGTGAAGGCATCTGTCAACCCATTTAAGGTGGCAGACACTTTGGCATCCAAAGGCTGTATGGCCACAGTTAAGAGTGGACTCACTTATTGGAGCTTTTGATATTCCATGATTCTGGTCGCTCTATTCATGCAAGAACACATCATCTTAACGGCCTGCAACATCAACACACTCATGCTTGAGGTAGACTCCTCCATGCTTTTTGCAATCGTAATCAGTGAACTTGGAAGGCCTGTCAGTGTATTGGACATTCTTTGATGCACTGGCCTTGGGGATACAGCATCTGTGTTCAGCTGAGCAAAACTTTGAGAGGGTTGCACCATCAGACACAAACTGTCCACTGCTGTCCCTGGCACCACCATCTGCTTTAGCTCACTTGTGAAGTGTTGAGTCACTAGGTGAAAAACCCAACTATTTATCTACAACTTCCACTGAAGTGCTTTGGGCCAGGTTGTTCTATTTTTCTATCAATTAACAACCTCTCTGCACAAATGCTTTGACTTTCAGCTTAAAACCTATTACATTTATAGCCTCTGCCAGTCCTGATGAAGGGTCACTGACCTGAAACGTTAACTCTGCTTCTCTCTCCACAGGTGCTGCCAGACCTGCAGAGTATTTCCAGAATTTCTTGTTTTTATTTAAGGTTTTGTAGTTGTACAAGGTTATGCACATGGGTATATGAGAAAATGTTGAGTTGTTCAATTTCTGTTCTTTAGTTAGGTCACATAATTTTTTCCACCATTTTCCCAACATCCATTCATGGATGCTGGATGACAAGTCACTTAATAACTTTTTTTTATTCATTCGTGGGATGTCGGCTTCACTGGCTAGGCCAACATTTATTGCCCATCCCTAATTGCCCTTGAGAAGGTGGTGGTGAGTTGCCTTCTTGAACCACTGCAGTCCATGTGGGGTAGGTACACCCACAGTGCTGTTAGGAAGGGAGTTCCAGGATTTTGAACCAGCGACAGTGAAGGAACGGTGAATAGTTCCCAGTCAGGATGGTGTGTGGCTTGGAGGGGAACTTGCAGGTGATGGTGTTCCCATGTATCTGCTTGTGAAGGAATATAGGTATAACAGGCTTGATTAAGTAGAATTTGGGAATAGTTAGTGTATTATGCCTTTAGAGTTAAAGTTTGAGTAATTGGTTAGTTTTCAGAGCCCACTGAAGTTCCCCTTTAAGATGGTAGAGTTAAACATTTCAAGGTCTCTGTTAGAATAGAATTTTTGTTACCAGGGGTCTCTGTTAGAATAGAATTGCTGTTACCAGGGGCTTGGGAGATAAACACAAACATTGAAATATCCTGTGTGATGTCAGTAAGAGGTAGCAGTAAAACTTAATTGGTTTATGGGATTGTTGTTCAGATAGGTTGGCTCTGGAGGTTGCTGTGGGTACCATGGAAAGGGTAATTAACAATAAATGGAATGTACTCACAGGAACAAGAGAGGTCAGGTAAACACAATAATGAACATTTTGACCAGATAAAAGCTCACAAACTGCAAATTCCAGTAAAACATTAAATTACAGATATAGATTTTAAAAGGGAACACAGAAAGGTCACATTTAATGCAAAAGTCATATGACACCTTAGAAATAGTATAAAAATACAAGGTTCTGCAGTAGACACTTAGGAGTGTTGGATTCCCGACAGCACTTCTCATCCCATGTCTTATATGGGGATTTAAGGTACAAGTTTACTTTAAGTTTTGATGGATATTTTGGATATTCTAAGATAATTTTTCTGTAACATTAGCAAGGTTAAACTTTTGGATTCTATGTTAGAACTAAGAATATGTGTTTCATCTCTCAGTAATATTTGATATTGTGATATACTTATCCACTTAAGTTTATTGCATGTTAAATTCTTTAATAAACATATAAAAGTTAATAAATCGTCTCATGTAGTATTCTGTATACAAATACAAGAAAAGAACCCCCTCTCTGTGTCTCTTTAAGTGGAGAGATACGTATTGAAGGGAGTTTCCCAGACCCTTATAATATCTGGGATATTTGTGACTTAGCTGTAAAAATATTAAAAGTTGGCTATCCGAAAGATGGTAAAATTCACTGTTGGTTTTCTTTCTTTGAGGGAAAGCTAGTGCAATTCTTTGGAGCCAAATAAATGTCTGAGAATTTGTCTGATTTGAACTTGATTAAAGGAAATTCGTGGGAATGTGCTCCCGATTTGGTTTAGTCCCTGTAAAGGGTTAAAGTTATAAATCATTTCAGTTGGTGCCCAAAAGCGCGGTTTTGTTGTTAACAGAATCCTGTACTTATGTGTTAGTCTTTAATGTAGATTTTAGATTTGTAAGTATGGAAGGAATGTTTTCTATCAGTGGTATTAAGACCCTGATTTAAGAATCTAGAGACGGCAGACTTTTGATCACGGTTTGTGGATCTTAAATCAGAACTCCCTCATTCTATTTTTGAGGTTTGGAAATTACCTTTAAAATTCACTTTAAATCCTCTTTGAGATTAGGTCCTGATGTATTTTAATTCCTAGTTCAGGTTCCGTTGAAATATAATGGCTAATGAAGAAGGGATTTGCTTAATTTTTCCGTTGGGTGATCCAAGAACTTGTTTTATTTGATTACAGAATCCCATTCCAATCCACAGGCAGATCAGATAGTAGTCTTTGAGAGAGATGATTTTGATGCCGATGGTTCAGTTAGAGCTCATGGTACTATTGTGGCTGACCCCGAGGAGGAAGGGATAGCACGTATCCAGTGAGATAATCAGACTGATACCCCAGACCCACTACATTCCTTAATGATAAAGTGCACACCTGCACAATTGGGTGACCTATTGGGTGCACGACAGGGTGGGGGTATCCATGGTAGAATTTTAGGTCCTGGTTTTCCCTGCGTGCATGGTGGCCATGGGTTTCGGATTAGATGGCTTCCTCAATGAGATTTGTGATTAGAATTTGTGGGAAGATTATAGACAGCTTCTGATACATCACCTTCAAATTAAACAGGCACTTCTCCAGGCTTTTCCTACTGCTGGTGCTGCAGGCTTTCCTTTATCTGTGGGACAGCCAGTGCAGTCTCAAATTATGCTCCTAGGCAATGTGAATCTTAATTCTATATTTGCCATGTGTGGCAAGCCTGGTTCCAGTAATCAAGATAAAACTAGGTGGATTTTAAATAATCTTGGTAGACTTGACACTTGTTGTCAAGGCTGGAGTGCTGCACATTTATGGCAGCTCCTCTCCATGATGTTAAACTCTGATCACATCCCCCCAACTAATAGGTGCAATAGTTGGATACAAATATATTCCCACCTCCTGACCACAACTCAGGGAGGGCATGTAATGGGCTCAATCAAAGAAATCCTTCAAAATACTGTTAAGTTGAATGGTTTGGTAGCCAGCTATCGATTAGGTAAGAACATAAGAACATAAGAAATAGGAGCAGGAATAGGCCATTCAGCCCCTCAAGCTTTCCCCACCATTCAATAAGATCATGGCTGATCTGTCCCAAGCTTCAACTCCTCTTTCAGGCCTGCTCCGCATACCCCTCAACTCCCCGAGATTTCAAAAATCTATCTACCTCCCCCTTAAATCCATTTAGTGACCTAGCCTCCACAACTTTCTGAGGTAGAGAATTCCAGAGAATCTCTGGAATCTCTGGTAAGGACCTTACACTTGGCAACTGGGAAATTGTTCACGGTTGTCTGGCTAACCAGTATCAGAAGTCTACGCTTAGACTAGCCTGTGAAGGGGCATTTTTTGCTTATCACGATGACCAGCAGAGGTGGGATAAAGTTGAACATATTATCTGCTCGAACCGTGCCCCATACTAAGCCTGTGGTCCAACCGGATCCTAAGATTAAAAATAATATGGACAGTGTCTCTGTTTCAAACAGACAGGGACAGAATAGGACATGGACTCCTTCGCGTTCCAGTTGCCCGCAGACTCGTTCCTTTGGGCCCCCGGATGGGCACTCTGGTCGGTCTACACTGCCATCTCGCCAGGAATGCAAGTGACATATTTCTCCAGAATGGTGGGAACGGTCTAGCATTACACCTCGCAGAGATAGCAGGGTCAGCTGGGATCCCCATGGGGATGAATTTTACACTGGCCGTTCCTATCATAGAGTAATGGGAGGTTCCAGGGCTGACAGAGGCAGGGATCGGAAAGACTCCCAACAGGATCGGCATCCACCCCAAGGGGGTGATAGTCGTGACTGTAAGCCTACTGATAGACAACCTAAGGGATCAGGAAAGCATGAGACTCCTAAGAGGGAGGGGCAAACTTCAGTTAACGTAATCAGAAATCAAGGCAGGGCTGATAGTCAGGACTCAGAAGCATCTGAAACAAAAACAAGAAATGCTGGAATCACTCAGCAGGTCTGGCAGCATCTGTGGGAAGAGAAGCAGAGTTAACGTTTCGGGTCAGTGACCCTTCTTCGGAACAGAAGCATCTGACTCTCCAAAGTGAAGGGCTGGCATCCAGCCAGGGTCTCTTGAATTCCCCTATGCCCTGGCAACACTGTCCACTGCTGAACAGATACAGGCACTCTTTGATACAGGAGCTGATTACTCAGCCATGGATCCTGTACTTATAACACCTCAGTGGTCGGATTTGGGAAGCCCGCTTTATCAGTTAGCATTAGGGGGATTTACACAGTGTCAGGCACAGCGGACTGCCTTTTATGCAATTCCTGTTACTATTTATGGCATTACAGCCACCCTGTAGGTGGGTTTGGTACCTGATTTAGTTTTCCCTCTTATAGGAATGCCTGATATTATCTACTTTCTTAAGATCACGTCCAGGCCCGTGGAAGTGTCCACGAACTAGGATGACTGACAGAGATATATTCAGGCACAGCTGGACCACACCTGCCTAGAGGGTGTGATAAGAGACTTTTGGAACAACTCCTAAACAAGTATTACCGTTATCTGCAGCGTCATCTAAATCAATGTGGCAAGGTAGATACAGAACCTCATTCTCTTGATGCAGGCTGGCACAAACCCAGGAAACAGTGGCTTATTCAGGATCATAAAGGGAAATTATATCTACTCGATACTATTAGGAATTTAGAGTGACAAAGTGTCCTAATAAAAATGCCCTCTAGAACTAATTTGCCATTGTTTGGTGTCCCTAAACCTAATGGCAGAAGGAGATTAGTGGTTGATTACACATCCCTTAATAAAGTTTCAGTGCCAAATGCTGCTCAGCAGCAGAATTCCACTGCTCTTCTTCCTGGAATAAACAGAAAAATTTAAATCTTGTATTGATTTGGCTAATGGTTTTTGGTCACATCCACTTAAAGTATCCGATTGGCAAAAAACTGCAATGACAGCCCCCTGACGGTTCTCAATACTGTTGGGCGAGATTACCCCAGGGATTTCAAAACAGTCCCAATCAATTTTCTGCTCATGTTATCAATCTTTTAAAAGACCTGCCCAATGTTCACTCTTATGTGGATGACATTTATGTTTCACATAATGTCCTCCAGGAACATTTGCAGGTTGTTGAATCAGTTTTATCCCGGCTTATTGCTGTTGGATACCTGATCAATATTAAAAAGAGTTAGTTTATTCGAGAGGAAGTAGATTTCTCAGGCCTCCGTATAACTGGAAATGGTAGGGGATTAACTCAGTCCTATAAAGAGAAATTAGATACAATTCAATATCCCCAAACTTTGAAAAATTTGCAGGCAAGTTTAGGACACCTGAACTTTGCTAGATCATTTACACTGACCTTTGCTGAGCTCTCAGCACCTCTGTATGCTAGAGTAGGCGAGACAGTAAAAGGCTCGTTCATTTTTTCCCCAGCTAATTACTTGAGATTGCAACAACTGTGACGTGATGTACAGAAGGCTATAGATTTGGAGCAAAGGGACTTGCAGGTCCCACTTAATCTTCATGTTAAAATATCTCCTAAAGTAGCAGTTGCAGTTTTTTACAATGAAAATCGAATTGTGCCGGTTCAGTTTCATTGTTATAATTTTTCCAATGTTGAAAGACGGTACAATAAAAAGGAAAGGGTTATGACAATGATAGTTCAGTGCCTCTTTAAAGCACGACCCCTTCAAGGGATACACCCCATTACAATTTATACTGAAATATCAGATTTGAGATCAGTTTTGTGAATGGCCTCTGATGAGAGAAGAGCCACTCAAATCCGATACAACAAATGAGCCTCCTTTTTGAATGATCCCACGCTCATTTTTAAATTTCTATTCTCAGACATGGGCTTAGAACATCTCCCTGTTATGGAAGATGATGATACAAGTACCTCTGAAACCACTTACAGATTATCATCAGATTATTTACTGTGATGAGTCATCAATGATGGTTAAGAAAGGGATATCCCAACAATCCTCAGCTGGGATGGGAATAGTAATAGGTACCTTTTGGGATTCTTATTCTTTCTATCCAGAAGAGTTACTGTCCATACCACATGGCCAATGGACAGCACAGTATGCTGAAGCTGCAGCATTACGGTTATTCTTTAGAAAAGGCAGACCCTATTCAGCCCACATTAATTTGTACAGATAGTGATTATTGTAAACGGGCTTACAATCAGGACCTTGTGTTCTGAGACTAAACAGGCTTTGCCAATCGTAAAGGTAAACCCATAAAACACAAGTCGTTGTGAGAAGATATTCTCGATTTGCGAAAGGAGAAACATAATTGTCAGGTAATTCATGGGCATACCAATGGTTCAGTACATTCAAAGGGCAGCAGTCTTGCTGATGGACAGGCCAAACATTCAGTCTGCGTGACACCCCCTCGAGAGGGGCTTGCCACAGTTAATGTAATCACTAGGGCAGAACAGGCAGTTAATCAGGATGAAGAACTGATTCAGCTATTAGAGCCATGAAAGAGAATCCAAAAGAATATCCATCAAAGTTCTTCTATTCAGAGACCCCAACTGGTATTGTACTGGTTAAGTTGCCCAAGGGTGTCCGGGAGGTACCCCCGAATCACAAACAAGAACAGCTTGTAAAAGAAGCTCATGAAGGTATAGGTCAGGCACATAGTGGTGCCCGAACAACATTCTGTAAATTGACTCCTTTTTATTGGCGGCCAGGCATGCTTATAGCCTGTAAAACATATGTGGCAAATTGTAATTTGATCAACAAATCATCACTTATGAAACCGCCACCTTTGGCTCCTGTGAAGCCGAATAAATCAATGGAGAAATTTTTTGTTGATTTCATTGGACCACTACCCCCACCAATGGGGTATAAACATGTTCTCATTTGTGCTGTTGGCTGCACTTCTTTCTGCTGGCTAGTCCCCACAAAAACTGTTTCAGAAAACGCACTTTTCAATGCTATTGCTGACATTATTACTGTAGCTGGTGCACCCCAAATCCTACACTGTGATCAAGGCAGAGCCTTTGTTTCCAAGGTTTTCAAAGACTATTGTGTTCAAAGGGGGTTTGGGCTAAAGCACAGCATACCACGTCATCCGCAGTCAGCGGGACTGGTGAAACGCAAAATAAGGAAGTAAAAAAGCTATTGACCAAACTGTTGAGAATCAGAGGGAATAAGTGGGCTGCCATCATTCCAGAAGTATAGTTATCACTAAATAATGGGCCCATGTGCTTATCAGGGACAGTGTTCCCTAGAACACCATATTATTTAATGTATGGTGTTGAAATACATACACCACTTACTCGCGGTTCTTTTATTGCCACTACGCTTTCTGAATCCTTGACTCGACAGCAACAATTAGATTTAAAACATGAAATAACAGATCAAATTCATGCAATTGATCAGAGGACCAGAGAGAACAGACAGAAACAGGTAACTAACAAAGCTTGGCAATCTGTAACCGGGGAGTGGGTTCAGAAGAGAAAGTTTAAACAGAAACCTGTTTTGAGACCTAAGTGGAAGAAACCTGTTCAAATACATTCTGTTATTAATGAAAAAACTGTCATAATAATTGCTAACCAACTGAATGGCAAGCACTCTTTTAAAACTGTCTCTATAAACAACCTGAAGATGTGTCCTGAAGGGTACAGGAATGGAGGAACAGTACAAGGTGCAGTCGTACACTGTCTTTCAGGATCCAGCCTGGAGGATAGCATCAGAAACGCACTAATCGAACTGCAATCAACTGCGTCAATAAATGTTCCTCACCCACGCAGGACCTCACAGCACCTCAAAGGTTGGTTTCACAGGGAACCGCACTCGGCACAATGAGCGATAGTCAAGTCACAAACGACGGAAGAAGGAAACACTGTGGGAATGGAATGACGTGCTGCAGACTCTCAGTGATGAGACTTGCTCTTGCGTAAAGCAAGGATTAAGGTACTGCTGGATTCTTTTGTTAAAGATCTTCTGGATGCAAGCATTGCATGTGACATGTCTTACTGCTTGAAAATCTTATCCTATGCGATTTCTTGCAGAGAAGCAGGAATAAAACATTTTACTGCATTTGCCCTGAGTGATGTTTGGAGGGGAGGTAATGCAAGTGATGTTCTTATTCATCATAACATTGGAAGAGTGTGATGGTACTAAGGAGAACATGGTAGAATGGCTTTTCTTTGTATCGCCAAGTTAGCTTCTGATGGAAAGTACACCTGTTATAAAGATACTCAGGTTCTGAATAACACTTCTGTCCAGGTGACCTCAGAATTGCCTGACGTTAAGCTCTTTTTATTTTATTCCTGGTATGAGGATGTTGGCTGGAATGTGACTGACAATAGACTAAAATACATTTTAGTTTATCTCAACAGGACTTTATTCGTTCAAGATCAAATGGCAGCTGTGGATCCTTACTTCACTACATCTCTGTGTGATTTCATCGATTGCTCATTGTTGTGCGACATGTCGAACTATGGTCGTCATATTGAACATTTTGCAACCTCAGATCACGGACGCTTCACATAGTTTTATTCTAACTTTGTAATGGAATTACAAGATATATTTTTGGAAAATTTAGATGATCCATATAAAAGCACGGACTATGATTGTTGTCAATGTGCTGTTTTGTATTATTGCCCTGTTTCACATAATAGGTTATGATATTTTATTGAATATTTACATTTTAGGCATTGTTTAGTTAAACAACCTATTTTTGTTGTTCATCTTTATCCGGGTCAAGAGGGGGGTGTGAAGGAATATAGCTATATTAGGCTTGATTAAGTAGAATTTGGAAATAGTTAGTGTATTATGCCTTTAGGGTTAAAGATTGAATAAATGGTTAGTTTTCAGAGCTCACTGAAGTTCCCCTTTAAGATGGCAGAGTTAAACATTTCAAGTCTCTGTTAGAATAGAATTGCTGTTACCAGGGGCTTGGGAGATAAACACAAATATTGAAATGTCCTGTGTGACCTCAGTAAGAGGTAGCAGTAAAACTTAATTGGTTTATGGGATTGTTGTTCAGACAGGTCGGCTCCAGAGGTTGCTGTGGGTACCATTTAACAATAAATGGAATGTACTCACAGGAACAAGAGAGGTCAGGTAAACACAATAATGAACATTTTGACCAGATAAAAGCTCACAAACTGTAAATTCCAGTAAAACATTAAATTACAGATATAGATTTTAAAAGGGAACACAGAAAGGTCACATTTAATGCAAAAGTCATATGACACCTTAGAAATAGTATAAAAATACAAGGTCCTGCAGTAGATACTTAGGAGTGTTGAATTTCTGACAGCACTTCTCATCCCATGCCTTATATGGGGATTTAAGGTACAAGTTTACTTTAAGTTTTGATGGATATTCTAAGATAATTTTTCTGTAACATTAGCAAGGTTAAACTTTTGGATTCTATGTTAGAACTAAGAATATGTGTTACATCTCTCAGTAATATTTGATATTGTGATATACTTATCCACTTAAGAAGTTTATTGCATGTTAAATTCTTTAATAAAATATAAAAGTTAATAAATCGTCTCATGTAGTATTCTGTATGCAACTACAAGAACCCCCTCTCTGTGTCTCTTTAAGTGGAGAGATACGTATTGAAGAGAATTTCCCAGACCCTTATGCCTGTGTGGAGTTTGCAAGTTCTCCCTGTGTCTGCGTGGGTTTTCTCCGGGTGCTCCGGTTTCCTCCCACAAGCCAAAAGACTTGCAGGTTGATAGGTAAATTGGCCATTATAAATTGTCACTAGTATAGGTAGGTGGCAGGGAAATATCGGGACAGGTGGGGATGTTTGGTAGGAATATGGGATTAGTGTAGGATTAGTATAAATGGGTGGTTGATGTTCGGCACAGACTCGGTGGGCCGAAGGGCCTGTTTCAGTGCTGTATCTCTAATCTAATCTAATCTAATCTAATATCTGGGATATTTATGACTTAGCCATAAAATATTAAAAGTTGGCTATCCGAAAGGTGGTAAAATTCTCTGTTGGTTTTCTTTCTTTGAGGGAAAGCTAGTGCAATTCTTTGGACCCAAATAAATGTCTAAGAATTTGTCTGGTTTGAACTTGATTTAAGGAAATTCATGGGAATGTGCTCCTGATTTGGTTTAGTCCCTAGAAGGGCTTAAAGTCATAAATCACTTCATGCTGTCCTTGTCCTTCTAGTTGGTAGAGGAAGGTGCTGTCTAAGGACCCTTGGTGCATTGCTACAGTGAATCTTGTAGATGGTACACACTGCCTCCACTATGCGTCAGTGGTGAAGGGAGTGTATGTTTGTGGACAGGGTGCCAATCAAGCGGACTGCTTTCTCCTGGATGGTGTCGAGCTTCTTGAGTGTTGTTGGAGCTGCACCCATCCAGGAAAGTGGGCATACTTCTGAATTGTGCCTTGTCGATGGTGGACAGGCTTTGGGGAGTCAGGAGGTTTGTTACTTGCTGCAGGATTCCTAGCTTCTGACCTGCTCTTGTAGCCACAGTATTTATATGGCTACTCCAGTTCAGTTTCTGGTCAATGGTAACCCCCCCAGGATATTGATAGCGAGGGATTCTGTGATGGTAATGCCATTTAACGACAAGGAGAGGTAGTTAGATTCTCTCTTATTTGAGATAGTCAATGCCTGGCACTTGTGTGGCATGAATGTACTTGCCACTTATCAGCCCAAGTCTGGATATTGTCCAGGTCTTGTTGCATTTCTATGCGGACTGCTTCAGTATCTGAGGAGTCACAAATGGTGCTGAACATTGTGCAATCATCAGTGATCATCCCCACTTCTGACCTTATGTTTGATGTTGAATGGGATGACATGGATTGATGGGGACCAATGGGGGGCATGTTCATGTGAGGTTGGTTGTTTTCAGGACTGCTTTGTGTCAGTGGCATTGGGAGTGGCAGAGAGGGGTGGGAAGAGATGCTGTTGCTTTTCCTTGTGACAAGGCCCACTGGTGCAACCTAAAACTGAACCTTCCATTAATCCTGGGCAGCAATATGAGTAGCTGAGGGTGCATTGCCCTCATAATTTTCTTCCTGTTCATCTTCCTCCTTTTTTCCTCACCCTTCGAGTCATCCGAGGAGGATCTGTGCTCTTTGCCTTGGTCTGAACCTCACTGTTGTGTAATGTTGTGCACAGCACAGCACATCACGACCATTCAGGAGACCACGGCTAGTACATACTGAAGGGTGCCTCCAATTCTGTTCAGGCACCTGAAGTGCATCCTCAGCATCCTGATGGCTTGCTTGATCACATATCTGGTGGTCATATAGCATTCATTGTAGCGCTGTTCTGCTTCATTGGTTGGGCTTTTGACAGGTATCATCAGCCAATTTTGAAGTGAGTATCCCTTGCCTCTGAGCAGCCAGCCCTTTAACCTGCATGCAGGCTTGATGACATCAGACAGCTTAGACTGCCGCAGGACGTAAACATCATGGCACCTCACTGGGAATCTTGGGCACACCTGCAGAAATATCTTTTTGTGGTTGCACACCAGCTGCACATTGATGGAGTGGAAGCCCTTGGAGTTGACAAATACTCCTGGGTGATCTCGGACAATGTTCCCTCTAAGCCGCGCAGCAACCCTGATGTTCCCACGCAGGCCGAGCATAAGTCTGCCCCTTTAAGTTACCGCTCGTGTGCGGCTGCATAAAAAATGTGAAGGTCCCATGAACTTAAATGAATAGGCCATGCACAACAAAAATAAAATTAGATCTGGGGTTGCCCAGGTTGCCACATGCATGCAGTTGATGATGCCCTGCAGCTGTGGGAAACCAGACAGAGATGCAGACCTGAGTACCCAAATGTATAGCCACCAGGTTCAGCTGGCAGCAGGTCTTCTTCTAGGAGGCTGTAGATGTCTGCCACCACCTGACATGACAAGCTGAACCTCCTGAAGCACTGCTGTTCAGTCACGTCAAGACAACTGAGCCTCTCCATGTAGACTCTGTTTCACAGGTAGTGCCTCCTGTGAGATGCACCCCTCTGCTGCTGCTGTTCTCTCAGCTACTCCCTTCTCGCCTGTGCAGCTACAGGTTGGTGACCAGCAGGCTGAAGGTGCTGCCGTTGCTGCCAGTCGTGTTGTTTCTCATCTGAGGTCCAATCTGAGGCAGCCAAAGCGCCACCCATCCTGATATGATAGAACAATCCTCCAAACTGTAGAAAGGAAACTCACAGCAAAAGCACTGTATTTAAAAAACACCCTTCCCACTAACAGATAAGAAAGCAGTTGTGAGTATTTATGACCATATTTCCATGAGATTGATTGACCGCTTCAATTGCCGCTGTTTTCACCTTGCTTTCACTGGTGAGTCTCAACAAGCCCGGCATACCCATGGACCCAACATAAAACATAAAAATCTGTGTAAATATCACTCTCATTGAGCTATTAACAAATGTTAATTAACAAACTGCCTCTCCTGAGGGGATTGCACGTACACAGCTTAATATGCTGGAGTGAAATGTGGAAGTTAGCTAGTTGGAGTCGGTTCCCCGACCAGCTGTCAATTTTCCCAGTTTTCATCTCTCAGCTGCACCCAAGCCCATGCACTCCTCCATGTTAAAATTCCCCTTTTACTCATTCTTGGATGCTCTGTACATCCAGCTCTGCTCAGCAATATATTCACCTATACATTGGGGAGATACATTTTACATTACCTGAACATCGGCTCTGGACACAGGTTGCAAGCTAGTATGCTTCAGACATCAATTCAAATCTAACACTAACGAGATATTTTTCTTTTTCTCCGCTGTAACCTTAATCGTTGTTTTACTTTTCCCCGCATCTTTAGGTTTTCCAGGCTGTGCACTATGAGTTGCTCCAGCATGGAACAGTCAGGTAGTGGGTGAAATGCACACCCATTCCTGCCAGTGGGAGGGTCAGTCCACTTGAACGGCCAGACCTGAACGGGCATTCAGCTGCAGCTCACTGGCTCCAATATTGGCTGGCTTAAAGGTTGAGCCAGCAGGCCAACAGGTAGGTGCCGGTAGGAGCTTTAACAGGGCACTAAGTGATGCCCAGTAATTTTAATTCTGCTACAGCCCTGCTTACATTAGGTAAGCTGAGTTAAAAATGGTCCTCATATTTCCTGGCTGAGAGGAGAGGTGACTGGGCATTGGCCAATAGCAGAATCTTGACATGTTGCGAAGGCATGCTGAGAGTGGTCTGGCTGACCTGCATCTTTCCTCATTTACCACTATGCATTTCCTCCCAATGGCACCAGTGAAAACAGGAAATGCAGAGAACAAAATTGTGAGCTTGCTTCAATAGTAACTGCACTGGCAGACAAACAGCTCCAAACATCACCACACAGCCTTCTGTCCCAGGGAAAGCAAAAGATAGCTGTCAGGAAAGAGTCACTTTTTACTGGAAATGGGTCAGACATACTGAAGTTAATGCAGTTCAGGCTAAATCAGGTTAGATTTAGTTCTCGTAATGTAGCAGACATGAGAAATTTGGTAGCTAATATTGCCATCTAGTGGGCTATGGGTAACAGTGGATTTTTGTGATATTGAGAAGCAAATAGGATCTGGGAAATGGGAAACATGTGCAACTATTTTGTTGTATGTTCTGTTTTTTTAAATAACCAGTGTTACATCATCAATATATTACTTTTCAGAAGCAGAGCGACCTGTGAGAAATGAGGGATTAAACTTGTTAATGACTGCACATTGAGAGCTTTAAAGATCAGTAAGAAGGAATTTATTTATTTAGAGATACAGCACTGAAACAGGCCCTTGGCCCACCGAGTCTGTGCCGACCAACAACCATCCATTTATACTAATCCTACATTAATCCCATATTCGCTACCACATCCTCACCACCTACCTATACTAGGAGCAATTTACAATGGTCAATTTACCTATCAACCTGCAAGTCTTTGGCTGTGGGAGGAAACCAGAGTACCTGGCGGAAACCCACGCGGTCACAGGGAGAACTTGCAAACTTCGCACAGGCAGTACCCAGAACTGAACCCAGGTTGCTGGAGCTGTGAGGCTGCGGTGCTAACCATTGCACCACTGTGCCGCCCCATTGTCAACAATTTGATCTTAGGTCTTAGGACCATTATCAAATGATCATAATAACTATTCCTGCCCCAAGGCATGGCCCCATATCAAATCACTTCAACTTAATTTTGTGTCTATTTGTGACTTTCATTTCCATTACCTATTTCATTGGTGAAATACCTTGTGTCATTTCTTTACATTAATGCTATTTATCTTAACATAAGAAATTCGGCCTCTCAAACCTGCTGCACCATTCAATAAGATCATGGCTGATCTGCTTGTGGCCTTAACTCCACTTTCATGCCTGCCGCCTATAACCCTTTTAGATCAAAAATCTGTCTAACTCAGCCTTGAATATATTCAATGACTCAACCTCCACTGCTCACTGGGGAAGAGAATTCCAAAGATTAACAACCTTATGAGAGAAGAAATTCCTCCTCAGCTCCATCTTAAAAGGAGGACCCCTTATTTTGAAACTGTGCCCCCTAGTTCTAGATTCCCCCACGAGGGGAGACAGCCTCTCAGCATCTACCCTGTCAAACCCCCTCAGAATCTTATATGTTTCAATAAGATCACCTCTCATTCTTCTAAACTCCAATGACTATAAGCCCAACCTGCTCAACCTTTCCTCATAAGACAACCCTTTTGTCCCAGGAATCAGAAATCAGCCTAGTGAACCTTCTCTGAACTGCTTCCAATACAAGTATATCCCTTCTTAAGTAAGGAGGCTAAAACTATACGCAATACTCTAGGTGAGGTTTCACCAATGCCCTGTACAGTTGTAGCAAGACTTCCGCACATTTATACTCCATTTCCCTTGCAATAAATGCCAACATTCCATTTGCCTTCCTAATTACTTGTTGTATCTGCATGCTAACGTTTTGTAATTCATGCACAAGGACACACAGTTCCCTCTGTCCTGCAGCATTCTGCAGTCTCTCTCCATGCAAATGATATTCGTTTTTTCTATTCTTCTTGCCAAAGTGGACAACCTCACATTTTCCCACATTATGCTCCATCTCCCAAATCTTTGCCCACTCACTTAACCTATCTATATCTCTTTGCAGCCACTTTGTGTCCTCCTCACAACTTGCTTTCCTACCTATCTTTGTATTGTCTGTAAATTTGGCTACAATACATTTGGTCCCTTCATCCAAGTCGTTAGTATCAATTGTAAATAGTTGATGCCCCAGCACTGATCCCTGACGCACCCCACTAGTTTGCCAACCTGAAAATGCCCATTTATCCTGACTCTCTGGGTGGAATTTTATGGGCTGTGCAAGAGCAGATTTGGTGGTGTGTGGGGTGATATAATTAGGTGGGAGGTGTTTTTTCAGATTCCTAATAGCGGGATATTTTAAAGAAATTAAGTTGGAGGCGTGCTTGCAGCATTCTGGGGTTCCCCCAGCGCAGTGGCGGATTTCAGCTTTGTATTCATTTAAATAACATGAATACTTTTTACCCTATGGATAGTTACAATTCAATCCTATCTTTCAGATTAAGTGAACGGCAAACGCTATTTCCCATGGCACCCGGCTCACAATTGTTTCACCGTCGTGTGCAGTCAGTAGTAGTCAGATTTGTGCAGTTCAGTCTTTGGTCTGTGCTGTTCTCTCTAACTCATCCGCGAAACTAACGCCAGCATTGGAATGGATGTTTCCCTCCAGGCTCGGCACCAGCAAGGGTAATGTATCCCAAAAATTTGAGCAACAGGTAAAGCTAGCTGTTTCACGCTGCTACTATGCAGTAGCAACAGATGTGGTGTTCACCACTAACAGCATGCTGCCATCAAGCCAAAAAGACGTCCTGCCTATCAAATGAGTAATGTGATATATGAATTTCAATGCCAGTGTGATGCTAGGTATATAGGCCATACATCCCAAAGACTGGCGGGTCATATCAAACAATATGTCCCTTCTGCTGTTCGCAACAGGCAAGGTACAGGCGGTACCCAGCAGCCTGAGCTTGCAAAACTCAAAGCACAGTGTCCAATGTGATTCCGCGATTGGACAATATTTGCAAAATAATCCTCAGTGTGCTAAGAATTATGCTAACAACTAATTTAAGATTGTCAGTAGGGCTCACAGTGTGGCGCATTTGCACATACTGGAAGCTACATATATTAATTGACAGGGCTCTGTTCTTTGCAGACAGAAAGAACATGTACAAACTTTGCGCCTGTTTCAGCTAAACAAAATAAGTGACAACCATTCGCTAGTTCGTTCCTCAGGGCCTTGACCAATCAGAGTCAAGCTGCCTGGTTTAAATTTCAACCAAAGCTTGGCACTTAACTGTCAGTCACTGTAAACTGGTGCATTCTCCATGGCAATACCTCTACCAATCAGAGTTCACTTGCCAACCACGTTCACATTCAAAACTGTTTCATTTTTCTCTTTGTAATATTATGTCTAGGTGCTACCCCTGACATTAGCAGCTGAGATGAAGGTAGTCTGCTCAGTGCGCTGCCCCATTGCTATGGATGACCGTGGCGGGTGTCCTCTGGATGAACGGGGCTTTGATCCTATGAGGGTCCTATGAGGGTCCGCAGCAATGGTGCTTAAGTATCTTCCGTGTGCTCGCCTGCTGGAGGTAAGGGGGTCAATGTTGAAGGGGAGGACGAGACGTCGCTTACCCTGTGGATGTCCTGGGAGGAAGGCCCTGGGACAGCTGGAATGCACTCGTCCTCCATCTGGGTGCACAATGGCACCTGCCTGTCTCCTTGAGGGGAAGGAGCACCTATAGGGAGGTCCAGGGGTTCCTCATACCCCTCTCGCTTAGACTCTGCTTCATGCAGCCCACGTAACAGCAGTGGAGTGCAGGTCAGATCGCATATGGCTCAAGTACTGAACCAGTCTTGCCACAGAGCTCACCAAGCTCAAATGCCTGGGGCATGGCTGACATCATGGCTTGCACGACTCCTCCATGGCACACGCAAAGCCACGCATGACCTCAGGCACCTCCAACATATTTTCCACATGGCTTTGCTGTACATCCAGCAGACTTCTCGTAGCAACAAAGAGAGGATCATCACGAGTGTGGAGCTGAGCAGGGGCCTGGTCCTCAGCAGTCCTCTGAGTGTCCAGGGACCCGGCTGGCACATGTTCCCTTAGCTGCTGGGATGTGTCTGTCTCGTGACCACCAGATTGTCACCCAGATTCTAATCTTAAACCCCATGTGGACTGTGTGGATGTACCTGCGCTGGTGGAGGTGGAAGAAGAGGCAGGTGATGGTGCAACCTCTTCAGAGGAGGAGTCTTGGGCCTCACGGCGTTCCAAGAATTGAGTGCAGGCACCTGCAGTGGAGACACAAACAAAGGCAACAGAGGTTTCGCATGAGGTCAGATACTTTCAGTGGGTGTACACGCATATCTGCAAGACAGAAAATGGCACTTCATGACACTTCATCCTTACGCCTTGAGGATCCTGTCCTGCCATCTGATATGGCCCTGCCTCCTTCCTCTCTCACTATTTGTGCAGCCTCCTCTTCAGCTGTTGTCAGCATTCTTATGTCTGGTTCACCTCCTCCTGTCCTGGCTCGCTCGTGCTGATTGTGTGTGAGTTTCTCCTGCTGAAGACAGTACAGATGGGATGAGAATTCTTTTGTTAGGAATCACAACCATTGTAAACATGCATCGGCATCGATCATTCAGGACTGGCTTATTCACGACACGTCCAAGCACATAAACAATGCCAATCGTCATCTTTGTGCACAATCATTTAGTGTATGTCACCAAGGCTGCTCACACAGTCCAATACATGCCTTGTTTCCCTCTTTCTTAAAGCGACAGAGTATGGGTGATAAACAATGGAGCAGCTTTGCCAAGACCAGTTACCCTCACTGATCTGAGAGAGCCATTGATGCATTTGCGACACTGTACCCGGGTTCTACACATCAACACACGGTTCGAGACCTCCTCTCTGACCTCCATGCAGGCCGCCTTGGTCAGGCAGGAGGGGCTTCGTACTCCACTGCAGGGAAGAGGACCTCCCGCATTTCTCTGAGGTCCAGGAGGAGAACCTGCAGGGAGCCAGCATTGAAATGTGGGGCGGGATGCTGTCTGCTGGCTGACATCATCTTTAGTGGGGCTGCAGAGATAAAGTACTTGATCTGAAGTTGGTGCTGGATTACAAAAATTAGGGGAGGCAAAAACATTTTGGATTGATTGCAAGCTTGCTTTCAGATTCCTATTCAGACACTTACATGACAGGAAGGTGTCTGATGCTTGAGGCTGCAAGCACAGAACGCTTTATAGCTTTGGCAATCATGATGCTTGGCCCAGTGACAGCGGGTTCCACCAATGAAAGGCCATCTCCACCTCTGAATCCCACGTATCCCTAGTGTCCATCACCGCATGC
Organism: Heterodontus francisci; assembly: GCF_036365525.1. Lineage (NCBI taxonomy): Eukaryota > Metazoa > Chordata > Chondrichthyes > Heterodontiformes > Heterodontidae > Heterodontus > Heterodontus francisci. Next base: position 125,278,793 of record NC_090374.1, read on the forward strand.
TTCATTTACATATGAAATTGAGTGGGAAACAGGAAACCTGGGGGAAGCGGAAGTTACGCTGACTTACGGTTCTGCAGTCAGAAACACCACAGGACTCATAAAATCCTGGCCTCTGTTTTCTGTTAGTTAGCCAATCCTCTATCCATGCTAATATATTACTCCCAACTCTTATCTTGTGTAGTAACCTTTTATGTGGCACCTTATTGAATGTCTTTTGGAAATCCAAATACACTACATCTACTGGTTCCCCTTTATCCACGCTGCCTGTTACATCCTCAAAGAACTCTAATAAATTTGTCAAACACGATTTCCCTTTCATTGAACCATGTTGACTCTGCCTGATTGCATTATGATTTCCTAATATCCTGCAACTACTTCCTTAATAATGGATTTCAGCATTTTCCCAATGACTGATGTTCAACTAACAGGCCCAATAGTTTCCTGTTTTATATCACCCAATGCAGCCCCCCCTCCCCCAACCAACGTTCTTGAATAGAGGTGTTACATTTCAGGTTTTCCAATCCGCTAGGACTTTTCCAGAAACTAGGGAATTTTGGAAGATTACAACCAATCCATTCACTATTTGGGCAGCCACTTCTCTCCTGACTCTCTTTGAGACAATTTGAAATCGATGACCCCACGTTACTGATTCCCCAACCAGAAGAAGTAGCCTTTCACTATTCTAACAAAACCAATGGCTTGGGTTGGGGGGATGGTGGGGGAGCGTAGGTGGAAGGTGGAATTAGGCGGGTGGGGGTAGTGGTGACAGTAGAAGGTGGTAGTGATTGTGACTGGTGCGGGTAGCAGTGGCAATAGGAAGGGGTAGTGGTGGTGATTGGACGGGGTAGTGGTGGTGATTGGAGGGGGTAGTGGTGGCATTAGGAGGGAGTAGTGGTAGTGATTGGAGGGGGTAGTGGTGGCAATAGGAGGGAGTAGTGGTGGTGATTGGAGGGGGTAGCGGTGGTATAGGAGTGGGTAGCGGTGGTGATTGGAAGGGGTAGTGATGATGATTGGAGGCAGTAGTGGTGGCATTAGGAGGGGGTAGTGGTAGTGATTGGAGGGGGTAGTGGTGGCAATAGGAGGGGGTAGTGGTGATGATTGGAAGGGGTAGTGATGATGATTGGAGGGGGTAGTGGTGGTATAGGAGTGGGAAGCGGTGGTGATTGGAAGGGGTAGTGGTGGCATTAGGACAGGGTAGTGGTGGTGATTGGAGGGGGTAGTGGTGGTGATTGGAGGGGGTAGTGGTGGTGATTGGAAGGGGTAGTGGTGGTGATTGGAGGGGGTAGTGGTGGCATTAGGAGGGAGTAGTGGTAGTGATTGGAGGGGGTAGTGGTGGCAATAGGAGGGAGTAGTGGTGGTGATTGGAGGGGGTAGCGGTGGTATAGGAGTGGGTAGCGGTGGTGATTGGAAGGGGTAGTGATGATGATTGGAGGCAGTAGTGGTGGCATTAGGAGGGGGTAGTGGTAGTGATTGGAGGGGGTAGTGGTGGCAATAGGAGGGGGTAGTGGTGATGATTGGAAGGGGTAGTGATGATGATTGGAGGGGGTAGTGGTGGTATAGGAGTGGGAAGCGGTGGTGATTGGAAGGGGTAGTGGTGGCATTAGGACAGGGTAGTGGTGGTGATTGGAGGGGGTAGTGGTGGTGATTGGAGGGGGTAGTGGTGGTGATTGGAAGGGGTAGTGATGATGATTGGAGGGGGTAGTGGTGGCATTAGGACAGGGTAGTGGTGGTGATTGGAGGGGGTAGTGGTGGCATTAGGACAGGGTAGTGGTGGTGATTGGAGGGGGTAGTGGTGGCATTAGGACAGGGTAGTGGTGGTGATTGGAGGGGGTAGTGGTGGTGATTGCAGGGGGTAGCAGTGGGGATTGGAGGGGGATTGGAGGGATGTAAATGCATTGGAAGAAGTTCAGAGAAGGGTTACTGGACTAATACCTGGGGAGAGTGGGGTGGGTGTTGACACTTACCCTGCCTCCTGCCTGCCTGAAACTTGCTCCTCTAAATCCACCCATTATTTGTTTTTTCACCAGGCACATTCCTTGTAACCATGGATGCTTTTCTCTGCCCTATTCTAGCGCTTCAACCACATGACATCTGAGACCCTGGGGCCTGACAAATAAATAGCTGCTGCAATGAGCCTCTTGGGATTGAGGTGACCTACATTCAGGGCCCCCAAGTCCTGAGATGAATATAGAACCAGATAACTCTTTATCACAGGTTCCTTGGCAGCCTGGTTCTACAAAGATAAAGGTCTGTGCAAGGAACTGATGGGAGTTATCCTCTCTGCTGCTGCCACTGTGATGGGGCAGTGTCTGAGGCAGCTTTATCACTGTTACCAGGAACAGGATTCTGGTTACCAGTGATTAGTGGAGAATGAATTTCACAGACTCAGAAAGATCCTTAAATCCCTGGCAGAAAGTGAACTAAATAAGAATAGTTGAACTCTTTCTGAATGTTGGCAACAATAGACTTCATTTCTATCCCAGCCTTTTGCTGCACCTCATGATAGAGATTCTGTAGAACCTCCATTTGCTCTACAGGCAGGGTCTGACTCGTCTTTCACCTCCACTCAACTACATCACAAACACTACTACCACATCTACACCCTCTGACCTCATTCCTATTGTATGATTTTTCCCTATTACTCATCTGTGTCTCAGCAATTCTACAATCAGTGGGGGAGCAGACTGTATGACATCTATATTCTGATTGAAGGCTCAATTTGTTCAGTCTCCCAGCCTGACCAAGGTGGAGGAGGGTTGTTGAGCTCAGAGCCTGCATGCCCCTAGAATGAGCATCCCTGAGATAGGCTATTACTGGTGGCACAGACTCCTACAGGGAGGGCTCAGCATCAGAATCCCTTGAAATTACCACACTTTCCATTATTAACCGCAGAATTTCAATGTCATGTGCCAGATCCCCACACAAGTTGGTAGTAGACTCCTCCACATTCTCCGACTATTGCAGAAGCTCCCTGACAGGTATTCCAATGCATTCAGCAATTTCTAGTGCACATAAAAATCTCTCTATTAAAGGCTTTGCCCCTAAAGTCTGTCCTCTTCAACAGTTCTAGGACACGAGCTGACCCTCTGGTGGTGTGGGCTGTCATTTCCATCTCTACCTAGTCACCTGTGGCCAGGGAATCCTCCACTACAGACCGCTCTAGCCCACTATCTACCTATCTGCTGGTGCTAGGAAGGGTAAGAATGAATGACAGTGCATTTTCTGGCAGATTCTCTTGCTCAGTTTGTGACTGGAATGCCAGAACCATCTGATGGACGCAGAAAAAGGGGAGAGAGAGAGAGATACTGAGTTGCATTTATAGTCACTGGCAGATGAGTGGCAGTGCAGCACATCATCAGGTTGTCATGTTGAGTGTGTATTTGTGACAAGTGTGTGACTGAGAGAGTTAAGTAGAAAGAGAAAAGAAACTCAAGTGTAAAATATGGGGTTTGCTTTAATTGTACGACTTAGGTCAAATACAAATACAGTTCAAATTGGGAGAGAAGATCTAAAAGGGACTTCCAGCTCCAACTAACTATAAAACCACACTGCTACGAGGGTGCTTTCACAAGCTTCACAAACTTTATTAAGTTTTCCACAACAAGCACAAAATCATGATACTTAGCAAAGGGCAGTGGTCAGCAGTGGCGCTCATGATGGAACACCAGTCCTCAACCTCTAGTTAACTATGGCGTCTTGTCTCTTGATTGAAGTCTATCTTCTGTTGTCTTAATGATGTTGCATGCTTTTGGGGTCTTACAAGTTCTTTCTTTATACACCTTTCCCAGCTTGGTTCTGTGCCATATTAGGTAAAACCCCGTTTCTGTTCATCTGATTGATCAGTCATTACCTAACCGCCCTTCCATGGCGGTACTTAGAAACATAGAAAATAGAAGCAGGAGTAGGCCATTAGGCCCTTCGAGCCTGCTCTGCTATTCATTACGATCATGGCTGATCATCCAACTCAGTAGCCTGTTCCTGCATTCTCCCCATACCCGTTGATCCCTTTAGACCCAAGAACTATATCTAACTCCTTCTTGAAAACATACAATGTTTTGGCCTCAACTGCTTTCTGTGGTAGCGAATTCCAAAGGCTCTCCACTCTCTGGGTGAAGAAATTTCTCCTCATCTCAGTCCTGAAAGGTTTACTTTGAGCCTTGTTTAGGTCATTGCCATTCCAGGGGCTCCAGATTCATGTTTGCTCGCTGTGTATTCATCAACAATGACCACATAACAAGATTGATATGCGCTTGTTCAATTTCAGAGCTATTTGGCTGGACATGTTTACTGGTTGTCATGAAAACCACACCTGCCAAAAAACTCAGGTTTTTTTATTAGTGTAATTCATTAATAATTACTGATTAGAATAGTACTGTTTGGACACAGTAAGGCTGTGAGTTGTGTGTGAGGGATTTTACTGACTAGGAGAAAGAGATGCTCTTTGCAGTCTTTCTTTTCTTTTCTGCCTTTTCAGCCTCCATGGTACAGGGGGTGAAGCTGATTGGCAACTAACTGGTAAGTTATTCCACTTATTACATGAGCATTGGGTTGTTTGCAAAGCTAAGTAATGGCAGGGCAGCTTGGCCAAGCGGAATGTGCCTCTTGTGACATGTGGGAAGTCGTGGACGCACCATGTGTCCTAGACAAACATATCTGCAGCAAATGTCACCAGCTGCAGAAGCTTGAGCTCCGGGTTTCAGAACTCAAGCAGTGGCTGGAGTCACTGTGGCACATCTGCAAGGCAGAGAACTACGTGGATAGCGTGTTTCAGGAGGTAGTCACCCTGGAGCTTAAGAGAGCACGGGCAGAGAGGGACTGGGTGGCTGCCAGACAGACAAGAAGTTCAAGGCAGGTAGTGCAGGAGTCCCCAGAGGGCATCCCACTTTCTAACCGGTATCCAGTTCTGAGTATTGATGGGAGAGAGGGTTCCTCTGGAGAGTGCAGCGTGAGTCATGGCCAGAGCTCAGAGGGGTTCAATTCTAGATTTAGTCTTCGGTAATGAAGCTGGGCAAGTGGAGGAAGTAATAGTGGGTGACCATTTTGGAGATAGTTACCATAAGCAGGGAGGGAGGAGAAAGGACAAGAGAGCAATGGTGATAAGGGATTCTATAGTTGGGGGAACAGATAGGCATTTCTGTGGTCGCAGACGTGATTCCAGGATGATAGATGGTATGTTGCCTCCCTGGTGCAAGAGTCATGGATATCACCGAGCGGCTACAGGGCATTCTGGAAGGCGAGGGTGCACAGCGAGAGGTCATGGTCCACATTGGTACCAACAATATAGGAAGAACGAGGGAAGACGTCCTGCAGGCTGTTTAGGGAGTTAGGAACGAGATTAGCAAGCAGGACCTCAAAGGTAGTAATCTCTGGATTACTCCCAAGGCCATGTGCTAGCGAGTATAGAAATAGGAAAATACACCAGATGAATGTGTGGCTGGAGAGATGGTGCAGGAGGGAAGGCTTCAGATTTCTGGGGCATTGGGACCGGTTGTGGGGAAGGTGGATGTTCTGCACCTGAACAGGACTGGAACAAATATCCTTGCAGGAAGGTTTGCCAGTGCTGTTGGGCATGGTTTAAACTAGCTTGGCAGGGGGATGGGAACCTGAGCGCAGTCGCAGACGTGATTCCAGGATGATAGATGATAGAACAATTTCAGGGCAGGGAACAGGAGGCAGAAACTTAGCTAGTGAATCTGAAAGACAGAAGAAGCAAAGGTTAAAAAGAGTGCAGCACGAGAATTTGGCAGTGTTAAAGGGTACTTATTTAAATGCAAGGAGTATAGTAAATAAAGCCTATAGGCTGAGGGCATAGATAGACACATGGCAACATGATATCATTGCTATAATGGAAACTTGGCTTAAAGAGGGGCAAGAATGGCAACAATGATAACAAAAGAGAAGGTGTTGATAGGACAAGGTCACAGAGAGTAACTGACCAGAAGGTCATGGAGCAAAGGCAAACGATATGTTAATGGTGTGGTGAAAGACAAAGCGTTAGTGCAGAGAGGGTGTTAACTGACAGAAAAATGAACAGCCCTGGCCCCAAGCACAAACATGAAAAAAAACAGTGGGTAGGCACAGTAGAAACAAAATAAACAAAATAAAATAAAATAAACAAAGAAAAAAGAAAAAAGAAAAAAATTACTAAAAATAAAAAGGGGGGCCCGGCATGCTCTGAAATGATTGAACTCAATGTTCAGTCTGGCAGGCTATAGCATGCCTAATCAGTAAATGAGATGCTGTTCCTCAAGCTTGCGTTGATGTTCGCATCAATCACAGGACAGAGATGTGGGCATGAGAGCAGGGGGGTGTGTTAAAATGGCCAGCAACCGGAGGCTCGGGGTCATGCTTTCAGACTGAACGGAGGTGTTCGGCAAAGCGGTCACCCAATCTGCGTTTGGATTCCCCAATGTAGAGGAGACCACATTGTGGTCTAAGGTAAGGGTCGGGCCTATCAGAGATGTACAATGTGCAGAAGATGTGGGTGGGGTTCTTAATGAGTTTTTTGTCTCTGTCTTCACAAAGGAGAGGGTTGATGTAGACATTGTAGTTAAAGAGGAGGAGTGTGAAATATTAGATACGATAAGCATAATGAGAGAGGAAGTACTAGAGGGTCTGACATCCTTGAAAGTGGATAAATCGCTAGGGCTGGATGGATTGTATCCCAGGTAGTTAAAGGAAGCCAGGGAGGAAATAACGGATGCGCTGAGGATCATCTTCAAATCCTCACTAGATGTAGGAGAAGTACCAGACGATTGGAGGTCTGCGAATGTTGTACCATTGTTTAAAAAGGATGCGAGGGATAGGCCAAATAATTATAGGCTGGTCAGTCTGACCTTGGTGGTGGGTAAATTGTTAGAATCTATTCTGAGGGACATGATAAACTGCCACTTAGAAAGGCACAGATTATAAACGGGAGGATATTGAGAGGGGCAGAAGAAGTGAGAGAACTTGGAATGTATGTCCACAGGTCCCTGAAGGTGGCAGGATAGGTATATAGAGTGGTGAAGAAGGCATATGGAATGCTTTCCTTTATTGGCCGAGATATAGAATTCAAAAGCAGGGATGTAATGCTGGCACTGTATAAAACACTGGTTAGGCCACAGTTGGAGTATTGCGTACAGTTCTGGTCACCACATTACAGAAAGGACATAATTGTTCTGGAAAGAGTACAGAGGAGATTTACAAGAATGTTGCCAGGGCTCGAAAGTTGCAGCTATGAGGAAAGATTGGATCAGCTAGGGTTGTTTTCCTTAGAACAGAGGAAGTTGATGGGTGACTTAATTGAGATGTACAAAATTATGAGGGGCCCAGATAGAGTAGACAGGAAAGACCTGTTTCCCCTAGCAGAGAGATTAATTATCAGGGGGCACAGATTTAATGTGATTGTTAGAAGGATTAGAGGGGACATGAGGAAAAACTTTTTTGCCCAGAGGGTGGTGGGTGTCTGGAATTCACTGCCAGGAATGGTGGTGGAGGCAGAAACCCTCAATTCATTTAAAAGGTACCTGGACATGCACCTGAAGTGCTGTAACCAGCAAGGCTATGGACCAGGTGCTGGAAGGTGGGATTAGATTGGGTGGCTAGTTTTTTCAGCCAGCATGGCCACGACAGGCTGAATGGCCTCCTTCTGTGCTGTAATTTTTCTATGGTTCTATGGTTATCCACGTTTTAACTTTTAAACAAAGGATTTTACATGGACTGTATTAGTCCTTTTCATCGCTTCTCAACATGTCATGACTTGTGCAGAACTCTAGTTAACATTCAACTGAATTTATCCATCATGCTTTTGTGGTTATGTTACAATTTTAACTGATATACTCAAGGATATGACAACTAAGTTCTAACAGTACTATAATAAAATAAACTCAATCCTACACAAGATGCTTAAACACCCTGTTGTACCCAGTCTCCAGCCTGGCCATCTCCAATACTGCATGCCCTTTGTCAGACAATAATGTTGATAATAGCCTATTCCAGACCCAGGGACTGTTTCTTCTGTGCGCCGAAATCCTGGGAAACAATGTTGCCAGAAACTAACCACCCACATTATTTTGGCAGATCTGTGCTACTGAGTTGTACTACTGTGTCACCCATTGATACCATATCCTCCATCGGACTACCCATGCTTAGTGCTCCAATACTGGAGCACCCTCCCTTGTGTGGCCACTTTCTGTCATCCCTGTTCCCAGTCCTGACACAACTGTACTTTCTACAATGCCCTCAGAAGACCATGCACAATGATGACATACCCTTTGTCAGGCAAGCCCCCCACCTGCCAAGAATGAGGAAAATTAATTTTGCCACATAAGCATTGATTTTGGACTGCTGTTGGTGAAGAAAGAATTTGCTTTAAAAAACAATTGGAGACTTTGGCTGAAGAAAGACATTAGCATATCAACAGACAGTACTTCAAGGACAAAGAAGCTATTCTCTGCTCCAATTTAATCCACAATGGACTTTTGATTACCAGATGTTGAAGGTGGAAAGGCTAGCATTCCAGGTTAACTGCTGAGATGGCTGAATCCACAAACAGACATGGTCAGACCAGTTTGGTCACATGACTGGCTGATTGTTGGAGTTTTTTTAATTTGAACTTCCAGCAGGGATTTGAAATCAGAAAGCTGTTTTCTCCTGGACTGAGAACACCTCTCTCCTGTGTGCTCTCATCTTGCTCTCACCAGCTTTGGAAACCATTGAAGACACATGAATCCCAAGTGAGAAAAGCCTACTACAGTGAACAAGGTTTAAAAAGAATACTGAGCCCCAACGAAAAGCAAGATTACTTACAAAAAGACTACATAGAGCTCGAAGCACAGTTAACAAGAAACTCTTCTGATATTGCCTCAAACCTCTCCATTTTATTTTTCTTCTGCTCTTTTCTGTCCCTATTTGCATGTGTGCAGTGCATGTGCATGCTAGCATGGGCATGTTATATATCCATAGGCGTTAACCATATTAGAGTAGGCTGGATGCAGGAAGCTGGGGGAGTCCAGAACCAGGGGTCATAGTCTAAGGATATGGGGTAAACCTTTCAGGACGAAGATGAGGAGAAATTTCTTCACCCAGAGAGTGGTGAGCCTGTGGAATTCGCTACCACAGAAAGCAGTTGAGGCCAAAACATTGTATGTTTTCAAGAAGGAGATAGATATAGCTCTTGGGTCTAAAGGGATCAAAGGGTATGGGGCGAAAGCGAGAACAGGCTACTGAGTTGGATGATCAGCCGTGATCATAATGAATGGCGGAGCAGGCTTGAAGGGTCGAATGGCCTACTCCTGCTCCTATTTTCTATGTTTCTAGAGTTTAAGTTTAAGGTTTAATAAATTTCACTTTTCTTCTTTAAACCTAATAAAGCCTGTTTATGTTCATTTCTTTGCCTTATAATTGGAAAGTGGTGAACAAGGACTCAAAACACAGAGTGTTAAAAAATTAAATCTTGTTACAATAGGACCAGGTGAAGACAGTAAAATACCTCTAGACACCTTTCTCACCTGGCCATAACACCTTGGAATTCCTCTCAACTGCAGCCATCCTCCCCAAAAACTATTGCCAGACCCAAGGAATCACCCTGTAAGTTAAACTACACATTGCACTCCTCCAGTGTTACCAAACTGTAGGCCCCCTCCATAGTACTGTCATATTCCCGAACGACCCCTAATACTACCAAATCCTATCATAATTTTCCCAAAACCCCATAGACGCTCCACATTACCATCACTAAACCCAGCATACCAACCTCAAGGCTGCTGCATTTTTGGATCCTTCCTACCATACACTGGGCTGAAAAAATTGAGACAAAGTGAAATACATAGGTAAAGGATCTTATAATTATAATCAAGGCACTTTAAGTGGATACTCAGAGATTACAATATTTTCCAGTAGAAGCCTGTGCCTGTCTGCAAAACCTTCAATTCAAGTTGATAGAACTTCTCAGAGCTATCAATCTGTTAAAGCAGCAGATTACTGTTTGCAACATATGGCAGTATGAATATACGTAAATAGTCTGTGGAATAAACTCCCAGCATGAACCAATATGACTGTTGTTACGACCAGGTGAGAAAGGTGTCGAGGGGTCTCTTTTAGTCATCACCTGGTCTTATTGTAACAGGATTTAACACTGTGTTTTGAGCCTCCCCTTGGTGAATCCTTGTTCACCGCTTTCCAATTATAAAGCAAAGAAACCAGCACACCAGGTTTTCTCAGGTTTCAAGAAGAAAAGTGAAATTTTATTAAACTTAAACTTAATCTCTAATTCGGTTAATGCCTATGAATACATGCCACGCCCCACGCTAGCATGCATACGTGATACGCACATGCAAATAAAGACAGAAAAAAGCAGAAGAAAAATAGAGAGGTTTGGGGCAATGACAGAATAGTGTCTTGTTACTGTGCTTTGAGCCACTATTGTCCATTTGTAGGTAGTTATTGCTTGTAGGTAATTCCTGCTTTTCATTGGGGCCCAGTATTCTTCTTAAACCTTGTTCACTGTAGGAGACTTTCCTCTCTTGGGGTTCATATGTCTTCAGTGATTTCTGAAGCTGGTAAGAGTGAGATGAGAGCAGACAGGAGAGAGGTCTTTTCGGTCCAGGATCAAACAGCTTTCTGAGTTCAAATTCTCTGTGGCATGTTCAAATTCAAAAAACTCCAACAGCCAGTTAGTCATGTGCCTAAACCGGTCTGACCACGCCTTCTGTGTATTAGGTGAGTGGTTCTGGTTCCTTTGTTCCAACACTGTTTGCTAGTATGCAAAAAAGGTCTTTCCGGCGAGGGGCCTGGAAATTCCTTGTGATAGGCCCTCTTTTCTTGCCAGCAACAATTTTAAGTTTTGATGTTCTTGGCAGATGGGGGGCCTGCCTGACACTGTGTATAAACAGTCCATGGAGAAAGAGCTGTCTCCCTTCATGAACACAACCATATTCTGGAACTGGGGAGAAGACTGATCACTCACAGAGTATTTATAACTTGTGTTTGCAGATCAAGTCCTTCCCACCTGGCCAGCAATGACAGGAGAATTGCTGAAGAATGACAGCAAAGAAAAACAAATTTAATACCCTAAAGTTAATTTTTTGGAGCTCTTTTCAGAAGAACAGAGAAAGCTAAGAGCAGACCTGATAGATAAGTTCAAATTAAAGTAAGTGGGGAAAAATTTCCATTGGTCTGTGAGTTGTATCTAGAGGGAACAAATTTAAGAGCATTACCAAACATATGAAGGGAGAGGTTAGAAGTGGTATAAGATGGAAGGTTGTTAGGAAATGGAAAGACCTACCAGAAACAACAGTACAAGCAGAATCTATAATTGGTTTAAAAAGAAAGTGGATATGTATTTGAAAAAAAGTAAAAGTATGAGGAAAGAACAGGGAAATTTGAATAAACTGACAGCTCTTCTGGAGAATTGGCACAGATGCAATGGGCTAATTGGCCTCCTTCTAGGTTCAAACAAAGTAAAGCATGCATGTTTCAACTCATTCTAAGATAGCTACGTCAAGGTTTGTTATTTATGTAGCCACAGCTATTACATGCACAGATTTATTCATCGGAGTGACTATTGATGATGAGGCTGGCCTACATCACTTTTAGGGTTAATGGTTAGGGGTTGTAGTTAGTGAATAAGGTTGCGGTTAGGGTTACTGGTTAGGATTAGGGCTAATGTTGAGGTTAGAGTGTTAAGGTAAGTGGTTTGGGGTTGGATTAGGGTGTTAGTATTAGGGTTAAGGTTAGGGGTTAGTGGTTAGGGTTAAGGTTAATGGATAAGATTAGGGTTAGGTGCCAGTGATTGGGGTTAGAAACCACTATTGCCAGTACATTGTCACCAATGTGTTGCTATTGATAATGTCATTGTCACTAGACACATCCTTTATTTGTTTGTCGGTTATAAGTAGTGTCTACTTGCAATGGATAAGGAAAATGCTGTTTATTTTGCAAGAAACAATCAAAAAACTTACATTACTGGTTTGTATAAACTTCTTTCTGAATTTATTTAATGGTGATGTATGTCCCTCGCCCACTCAACAGCCTTCAGCCTCTAAAACAGCATAAAATGGAATTTGTCACAAGCAACACAGTGGGAGAATTCCTAAAATATATGTTGTGTCTATCATTTATTCATTACATGTCATGTAGCAAGTATCATGCATGTGCCACTTAATTTTACTCTTCCTATCAATCTACCTCATAAACTTCTTTCTAAATCTTGCCAGCAGTCATGTTTAGCTGTTCTCAAACCCAACATCACCTTGCAACAGTGTAAGCTCCAATTCAATGCTAATAATGCCATCGGAGATCCACTCATGTGGGTCTCTCTTCCTACAAAGTCATTATTTCAAGTTTCCTACATTCATAAGAAGAACATTTCCCTATAGCCATACAGAATATTCTAATTAGATACCATTTTTAAGTTGCTTTTACATAGGTAAGTCAAGAGTTCTTCCTATTATTTCAATACTAATCACAATCTATATTTTGAAAAACGCATTAAAGAAGTCATTTTAAGATTAAATTTTAAATTTATAGTTTTGTCAGTATTGTATTAAACAAGTATAATTACAATTTGCAGTCTAAATAAATGCCATTCAAGGCTAGGATACCATCTTGGGAAAAGCCAAAGACTAATAGAGAACAAAAGACCTCATGTGAACTTCCAGCAACTCTTATTTCAGTTTCCACCATTCCTGGCTTTATTTTTATTATTAATACTCCTCAGCTGTTTCACTAGCATGATGTCAATAGTTTCTGAAAATTTTTCATCACAGATAAAATATTTTTAATGAAAGTTTCATAAGGAAAAACACAATATGCCACTTAATTGTTGTTTTATTGCCAACAGTCATACAGTTTTTTTTAATAATCAACAAATACAAATGTAAACATAGTTTATGAAAAAAATGTTGCAATTCATTTATATTCAAAACAGCAGCCTCTGAGATACGCACTACTATCTGATAAAAAGGCACATTTTTTGTAGCACAGCTAGAGATTCAGTGTTGCCTGACTGAACTTGTAAAATTAATTCTCTATCTTCAGCAACTGTTTTGTATGTTTTAAAATTGTTGCATTGACCCTCACTCCACTGAATAACGATGAACTCTATACAGTTAGCACAACACTAGCATTTTAAGAGTTAAATATGAAGACAATGTATGAATTACCGGACACTGGGCATTAATTTCAAGTTTGTGCTAAGCTCGATGGTAGTTTTCCATGAAATTGAGTATAGTAGCAAAAATTAGTCAGTAATTTCTTGACTTCTACTAAACTTGTCAAAGTGACAGTGATTGGTAGCCATGGATTTGGTACAGTAATATCATGAGGAAAGCCATCCCAACCAACAACAAATGCTAGTTTAAGCTTTTTTTCCATTAAATTTTAAGCCTTCCAATTGATTTAAATAAAGAACTAATCTATTGCAGGCTTTGTGTGTATTTTATGTAAGCTTTTAATAAGCTAATATGACTTGCTGCTAAGCAAATATCTTGAAAATTGTTTGGCATGTTTATTACATCAAAATGCTCTGTGACCTACAATTTACAATCATGAGAAAAACTGTAACATAGCTATTCATTCAATTCACAGAACAAAATAATTATACAAATTCAAGAATTGTTTTTAAATAACTTAATTATACTGTGGTAGATTCTGGTTGGTTTAAATCTCTGAGTAATAAGCCAAAGTCTCTGCATCCAACCTACACAATAAGCCAGATAAACTGCCTTATCAATCAATTGTTTAATATGGCATCATTTTTCATCAGCTGTATTTAAAATGTACATTGTGTTCATTTCATACCAATATCAGTTATATGTCTGTGTGCAAAAGCACTTTGTACTCAAAAGAGTTAAAATGGTCTGCAAGTAAATGAAAAACATTCAAAGTGAAAATCCTGTGTAATAACCACTTATCAATGGCAGACACTCTGTCATTATGGTTCTCATGTGTTCTTAATTTTTCAGATAAAAACAACACAGTCATAAAACACGTTCACATAAACACATTGTAAGTAGGATTTCATTTACAATCTTCAAAGACAAATAAACTACACCATCAATTTCAGGTTTATCACCAAATAGCTATTTGAAGATTTTGATTTTTTTTCTAAAAGACTGTAGTTCCTTAAAATAGCTGCAATTAAAGTCATTTCAGTTAAACATCTTCCTTTAAACATTTTAAGTATTGTGCTTCTTTAGTAAAATGTTCCGTGTGAAGACAACAAGAAAAAAATCATAAAATATAATTTCTGCATCATGTGTGCTAGATATCAGCATTTCATCGATACAATAGTAAATGATTCAATAACTCTTAGAAATATATTGATTCAAGTTGAAACACAGAGCATAAAACATCTTTACAACACCTTTTTTTCAACCCAACCTTTTGCATTAAGTATTCAAGTACAACCCCTGCTTCTTCTGAGTCAAACAATATCAATTCACATAAACAGACAGTTATCTCAAGATCCAGAGATTTCTTCTCCCTTGTTCCCACTAAATAACAGACTGGGGATTAAGAATTTCCACCAGATTATTAAATTCACCAGACTAAGGTCTGGAATTCATTGCTTTCTCTCAGCTGATTGCTTCAGGCACAATTCACTGCCAGCTGAGACTATAGGCAAATTGCTGTCATGGTGGTGGCGGATAAGATGGCTAATGCTTTCAAATATATGATCTTTAGTCCGAACCTTTAGAGTCAAACAAATAAAGAAAATGAAAAGTTTAGTGTCAGAAAATAACATGCAGACATATTTGCATTTCCCCCACAGGACTAAGGTGCTTTTCTTTAAATTTGAATATTTTCAGATTTTTAAAAAGATTCTGTTTAAACATTATGGATAGATGCAAATCAAATCAAAATTTTAGTTGCAGTAACCTTTTTTTTTGCATTTACAGCAGCTATAATGAAGCTTGTTAGAGAAATACAGTTCTAAAATTACAGTAATGGCAAATGTTGTGTTCATTGAGAGATGAAAGATTTTAGGGATTAGAATATTCTTCCACTTCTTTTATTGCTAGCATCAGGTACCTCCAGGGCAGGAATAGTGCAGCCAAATGTAGAACAACATTCATAGAGATAGAGAATTTGTCATAGAGTAATACAGCACTGAAACAGGCCCTTTGGCCCACTGAGTCTGTGCTGACCATCAACCATCCATTTTATACTATCCTACATTAATCCCATTTTCCATCCCCACCTTTCCTCAATTTTTCTACCACCTACCTACACTAGGGGCAATTTTTACAATGGCCAATTTACCTATCAACCCACAAGTCTTTGGCATGTGGGAGGAAACCAGAGCACCTGGCAGAAACCCACACGGTCACAGGGAGAACTTGCAAACTCTGCACAAGCAGTACCCAGAACCAAACCTGGGTCACTGGAGCTGTGAGGCTGCAGTGCTAGCCACTGCACCACTCTGCTACACTGTCCCAACAATGTGTCTGAGTTCCAACCTCAGAAGAATATGTCCTTTTACTCCAATGTGATAGTTCAATTTACCATAACAACTGCCCCCCACTTTCTGACCTTTTTGAGGGAGAAGCTAAACATTGGGTTCTGCAATATAAACACATATGTACAAGGAACTGGGTTGAGATTGTCAAATTTATTTTGTGTAAGAACTATTACAATCAAAGAGAGGATGCAATTATTCTTTCATACTGGTGTGGCTTGAAACATGGTCCTAAAAATGAAAGGGCCGAATTGGTCAGTAATTGAGCAGCATTAGCAGCATTGTTAAAGAGGTCTGGCGCCTAGATATTTGGTCCTCTTTCACTTCAGAATGAGACATGGAAGTGATAAGAAGGTTAAAAATCCTGTCACAATGAAAAAGGAAAGCACTCATTCTGTTTGCATGTTTTATGAATGTGTTAACTGTAGCTAAGGTTCACTGATAATGGCTTAAAATGCATCTATTCGCCAGAACTTTCAACTTTGGCAGGGTTGTAAATGGGTGATTCTGTTCTGATGAAAGGTCACTGACCTGAAATGTTAACTCTGCACCATAGCCCAATCACAGCCCCATCAGCAGTCCCTAACATTCAGATCTTAGGTCTAACATTCAGATGCTTCACCTCACCCTCATATGCCTGACAATGATGCAGGCCTCACATCCACCTTTTGAAGTCTCCACATACCTCCAGCTATTCAGCTGTGGCAGGTGGATCATCCAAACATATTGCAACACAACAACTGACATTCTTCCCTCTCTCTTGCAGGACAAGATTGCAGAGCAGAACAGGAGGGGGCCACGCATGCCTGCATCACCTGAGCCCTAAGGAGGAGATGGCATTCTGCCGCGACAAAGCTCATTAATTCGGTATCACCGAGAAAATTGAGGATGCCGGTATGTTCCTGCTATATACCTCTTCTGAACTCCCACCTCACCCTATCTGGCATGAAGTGCAAGCTGCTGATTGTGTGACCATGGATCTCTTGCTTTCCACCCCAACCCCCTTCCCTCACCCCAACCCTTTTGAATTTCTGCTTTCAGACATTTAAGAACTGCTGCCTGCCCAACCACAGCAGCTTCAGGAGGAAGGGGGAGAGCAACACCATACCACTGATGAAGAAGCATCGTCACTTGATCTGACATTCGCAGCCACCAGTTCAGATACCAGTATTGCATGAGCTTTAGAGGGTAGTAAAGAGGAGGGTTCTGCACGTGGTAAGTCATTGGGCACAAGTGGGCTGCAGACAGGCCAGGAGGAAATGATAGCTAGCGTCACAGCTCACCATAGGGCGAAGTCGCACATGAGTGCTGCCAAGCAGGACCCAGGTGAGTACTTCAATGGGACAGCCTACTGGAGAATGCTGATGAGCATGCACACCGAGATGCTTAGTATGTTGATAGGCCTGCCAGACAGCTTCTTGTCAATGTCAAGGAACATGCAAACGTGCCATAGGACATTGTGCAGAACTTGGAATATATCATTTCCACTGTGGAAGTAGTGGCCAACTCCATGACAACTGCAGGTGGAAGCCACCCAATGTCTCAGTGCTGCAGTGGCTCAGATGGAAGTCATGAGATTCATGCTTGCTGCCATGCAGGCTCAGACTGCTGCCATCATGGCTGTAGATACCAGTGCTCAAAGGGGCATTCAGGCTGTCAAAGCAATCTGTCCTCCAATAGATTACAAGGATTGCTGAGGTGCTGCCTTGGGGGAGTGGTAGTGGCTCTCTGAGCTCTAAAGTACCCTCCTCTCTCAGGATAACAGCAGTTGTGTTCTCAACACTGCCACTTCACCAATGCCCTTGCTGGTACCCCCCAGACAGCCAGTCCAGACTCCTGCTGCCCATGCCAAGGTGGTGCAGTCTGAAGCCGAGCCCTTTAGGCCCAGAATTGTTCAAGGATGTCCTTGTAAGGCCATCTGCAGTCTCCCTCACTGAAAGTCAGCAGCCTTCCACCAGCCATATTGCAGCCACAGGAGTTACACTGCATAGGAGCACTTGGCCAGACAAAGACAGCAGCAAAACAGGCACCAAGGGAATTCACAGGGGTGAATAGCTCATTATGTTTGTTTAATTGGATGAGCATTTGGATAAAGATGCTATGGAAAGGTTTATGTTGTTTTTTATTGTAGGACCTTGACCAGAGGATGCTGTGATGGGGCGTCTAGATGGATTGGAAGCTGGAAAACAGTAAAGCCATGGTGGTGAAGTGATGATCTCCTAATGGAATTGGAATTTGAGTAGGAACTCCTGGACAGCCCATCTGAAATGAAGGTGTCCCAGATGTCTCCTCCTTGTCTTCTCCTCCCTCCCGAGGTGGCCTCCAGATGCCTTCACGATAGCATTGCTACGGAGGACACAGAAGGCCAGCACAAACTTTGATACACACTCCAGAGAGTACTGTGGTGCTTCCCCTGAGCGGTCCAGGTATCGGAACCTCTGCTTAAGCACACCTGTGGTCTGTTCCACAATGTTTCAGATGGCAGCATGACTTTCATTGTACACCCATTGTCCTTGCATGGTCAGGTGGTAGACAGGAATGGAGAGGAGGGAGGGCATCAGCCATGTGTATAGGGTGTTACACCAATGTGATTTGTTGAATGATAATTTTCTTTAATCCACTGACTGGAGATCTGAATTTATATTTTTTAAAAGACATTTAAGAAGATCTACAAGGATGACTTTGCTGGCAGCTTAGGATGGTCACCTAATTTGCAACGCTGTATCCTACACTACAATGGTGTGAGCAAGGAGAAAAAATGTCTGCTCATATCCCAGCAAGAACCAAGACTCTGGAGGTTTAAGGGAACTGCTTGTTCTTTTTCTTTTTAGCAAGAGAGAAATACTGCTAACCGCTATGCTTGAATGACTGAGTGACTGTGTCCTGTGGCAAGTCCCATATGTGGTTTTAAGCTCGTGTCTTTCTGCAGCAGAGAGAGCAGCAAATTGAGTCTGACATGTGCAGACCTAAGTGGGGGTCCGTCTCTCTCTCTCTCTCTCTCTCTCTCCATTCAGCTTTCAGCTTTCAAGCTTTCAAATCCTGCCTGCTGACTGACCACCTTTACATATTCCGGCTACAATCAGAAACCCTGTTGGAGAAAATCATCCACATCACTTCCTCTAAGGGACCCACCAAACCACTCATCTACCTCTTCAAACTAAAAGCCGCAGGACCACCAAATTCAGCTAGAAGCCAGCCGAACCACCAAACTCCACAGACTGTATACCCGTTTTCTATGGACTCTAACTCAACCAATCTACCTTTCTCCACTCTGTAACCTATTTGTGTTTGTGTAATCCTCTAGTGTGTGTGTGTGTGTGAGTGAAAGTTGGCACGTTATTTATTATTTTATTAGTTCGGTTTAGGCACAAAGTTAACTTTTCTTTATTAAACTCAAGAAAACCTGTCTGATTGGTTCTTGTTATGATAGCAGGCATTCACTGACATAATAATGCTTGCATAGTTGGATGGTTCATAGGATTGGGGTTAATAATATATTAGCAAGGATTGAGGATTGGTTAAGCGGATTGTAATATTAAACAGGTCATTTTTGGTCAGGCAGGCTGTAACTAGTGGAGTACTACAGGATAATTTATAATAATAAATAATCTGTTTATAATCTGAACTAATGACTTAGATGAGGGGTCTGAGTATCCAAGTTTGTTGCTGATACAAAGTTAGGTGAGAATGTAAGTGGTAGGAGGACACAAAGAGGCTGCAAAGGGTTGTAAACAGTTTAAGTGAGTGGCCAAAAATGCGGCAGATGGGAGATAATGTGGACAAATATGAAGTTATCCACTTTGGTAGGAAAAATAAAAAATGCAGAATTTTTTTAAATGGTAAGATAGTTTAGTTTAGTTTAGCTTAGAGATACAGCACTGAAACAGGCCCTTCGGCCCACCGAGTCTGTGCCGACCATCAACCACCTATTTATACTTAATCCTACACTAATCCCATATTCCTACCACATCCCCACCTGTTCCTATATTTCCCTACTAGGGGCAATTTTTATAATGGCCAATTAACCTATCAACCAGCAAGTCTTTGGCATGTGGGAGGAAACCGGAGCACCCGGAGGAAACCCACGCAGACACAGGGAGAACTTGCAAACTCCACACAGGCAGTACCCGGAATAGAACCCGGGTCGCTGGAGCTGTGAGGCTGCGGTGCTAACCACTGCGCCACTGTGCCACCCCACAGCTGAGATATTGGGAAATGTTGGCATTCAGGGGAACCTGTGTGTCTTCGTACACAAATCACAGAAAGTAAACATGCAGGTACAACAAGCAATTAGGAAAGCAAATGAAAAGTTAGCCTTTATTACAAATGGCTTGGCATGTAATAGTAAAGAAGACTTAGTGCAATTATATAGGGCCTTGGTGAGACCACACGTAGACCATTATGTACAGTTTTAGTCTCCTTATCCAGGGAAGGATATATTTGCCTTCGAGGGAATGCAACAAAGGTTCATTGGACTGATTCCTGGAATGAGGGGATTATCCGATAAGGAGAGATTGAGTAGACTGAGCCTATAATTCCTAGCATTTAGAAGAATGCGAGCTTATCTTCTAAAACATATAAAATTCTTAGGGGGCTTGACAGGTTAGATGCTGGGAGGATGTTTCCCTTGGCTGGAGAGTCTAGAACTACAGAGTCACAGTCCCAGAACAGGACTGAGATGAGGAGAAATTCTTACACTGAAATGGTTGTGAATCTTTGGAAATCTCTACCCCAGCGAGTTATGGATGCTCAATTGCTGATTATGGTCATGACAGAGATCAATAGATTTTTGAATACAAAGGGAATCAAGGGATATAGGGATAATGCAGGAAGGTGTAGTTGATGTAGAAGATCATCCATAACCTTACTGAATGGCAGAGCAGGCTTGAAGGGTCAAATGGCCTACTCCTGCTCCTATTTCTTCTGTTCTTTATCATCACGTAGTCAGTCACTTTGCACACTTGAACAATAAACACAAGTCCACTGTTTTTAATTTGGATTTATGTTAACATTGTATAAATAACCTTCAAAATCTCTGCAGTGTGTTATATAACACAGATCCCCCAGAAGAACATTCTATATAACTGGATGAAATTATTTATCCCAGAATTTGAGAAAACAACAATATTAACATTATATGTCTTCAGTATGATTACTTACAATTCCTTCAGGGTCTACCAGGAGGAGATGTTTAGCCTGCCCATTATGCATGCCTGTTAATACATAGGATCCAGGGTTGGTCGTACTTTTTCTAACCAGGAAGTCACCGTCAGTTGTCAGGAGCTGTTCTGCGTCCTTCCTGTTCATTTCCCCGTGATACCATGGTTCCCCCTTGAGACATTCCTTCACTGTCCCTATGGTTGCTTTAGATAAATGAGGACTGTCACATGGAAGAGACGAAGTTTTGTTTGAAAACTGCCCACCTGTTTGATGCATCAAGGCGTCTTCAAAGGGTTCTGGGTACAGTGGAAACAAGAAGAAAAAATAACATTAGGTTATCCATTGAGCAGTTTTCCTCCATCAGTATGTACTTCCACATATTTGCTCTCCTAAGCTGTCTAGTAAGGATTCTGTATTGGGAACTGAAAACATGTTATAACAAGGGATATATTCTTGAGGTATTTCATCTAGATTCTCATTAAGTGAAAATAGCCACAGACAATGTGTAAGAATTCTTCTGGTTGGTACCTGTAACAATATTGTAACTTTTTTTTATTTGTTCATGGGGTGTGGGCGTCACTGGCAAGTCCAGCATTTATTTTCCATCCCTAATTGCCCTTGAGAAGGTGGCTTTGAGCTGCCTTCCTGAACTGCTGCAGTCCATGTGGTGTAGATACATCAACAGTGCTATTAGGGATGGAGCTCCAGGATTTTGAATCAGCAACAATGAAGAACCGGCAATGTATTTCCAAGTCAGGCCGATGTGTGACTTGGAGGGGACTTGCAGGTGGTGATGTTCCAATGTGCCTGCTGCCCTTCTCCTTCTAGGCAGTAGAGGTTGCTTGTTTGTCAAAGGAACCTTGGCAAGTTGCTGCAATGCATCGTGTAGATGGTACACAATGTTGTCACAGTGCACTGATGGTGGAGGAAGTGAAAGTTGAAGGTGGTGGATGGGGTGCCAATCAAGCGGCTGCTTTGTCCTGGGTGGCATCAAGCTTCTCAAGTGTTTGTTGGAGCTGCAGCCTTCCAGGCAAGTGGGGAATATTCCGTTACATCCCTGACTTGTGCCTTGTACAATGTGGGCAGGCTTTCAGGAGTCAGGAGGTGAGTTACTTGCTGCAAAATTCCCAACCTCTGACTTGCTATTGTAGCCACTGGGTTGAGTTAAGTTTCTGATGAATGGTGACCACAGGATGTTGATGGTGGGGATTCAGTGATGGTAATGCCATTGAATGTCAAGGGGAAGTAGTTAGATTCTCTCTTGTTGGAGATAGTCATTACCAGGAACTTGTGTGGCACGAATGGTACTTGCCACTTATCAGCCTCAGCCTGATTGTTTTTATTTATTTATTATTTTAGAGATACAGCACTGAAACAGGCCCTTCAGCCCACCGAGTCTGTGCCGACCATCAACCACCCATTTATACTAATCCTACACTAATCCCATATTCCTACAACATCCCCACCTGTCCCTATATTCCCCTACCACCTACCTCTACTCGGGGCAATTTATAATGGCCAATTTACCTATCAACTGCAAGTCTTTTGGTGGTGGGAGGAAACCGGAGCACCCGGCGAAAACCCACGCAGACACAGGGAGAACTTGCAAACTCCACACAGGCAGTACCCAGAATTGAACCCGGGTCACTGGAGCTGTGAGGCTGCGGTGCTAACCACTGCGCCACTGTGCCGCCCTAGGTTTTCTAGGTCTTGCTGCAAGCTAGACTGCTCCATTATCTGAGGAGTTGTGAATGGTACTGAACACTGTGCAATCATCAACATTCCCACTTCTGTTCTTATGCTGAAGAGAAAGTCGTTGAAGAAGCATCTGAAGATGGTTGAACCTTGGACACTGCCCTGAGAAACTCCAGCAGTGATGTCCTGAGACTGAGATTATTGATCTCCAACAACCACAACCATCTTCCTTTGTACTTTGTTGCTCCATCTAAGGTGCAATTCTCGCTATTGAGGATAAAATTTTATTTCTTTTTTTTATAAAGGGCTAGAGATTTACAAATAATAATACTCATACCTGGCCACTATTGAATTGCTAGCCAGATTTCAAACCAGCTATTCTAAGTGAGAAGAGCAAAACGCAAGTGATTCACACCATTGGAATCCCAGAAACGTGTAAATATTTTTTGGCCTGAATATCTGTGGGCAGTGAGAGTGTAAAACAAACGGATCACCTGCAAGAGGGGCACAATATGGGGTGAAACCCATGTCCTCTCAGGTTTCTGCCCATTTTAAACTTTGGCTCAAATTTCAGCCAGGGGAGTGAGACAGTTTTCTGCTTCCCCCCTACCTTTTGGGGATATTTCTGGAGGAATTCCTGAGAGCAGCAGTTAACCCCTCTGAAAATTTCTGGTGAAAGTTAGATGAACATCAATTCTGGTGAAAACATAATTTTAATCCAAAACCATACTATATGTTTGCCTCTGTTCCTTCCCTCCATGTTACACCCTAAAAATGGAATGTCGGAACTAGGAGAAAACAGAAAAAGTACAAGTGAAAAAGCCTTATACCCTTTATAAGGGCCAAACATGTCCTGTGTTGCCCGGACAGCTTGTTCTCCGTCTGCTGCTTTTTCTCCTCTAAAAAGACTGATACTGAATTATTCCTGTTGTAGTCTCTTTAGAATGGGGAAAGGGCAAATATGGGAGCCCCACAGCAGAAGGCACTACGGTAGATGTTAAAGCAGCTGTTAGTAGCCAAGAAAGAAAAGAAATAATTTAATTTAGGATCAGCATATTACAAGAGTTTTTACAGCACTTGCTGTTGCCCTAAAATTCACTTCCACCTTTAATTTAGCACGTACCAATGCTAGGTACCTGTTTTATATATGTGAGATTATGAGTCAGAGTTGATAAATGCAATGTAGGACTGCTTCAGCACTCAGTGCATCAGGGAAGCAATAAAAGGCAATCTCATTTTGACCTGGTGTTAATAAATAAGCCAGACAAGATACAGGATATGGAAACTGTCACACCCTTGCAGGGGGGATTGCCTCCCCTCGACTTTACATCCACCCTGCTGGCCAGCTCAGCGCAGCACTGGCCAATTTTCCACTCTACCAGAATCACTGAGCTGCAACAGAGCACTCACTTGCTCCTGCAGCTCACCACCAGGCTAATGAGGCCTCATCTTCAAAATGGCTCAGGCCTCAGGTCAGCTCAAACACAGACCTCTCCCAGATTCATGTCTAATCCAGATGCTACATCAAAATCACCCCCATGATCTTTAACAAATCCTGTAGATAGAAAAGAGACAGTGCTCTCTGGGATAAAATTAAGATCATGCAAAAACAAATTCAAGGGGTGAACAGAGAGGCAAAGAAAGATTTAAAAAAGCATAGATGCAGAGACAAAATATGACAGCAAAAAATTATTTCAACATGATTTTAATACCACAATAGCAAGAGGGCTGACTGGGAAGTGGTGAGAGCATAAAAAGACCAAAATAGACTTAAAACTAATAATAAGAAATATTTGTGAATATTGTTATGACCAGGTGAGAAAGCGGTCTAGGGTTCTCTTTCGGCCTTCACCTGGTCTTACTGAAACAGGGTTTAATTTTAAACACACCATGTTTTTAGCTCCCCCTTGGTGAATCCTTGTTCACCGCCTTCCAATTATAAGGCAAAGAAACCAGCATCAATAGGCTTTCTTAGGTTTAAAGAAGAAAAGTTGAAATTTATTGAACTTAAACATAAACTCTAATTTGGGTAACGCCTACAGTTACACGCTGCACCCCATGCTAGCATGCATACGCGATACACATATGCAAATAGAGACAGAAAAGAACAGAAGAAAAATTAAGTGGAAAGGTTTGAGGCAATATCTGAAGAGTTGTTGTAACGGTTCTTCGAGTTCACTGTCGAGTCCTTGATTGTAGGTAGATCTTGCTTTTTGTTAGAGCCCAGTATTCTTCTTGAACCTTGTTCGCTGTAGGAGACTTTTATCTCTTGGGGTTCATGTGTCTTCAGTGATTCAGAGACTTGTGAGAAAGCGATGGGAGTGGACAGGAGAGAGATCTTCTCAATCCAGGAGGAAACAGCTTTCTGCCCAAACTGTTTGTACAAATTCAAAAAACTCGGGTTGCCCAGCGGGTTAGTCAGGTGACTAGCTGGTTTGACCATGTCCGTTTGTGTATTCGGCCATCTTAGCAGTCAACCTGGAATGCGAGCCCCCCCACCTTCAACATCTGGTGATCAAAAGTCCATTGTGGGTTGAATGTCAGGAAATGGCTGCTTTGTCCTTCCAAACACCGTCTGTTAATATGCAAATGTCTTTTCCAGCCACGGCTGATCTGTTTAACTAGTCTTCTTCACTCCAGTAACAGTTTAAAATCAATGTTCATGACAAAATTAATGTGCCTTGTTCTTGACAGGTGGGGCCTGGCATGACACCACCACACCCAGTAGAATGAAATGCGATTTGAGAAGCGCACATTTCATTAAAAGGGTCAAGAGAAAAACAAGATACAGAACAAAAATACGCATTTTTCTCATTCATCCCCATTCATTCATAAATCCTAAAACTTAATACAACTTGTCTTCTCTTGGTGCCAGAGCTGCTTTAATTGCCCCATTTTTGGTATCCCAATAAACATGTGGTTCTTTTTGTTTTGGGAAGTATCTCTTTGTTTGTCCATTTCCATGGCTTCCTAGGGTCTTTGTTCCTGCTGAGGTCATTTTTTTTAAAAGAGTCAGTAGTGGGCGAGTCTATCCTGAACTCTCTTTCAGTGCTTTGCTGAGTCATGCAAAGGCTTTTGACTTCAGGGGATGGGTGGTTCACATTTGCTCTGACTGTGGGGGAGGATTCTTTGCTAATCTCCCCTTTGTCCCAGAGGATACTCCTGCCTGGAGGTATTTGTACTGCACTCCCCTATGGCACTTTGACCAGGTGAGGCATCACCCTAGAGGTCTTTCTTTGTCTCTGCAAGTTCCTGTAAATGCTGTTAGCAAATCTGGTGAGATGATTCTAGTGTCTACGTTTATGTAGGAGGATGTGGGGTCTAATTTTTCACATCTTCAGGGTTAGCTAACTGGACAGTAGGGGTTTTCATCCGGGATTCCTCCCGGACTTTCTTTAGGAAGGGTCCTCCTAACACCGGTACAGGACCTAGGGGTGCAGGTTTCACTCTAGGTTGGGGTTTCCCTTCAACCTGGCACATGTGGCAACTCCTGCAGTACTCCGCAACATCTTCGTGGAGTTTTGGCCAGTCAAACTGTTGTGTTATGTGGGCCTTGGTCTTTTGTATACCGGCATGTACAGCCATTGCAGTCTTGTGGATCCTTCTTAATATTTCTCTTCGGTACCTCTGCGGCACCACTAACGGGTGAACTACTGCCCACTTCTTGCTCTCAGGTCTGTGAGGAGAATTCCATTTCCTCATCAGTAGCTCATTCTTTAAAGTAGCAATCAGGGACTCCCTCTGCTTCAATTTCAGACTGGGCAGCCTGTTGTAACTCTCGCAATACTGCGTCGCTCGCTGAGCCTCAGCGAGGGAAAATCCATTTCATTCATTCCCTGGATCTCCTAACTTTCCAAAGAAAGTCTCAGACAGGCAGACCTCATGGTCATCTGTCTGCAGTGCTAATGCAGTCTCCGCTGGGGGAGCTGGTTTGATCATGGCCTAATCCACTACACATTCAGGGAAACTGCAGGGGTCCGTCCCCTGCCACTGCCCTGTGTCTCTGACCTCCTGTGGTATTTCTTTCACTACTTGCGGGGCTACCACCATCACCCCCACCAGATCATTACCTAGTAGCAGGTCAACCCTGTCGACAGGCATACTAGGGACAATCCCTACGGTCACCGGTGCCGAAACTAGTTCAGACAGGTACAGGCATACATTGCCCTCCAATACCATTCACCACCATTCCGGTGTTCACTGCACTTTCTGGGAGAAAGGTCAGGCCTTTTCCCAGTAAAAGGGATCTAGTGGCCCCTGTGTCCCTGAGAATCACTATGGGCTTGCTTGCCCCACTCAAGGGGCATGGGGTTACTTTCCCTTCAGATATAAAACCCTGATAACCTTCAAGAATCCTATTAACTTTTCCTGCACTGACCGTAGTAAGCTTCCTGGGTTGCACTCTTACTGCAGTTAAAGCCACAGCTTGTTCTGCTGTGCTTTGCATCAGATCCCCGTCTTCACTGAGCTGGTGTGCCCTGATTAACCCTACCTGTTTCACCTTTAGTTTCCAGCAGTCAGCTTTATCACAATGGAAGCACACAGGTGCCCGGGTCTCACTCTTGCTCACAGCACCTTACTTTTTGGCTGGAGGAGGGCCCCCTGTGTCTCCTGCTTTCCTTTCTCTCCCAGGACTGCCTGAGATCCTATCACCTTCCCACCCTTTGTCCATTTCGGATTTGTGTGGGTGATTAGGAAAGGTTCTCTCCTGGGAAACTGACTTATAAATTAAAGCAAACTCATCAGCTAGAACGGCCGCTTGCTGGGCTCTCTGAACCCGCTGCTCCTCTACATGGGTCTTTATAGAGATTGGGAGAGAGTGTTTAAATTCCACTAACAGAATTACTTCTTTAAGATTCTCATAGCTGAGCTGTACTTTAAGAGCCCTCAGCCACTGGTCAAAAGCCAGCTGTTTACTTCTTTCAAACTCCAGATAAGTTTGATTAGCTTGCTTCTTGATGGTTCTAAACTTTTGGCGATATGCTTTGGGTACTAATTCATAGGTCCCGAGGATAGCACTTTTTGTCAGTTCATAATTTGATGAACTCTCATCTGGCAACAGGGAATAAATCTCATGGGCTTTTCCAGTTAGCTTGCTTTGTAGTAAAAGAGGTCAGGTCTCAGCTGGCCATTTTAGCTGCCTTGCCAGTTTCGCAAAGGAGCCAAAAACTTCTACACCTTCCTCATTGAATTTTGGAATTAATTAAGCTAGTTTTAACAATTTTGTACCCAGCCCTGAATTGCGTCCCTCCGTATTGGCCATGCTTTCACTGGGGTTACTCTGTCACCCCCTGGTTAACACAAACCACCTAAGCTCTCTTTCTTTGCATTCTCTCTGGAATATTCTTTCTCTCTCTCTCTGTCTCGTTCTTTCTCCTGTCTTTGTTTTTCTTCACATTCCTTCTGGAAGGCCTTCTCTTTCTCCCTCTCCTGTCTCTCTCTTTCTCTTTCCCTGTCTTCTAATTCAAGTTTCCTTTGTTCCAATTAAAGAACAAAGAACAAAGAAAATTACAGCACAGGAACAGGCCCTTCGGCCCTCCAAGCCTGCGCCGATCCAGATCCTCTATCTAAACATGTCGCCTATTTTCTAAAGAATTGTATCTTTGCTAGCAGTACCCTGTCTGGGTCTGCTTCTAACCCTGTTTCTGCTTCTTCAGATCCAAGGGAAAAATAGTCGGCCCCTAGTCTTAGGAGTTCAGACTTCCTAGCCTTGACACATACAGTGATCCCACACTGCTCAGCCATTTTCCTCCACTCCTCCATAGACAGTGCTTTTAACTTATCCCGTTACTTCACCCTGGCTTGGAGAGCTACTATCTTCAGTTGCAGATATGTTAGTATTCAATCACACACAACCACAAGAAAACTTGTATTGAAATCTTGTTGTTATTGATTAGGAACAATTTGGCTTCCCACTTCCAATTTCTCTCATTTGTCTGTGGGTCAATTCCGGATGCTAGCACCCAAATTTCTGTTACAACCAGGTGAGAAAGAGGTCTAGAATTCCCTTTCAGCCTTCACCTGGTCTTACTGTAACAGGGTTTAATTTTAAACAAACTGTTTTTTTAGCTCCCCCATGGTGAATCCTTGTTCACTGCTTTCCAATTATAAGGAAAGAAACCAGCACAACCAAGCTTTCTTAGGTTTACAGAAGAAAAGTTAAAATTTATTAAACTTAAACTCTAATTCGGTCAACACCATCTGATACAAGCCGCACCCCATGCTAGCATGCCTACATGATACACACATGCAAATAGAGACAGAAAAGAGCAGAGGAAAAATTAAGTGGAAGGGTTTGAGGCAATATCTGAAGAGTTTTTGCAATGGTTCTTCAAGCTCACTGTAGAGTCCTTGATTGTAGATATTGCTTTTTGTTGGGGCCCAGTATTCTTCTTAAACCTTGTTCGCTTTAGGAGACTTTTCTCTCTTAAGGTTCATGTGTCTTCAGTGGATTCAGAGGCCTGTGAGAAAGAGATGGGAGCAGACAGGGGAGAGATCTTCTCAGTCCAGGAGGAAACAGCTTTCTGCCCAAACTGTTTGTACAAATTCAAAAAACTCAAGTTGCCTAGCAGGTTTGTCATGTGACTAGCTGGTTGACCATTTGTGTCCATTTGTGTATTCGGCCATCTTAGCAGTCAACCTGGAATGCGAGCTCCCCCACCTTCAACATCTGGTGATCAAAAGTCCATTGTGGGTTGAATGTCAGGGAATGGCTGCTTTATCCTTCCAAACACCGTCTGTTAATATGCAAATGTATTTTTCAGCCACGGCTGATCTGTTTAACTAGTCTTCTTCACTCCAGTAACAGTTTAAATTCAATGTTCATGACAAAATTAATGTGCCTTATTCTTGGCAGGTGGGGCCTAGCATGACAATATTCTGAGTGATTTCTTCCTCACAGTATTTAAAAGGAAAGACATGAACAACATGCTTTCCTCAAAAAAAGGAACAACAAAGCAAATTTCATGACTTCGATATAAATATGACGTAAGTCCTTGACAAGATGAAAGGGCTTAAAACAAATAAATCCCCAAGGTTAGGGTTAAATGGTATTTATCCCAGAATATTGAGAGCCACTTACAAAGAAATTCATGAAGCACTGACAATTATTATGAGAGAGTTAGTGGAGGCTGGGGAGGTCCAATAGAAAGAAAGAAAATTAGACTTGCATTTATATAGCGCCTTTCATGACCATTCACAATGTCAATGAAGTAGTTTTGAAGTGTAGTCACTGTTGTAATGTAGGAAACACAACAACCAATTTTCACACTGCAAATTCCCACAAACAGCAATGTGATAATGACCAGATAATCTGTTTTTTGTGCTGTTGATTGAGGGATACATATTGGCCAGGACACCAGGGATAACTCCCCTGCTCTTCTTCAAACTAGTACCATGGCACCTTTTACATCCACCCAACCAGGCAGATGGGGCCTTAGTTTAACATCTCATCTGAAAGCAAGCACCTCCAATAGTACAGCACTCCCTCAGTACTGTATGTCAGTCAGCCTTGTCTTTTGTGCTCAAGCTCTGGAGTGGCCCTCGAACTTGGAACTTTAAAAATTGCAGGTGAGAGTGCTACCAACTGAGTCTAGTAGATTGTAAACAGGGCGATAGCCATATTCAAAAAGGGTGACAAAACAAACACAGGAAACTTCAGACCATTAGTTATACTTCATGTAAAATAATGGAATCACTCATCAGGGTTAAATTTGTGGATAAAAGCAAAATACTGTGGATGCTGTAAATCTGAAATAAAAACAGAAAGTGCTATTCCAAATGTTAACTCTGCTTCTCTCTCCACAGATGCTGCCAGACTTTCTGAGTATTTCTAGCACTTTCTGTTTTTATTTTAAATTTGTGGATGATCTGTACAACAATCATCTGATAAATGACAAGCAACACACCTTTAGAAGTTGAAGACTCAACTTGAATAAACGTCTTGATTTATTGAGGAAGTAACAATCTAAGAAAGCTGGTAAATCCGATAACATTGTATATGTAGACCATCCGAAAGCCATTTAATAAAGTTCATATGAAAGATCACTAAGTGAAGACTATAGTAGCCTAGTGGTTATGGTACTGGGCTGGCAGTCTTGAGTTTATAATATCATGCTAGACCCCTACCTGCCAAGAATGAGGCACAGTAATTTTGTCATGAACATTCATTTTAAACTGTTACTGGATTGAGGGGAGGACTTGTTGAACAGATCAGCCATGTCTGGAAAAGAAATTTGCATATTAACAGACAGTGTTTGGAAGGACAAAGCAGCCATTCCCTGACATTCAACCCACAATAGACTTTTGATCACCAGATGTTGAAGGTGGGGGAGCTCGCATTCCAGGTTGACCATTAAGATGGCTGAATACACAAACGGACATGGTCAAACCAGCTAGTCGCATGACTAATCCGCTGGGCAACCTGAGTTTTTTTGAATTTGTACTAATAGTTTGGGCAGAAAGCTGTTTGCTCCTGGACTGAGAAGATCTTTCCTATCTGCTCCCATCTTTTTCTCACAAGTTTCTGAATACACTGAAGACATATGAACCCCAAGAGAGAAAAGTCTCCTACAGCGAACAAGGTTTAAGAAGAATACTGGGCCCCAGCAAAAAGCAAGAACTACCTAGAATCAAGGACTCTACAGTGAGCTCGAAAAACCGTAACAACAACTCTTCAGATATTGCCTCAAACTTTTCCACTTTATTTTTCTTCTGCTCTTTTCTGTCTCTATTTGCATGTGTATATTGTGTATGTATGCTAGTGTGGGGCACGTTGTGTATCTGTAGGTGTTAACAAGTTAGAGTTTAAGTTTAAGTTTAATAAATTTCAACTTTTCTTCTTTAAACCTAAGAAAGCCTGTTTGTACTGGTTTCTTTGCCTTATAATTGGAGAGTGGTAAACAAAGATTCACCAAGGGGGGGGGGGCTAAAAACAGTGTGTTTAAAAATAAAACCCTGTTACAGTAAGACCAGGTGAAGGCTGAAAGGAAACCCTGGACCTCTTTCTCACCTGGTCGTAACAATAAATTCAAGTCCCTTCATGGCCAGTTGTGAAATTGAATTGAATAAATTACTGCAAAAATCGCTAAACTGTCAAATTGCTATAAAAATCTGTACGGTTCATTAATGTCCTTCAGGAAACCTGTCATCCCTACCTCGTCTGGCCTACATGTGACACCAGTCACACACAATGTGATTGATTCTTAAAACCTTCAGGGCAACTAGGGATGAGTAATAGGACATCACTCACAAGTAAAAAGCTCAAAACTATGGGGATTCAGGGCAAAACTTAGGTCTGTATAAGAACAAGGGATACAAGATTAAACAAGTAAAAGATAACTTTAGGGTTGATATCAGTAGACTCTACATGCAGAGAGTGATCAATACTTGGAATGAACTCCTGGACAGAGTGTTGGTGGTGAAAACCCTGGAATCATTAAAGAAACAATTAGACACTGCAGTAGGAGAAGTGTAGGGTTGTTCTGGATGGATGACTTTAGACGGGCTAAATGGCCTTCCTCATCCATAAGTATCCTATGCTCTTGTGAGCAATTTTGTCACGGCAATTTGCTGCAGCTTAGGTTTGAGTAAATGAACACACATCATGCTGGTTACTTATGGGGCACTTTTCCAAATGGTCAAGAAACAACAAGTGTTGTGTGAAGTAGCAGTAGTATAGTGTATCCTGTGGAGTACGGGCATGATGTAAAGATTGGAAAACTAGTTTATGTCTGGGCAGAGCACTAGAGAATAATAGGGTGGGCTCCATTACAGAGGTGACAATCCCAACTCAATTTTCCTCCATGTATTCCACCAAGGAAATTATTTCCAAGTACAAAAAGAAAATCTCCCCCTTACTGTCCTGTATACTTTATCCAGCTACATAATGCAGTGCACTGTGGCTAAGCTTACCTTGGCAGAACTACTGAGGCTTACTTTTTCATGATCCTCTATGTCCTCTGGATGTTTGAATCTGCATTGACTCCGGTAACCACTTTCTGTAGAGCAGACTGGACTTCACTTCTATGCTGTGATTTTGCTACAAGGACCTCCAAAAATGCCTCAGAATATAACAACTGGCATTTATATAGTGCCTTTAATGTAATAAAATACCCTAAGGTGCTTTACAGGAAAGTTATGGAAAAAAATTTGACACCAAGTCACATAAGGAGATATTGGGTCAGATGACCAAACATAACCCCGCTATTTAAGAAAGGACAAAGAGAAAAAACTGGAACTATAGGCCAGATAACCTAACATCTGTTGAAGGCAAAATGCTAGAATCTATTATTAGGGATGTACTAACAGGACACTTAGAAAATCACAACATGATTAAACAGAGTCAACAGGGATTTATGAAAGAGAAATCCTGTTTGAAAAATCTGTAGTTTTTTTGAGGATGCAACTAGTAAGATGGATAAAGGTGAGCCAGTGGATGTAGTGTATCTGGATTTTCAAAAAGCATTTAATAAGGTGCCACGCAAGAGATTATTACACAAAATTAAGACTCATGGGATTGGGGTTAATATATTAACATGGATTGAGGATTGGCTAATAAACAGAAAAGAGAGCAGGAAAAAATAGGATATTTTCGAGTTGGCAGGCTGCAACTCATGGGGTAGCGTAAGGATCAGTACTTGGGCCTCAGCTATTTACAATCTATATTAATGACTTACATAAGGGGACTGAGTGTAAGGTATCCAATTTTGCTGACAATGCAAAGTTCGGTGGGGAGAAAAGCAGTGAGGAGACTGCAGAGGGATATGGACAGGTTGGCTGAATGGGCAGGAACATGGCACATGGAATACAATGTAGTGAAGTGTGAAGTTATCCACTTTGGTAGGAAAAAGAAAAAAGCAGAATTTTTCTTTAAATCGTGAAAGACTGGGAAATCTTTGCACTCAGAAGGACCTCAATGTCCTTGTACATGAGTCACAGAAAGTTAACATGCAGATACAGCAAGCAATTAGGAAGGAAAATGTTAGCTTTTGTTACAAAGGGATTGGAGTATAAGAGTAAAGAAGTCTTACTACAATTATACAGGGCATTGGTGAGGCCACATCTGGAATACTGTGTGCAGCTTTGTTCCTCTTACCTAAGGAAGGACACACTTGCCCTAGAGGGAGTGCAATGAAAGTTTACTAGACTGGTTCCTTGGATAAGGGGAATGTCCTATGAGGAGAGATTGAGTAGACTTGGCCTATATTCCTTGGAGTTTAAAAGAATTAGAGGATCTAATTGAAATATAAAATTCTTAAGGGGCTTGACAGGGTAGTTGCTGAGAAAATGTTTCCTCTGGCCGGGGAATCTAGAACACCAGGTAAGAGTTTCAGAATAAATGGCAGGCCATTTAGGACTGAGATGAGGAGAAATTTCTTCACTCAAAGGGTTGTAAATCTTTGGAATTCTCTATTCCTGAGAGCTGCGGATGCTCAGACATTGAGTATATTCAGATAGATGTTTAGGTCTTAAGGGAATCAAGGCATCTGGGGATAATGCGGGAAGGTGGAGTTGAGGTAGAAGATCAGCCATAAGCTTGTTGTATGGTGGAGCAAGCTTAAAGGGCTAATTGGCCTACTCCAGCTCCTATTATGCTCTTATGTTCAAAAGCTAGTTAAAGAGATTGGTTTTAAGGAGCATCTTAAAGGAGGAAAGAGAGCAGAGGGGGAGAGAAGAAAGGGTAATTCCACAGCTTAGGCCCTAAGCAAGTGAAATCATCGCTGCTATTGGTGTAGTGATTAAAATTGGGAATGGCAAGAGGCCAGAAATGGGAGTTATAGGACTGAGGAAGATTACAGAGATAGATACGGGTGAGGCCATGGAAGGATTTGAAAACAAGGATGTGAATTTTAAAATCGAGGTGTTGCTTGGCCGGGAGCTAATATAGATCAGCGAGCATAGGGGAGCAGGACTTGGTGCGAGTTAGGACATGGGCAGCACAGTTTTGAGTTGCTTCAGCTTTGTGAATGGTAGAATGTGGCAGGCCGGCCAGGTGTGTGTTGGAATAATCAAGTCTAGAAGTAACAAAGGCATGGATGGAGGTTTCAGTAACAGATGAGCTGAGGCAAGGTCAAAGTCTGGCCATGTTATGGAGGCAGAAGTCGACAGTGATGATGCAGATGTGTGGTCCGAAGCTCATCTTGGGGTCAAATAACACACCAAGATTGTGAACAGTCTGGCTTAACCTCAGACACTTGCCAGGGAGAGGGATGGAGTCAATGGCAAGGGAACAGATTTTGTGGTGAGGATCAAAGACAATGGCTTCTATCTTCCTAATATTTAATTGGAGGAAATCTTTGCAGGAAAAATCGGAACCTGCTGGAAAAGTCCGAATTGGAAGCGTTGTTTCTGCTCAAGCACCTGTCAATCTGAAAGTGACGGCTGCAATTTTTTTAAGTTGGACCAGTTTGGAGGAAGTAGTCAATGGGAAATTTCTCATCCCTGAAATTACCAGTCATGGACACCGAGATCTTTTACCACAGACGCTGGTATCCGTGTACGGGCACGTTGCCAATCCCTGCGCCCCGGCCTCAGCCCACCTGCTAATGAAACTCTCATCCATGCTTTTATCACCTCCAGATTCAAATATTTCAATGCTCTCTTAGCCAGCCTCTCATCCTCAGACTTCCATAAAGTTCAGATCATCCAAAACTCTACTGATTCGATCCGAAACAACCCCAAGTCCCACTCACCTATAATCGCTGACTCATTGGCTCCCAGTTCACTGAAGCCTGAATTTTAAAATTCACATCTTCATGTTCAAATCCCTTTAATGGTCTCACCCCCGCTATCTTTTTAACCATTCTGAGATCTCTCTAATCCTCCATCCCCTCACTCACCCATTGCTGGACATGTCTGCAGCTGACCAGGACCTAGCTCTGGAGTCCCTTCCCTAAACCTCTCCACCTCTTCAACTCTCCCTCCACCTTTAAAAACCCTCCTTAAAATTATTTTATTGACCAAGCTTTTATTCATCTATCCTAATATCTCCTTCTTTAGCTCAATGTCAATATTAATAATGCTCCTGTTGGAAGATTTTCCTACATTAAAGGTGCTATATAAATGCAAGTTATTGTTATGAATATAGCATTCATGAGTAAGAGTTGAGATTAGAAGGATTTTTTTTCACAGTAAAACAGTAGAATAGACTCTCAGTCAAGAAGTTAATGAAAAATAGTTAAAGGAGTATCTAGTTAGGAACAGCATTGAAAATGACCAGGATAGCTACACATACAGATGGTTCCTGAGGCACAGGGACTATAAAAATGCTATGACAAGGAAGGAAACCTGGTCAAAGATACCTAATGCAGGAATTGCACGGTGACCACATCCCGGCAGTAGTGCCATGTGCGCCTGCCTGGGACCTCCAGCACTGACCCTCACCAAAATCCAGTGGTAACAAGGGATAGTTGAGACACTGGTAACACCATACATACATTAGGAGCAGAAGTAGGCCATTCAGCCACTCAAGCCTGCTCCACCATTCAATAAGGTCATGGCTGACCTGCTTGTGTTTCGAATTCCACACTCCTATCTACCCCTGATAACCCTTGATTCCCTTGCATAACAAGAATCTATCTATCTCCACCTTCAAAACATTCAATGACCCTGCCTCCACCACCTTCTGAGGCAGAGAGTTCCAAAGTCACACAACCCTCTGAGAGAAAAACATTCTCCTCATCTCTGTCCTAAAAGGGTGCCCCCTAATTTTAAAACAGTGCCCCCTAGGTCTGGACAAGAGGAAATATCCTCTCCACATCCACCTTGTCGAGACCGTTCAGGATCTTCTAAACTTCAATCAAGTCTGCCCTCACTCTTCTAAACTCCAGTGAAAACAAGTCCAGTCTGTCCAACCTTTCCTCATAAGACAACTCATTCATTCCAGGTATCAATCTAGTAAACCTCCTCTGAACTGCCTCCAACGCATTTACATCTTTCCTTAAATAAGGAGACCAAAACTGCACACAATATTCGAGATGTGATCTCACCAATGCCGTGTAGGTATCTCTATTGGTATCTCCCTCAATGGCATTTAAGATTCTGGACCAGTTTAGTATTTCGCATTCATGAAGACCAGTATCATCGTAAAGTCCTGTATTTTTGGTGCTAGAGGTGCCGGTCTGGGTCCAAAATGGCACCCACTGCATATACACATTTCTGGTGTGGGCCGCACCAGACGCCATTTTGGGCAGGTCACTAGTGTGAGTGCTGGGACCCTGCCCTGGAAGTATAGAGAGTATGCAGATCATGACATCATTCAGCTGATTTGATTCTAACAGTGCCATTTTCAACCTCAATGCTCCAGCTAACACCTTTCTTAACCTCACAGAGCTGAACATGCATTCAGTAGCAGGAAGAACACCCCCACCAGCACTATGTAAAGGGATTGTCAACTACTTCAGGCTAGTTCCAGAGTGATTTCTGCTGGCTTTTGCTGATTTAGTACAAGTGCTTGATGGTTTGTATTGCTACTTTACATTGGTGAAGTCTATAGGCATGTGGTAAAGGCCTTGGTTCTCACTTCAAGGGTTCTGCTCACAACACTTGTTCTCAGTCATTGGTGCGATAGTTTCTATCCTCCTTGGCCTGAAAGGCAGAATGAGGAGAAGTGATACAGAAGAGGACAAGCTGCTTAAAGAGGGATAAGGAAGAGAAGGAGAAAAGCTCTCAGCAGGAGACCATATTCACCCTATCTCAGCCTCAGTGAGAAACAGTGTGTGCGCCGTCTACATTTCACTAAGGAGGTGCTCACTGAAATCTGCCACCTGTTGCAGGCTGACTTGTAGCCTCAGAGCAGGGCAAGGGCAGCATTGCCAGTGGCTGTAAAAGTGACTGGGGTCTTCAACCTCTTCATGTGGGCTAGAACAGGTGCCATCTCTAGCATCTCATGGTTCATCATCCATTGCTGGCACTCTGTATGCAAAGACAGGGGCATATGTTGCATTCTCTCTTTTCAGAGAAAAGCAGGCAGAGTGAGCACACAGTTTTGCGAGGATTGCAGGCTTCCCGGAGGTGCAGGGCTCCATTGACTGCATGCAGGCCACTTTGCAAGGGTCGCATGTAAATTCAGAGGTGTACTGCAAAGGGTTCAACTCCCTCAATGTCAGCTGGTGTCATCAACAGTTGAGCCACCAGAACAAACCAGAGGGTGAATATGGACAACAAGGGCTATCCACTGACCACCTGACTTGTGACTCCAGTGTGCAATCCAGGCACGCATGGGCAGCATTCATATAACCGAGAGCCATGCTGCCACACAAAATGCCATACAACAGACCATTGGGGTGCTTAAGTAATGCATCCGCTGCTTGGACCGCTCAGGAGGAGCCCTGCAGTCCTCTCTAGAGTGTGCCTCACGATTCATCGTGGTCTGCTGTGTACTGCACAACCTTGCCAACATGAGGGCTCAGCTCTCTCTAACAACGAGCAGCTGGGGAGGAGAAAGAGGAGGAGGAAGAGGAGCTCTGTGATGCCAACCCCTGGGGTGGCAACTCAGCAATCCTAGATATCTGTTGGAGGACAGATTGCTGCACTGTTGTGATACTCTACAAGCCCTTTTGAACACTGTTATCCACAGCCATGATGGCAGCAAGCTCAGCATTTGTGGCAGTAAGCTGAGCCTGCATGACCTCAGTCTGAGACATCAGCCATCAAACACTGCATCATGGTTAGATTCACAAGTGTGATAATGGAGTTAGCCACCAATTCCACACTGGCAATGATGGGCCCCAAGCTCTACACAAAGTCCTGTGCAAGGTTGGTGCCAGACTCCTTCATGCTCCAGCGACCATAGGTTTGCTGGCAGGCCTGCTAATGTACCAAACATTATACCCAATGGCCTTTCTCTGTAGGCCACCCCATTAAAAGTTCTCTGGAGCAGAACTCACATGGAAATTCATCCTCTGAAGAACTGGCACCTGTGCTACCCTTGTCCCCTGCCCTGGCTGCAGGCTACTCAGGCCCATTATCCCACCGTGCAGATCCTGCCTCAAAGCTTCCCTATAAAGTACACGCAGTGTCAGAATCTTAGCTGGTGGTTGTGAGTGTGAGAGCGCGTGATGGTCTCTTCTTCCTCTTCCACATCTTGCTCCCGCACCATTACCTGGTCAAGTGACAGTACCTGGGTATCTGAAAGGAGAAAAGCACAAGGATAGGGTTGCGGTGAGGGGAGGGGCAGAAGCCAAGAGGTGCATGCTTAGACTATCTGCAGCTTGTATATCAGAAGAGATTGTGTGATAAGGGGCAGGTGGGATGTGCGAAGGAAGATTAGTATAACCATTCTGTCGTCTGTGATGGGTTCAGCCTCACCACTATCTCTATGGCCTCAGTCCTGGCTGCTCCAATGTTGGTGAGCACTGTTTCCTCCATCAGAACGTGGACATGTAGCTGTGCTTGACCCCCGTCAGTTATGTGTTGCTGACTGCGGTTGTGTGCCACCTTGACCTGCAAGAGAGAGGGAATGTGCCAGTGTAGTGCAATGTGTTTGGGTGATGTGGTAGTCATGGTTGAATAGCTGGCAGTCTGTGCAAGCTGTGAGATGTGGGCATGAGGCTTGCAGTAGTGCTAAGTGTGTGAGGGTAAGGTGAAGCTATTGTCACAAAAGGGTTTTTTTTGTACTAAAATCTTGGACTTCTATATGTTTCCAAAAAAAAAATGAAAGAAGGATTTTGCTCAGTGAAGGACACCTGCAAAAATAATTGGAATTCCAGCAATGTTTTGAATGGAAGTTCAGAACAAAGACTTGAACTTTATGGGTGTTTTGAAAGGAAGTTAAACTTGTAAAAGGACAGGAAGGATAGCAGTTTCAAGGAAATCACAGGAGTTTGACCTTTCTTCAGAGCAGCTTGAGTGACAAGGGGGAGACACTGTGTCTAGACATGTGACCATGTTCAGGAAGGTGCTTTTTTCACTTTGGACTCTGTAAAAGCCTGTGAATTGGAGAAAGAGCAGGCATTTGAAATCTTTGCTTGACCTGCCTGGAGCCAGAGAGACAAGACCCAGAAAGGTGTTGCCTCTCTATGTAAAGGAGACTTGCATCTATTGAAAAGGAATTCTGCATTTAAAAGGTAGCAGATTCCTGTTGCCTCCAGTCTCTGAAGAATTTCTGCATCCAGTGAGATTCCTGTTGCCTCCTGTGTCTTAAGAAATCCTGAAATCTGAAGAATTCTTCCACTGCAAGACTGCTGCTTCAAAACCCAAGCAGACCTGTTGCTACACCTCTGATGGAAGACCTATGTGACACCTGCTGCAGTTAAATTGCCATGAACACCTACCCATCACAGACTGTTCATCAA
Source organism: Heterodontus francisci (assembly GCF_036365525.1). NCBI lineage: Eukaryota > Metazoa > Chordata > Chondrichthyes > Heterodontiformes > Heterodontidae > Heterodontus > Heterodontus francisci. Next base: position 125,318,384 of record NC_090374.1, read on the forward strand.
CCTTGCCTGGAGAGACTTTGAGTGACATCTGACTATTTGACTCTGGGACACCTCACTGTACCGAAAACATCTACTAGAACGTGAACCTCAATTTTTTTTTATTATTCTTTCTATTCCAAAGAAACAGTTATAGTCCAAAACCCCCTTTTGAAACCGGTTAACCATTTTGTTTTGAATGTATGTGTGTGTGCATGAGGGTTAAGGGAATAAGACCTATTATTTCTTTTCTAATAAATAGTTAATGTTGTTATTGTTTAAAGAAACCTGGTTTGGTGTGCTTTATTCTGGGGGAAAAATATAGTGTTTAATTTGGCTAGTCTTTGGTAGGTGGGAAACTTTATTTGATATGCTATGACCTGTGGAGTAATGGGACTGAATTAACAGTGCACTACTCCCGCCTTGGTCGTAACACTATGAATATGAATTATGAGTCGTTTTGATAGAGATAGTTCATGGGTACGTAAAGGGGCTGGTGATGATTTGAGCTCTGTTTGAAACTAATGGTTCAGTTGTAAGGATGTGACATTTGAAGATGTAGTTGCTTAACTTGATCACCTTTTTTTTATTCGTTCGTGAGATGTGGGTGTCGCTGGCTAGACCAACATTTCTTTCCCATCCTTAATTTCCATATAAGACGGTGTTAGTGAGCTGCCTTCTTGAACTGATGCAGTCTTTGGTGTGTAGGTACTCGCACAGTGCTGTTAAGAAGGGAGTTCCAGGATTTTGACCCAGCAACAGTGAAGGAACAGCGATGGTGTGTGACTTGGAGGGGAACTTGCAGGTGGTGGTGTTCTCATGCATCTGCTGCCCTTGTCTTTCTAGGTGGTAGAGGTCGTGGGTTTGGAAGGTGCTGTCGAAGGAGGCATGGTGAGTTGCTGCAGTGCATCTTGTAGGTGGTATACACTGCTGCCACTTTGCGCTGCTGGTGAAAGAATTGAATGTTGAAGGTGGTGAATGGAGTGCCAATCAAGTGGTCTGCTTTGTTCTGGAAGGTGTCGAGCTTCTTGAGTGTTGTTGGTGCTGCACCCATTCAGGAACGTTGAGAGTATTCCATCACACCCCTGACTTGTGCCTTGTAGATGGTGGACAGGCATTGGGGAGACAGGAGGTGAGTTATTCACCGCAGAATTCCTAGCCTCTGACCTGCTCTTGTAGCCACAGTATTTATGTGGATGGTCCAGTTCAGTTTCTGGTCTATGGTAACCCCCAGGATGTTGATAGTGCCATTGAATGTCAAGGGGAGATGGTTAGATTCTCTCTTGTTGGAGGTGGTCATTGCCTGGCACTTGTGTGGCACAAACATTACTTCCACTTATCAGCCCAAGCCTGGACGTTGTCCAGGTCTTGCTGCATCTGGACATGGGCTGCTTCCGTATCTGAGGAGTCACAAATGGTGCTGAACATTGTGCAATCATCAGCGAACATCCCCACTTCTGACCTTATGATGGAGGGAAGGTCATTGATGAAGCAGCTGCAGATGTTTGGGCCTAGGACACTACCCTGAGAAACTCCTGCACGATGTCCTGGGACTGAGAGGATTGACCTCCAACAACCACAAACATCTTCCTTTGTGCTATGTATGACTCCAACCAGCGGAGAGTTTTCCTCCTGATCCCATTGACTCCAGTTTTGCTAAGGCTCCTTGATGCCATACTCAGTCAAATGCTGACTTGATGTCAAGGGCAATCACACTCACCTCACCTCTGGAGTTCAGCTCTTTTGCCCACGTTTGGACCAAAGCTGTAATGAGGTTAGGAGTTGAGTAACCCTGGCAGAACCCAAACTGAGCGTCAGTGAGCAAGTTATTGCTGAGCAAGTGCTGTTTCATAGCACTGTCGACCCGTGTGAGGTCATTGAAATTCTTGCAGCCCTGCATCAGTGAGCATGATGGCCATCTATTCCCATTGCCTGGTCCCCTGTGGACAGAGGATCTCTCTCCTCCTCTCCATCTCCTGCACCAAGGCCTCCAGTGCTGTGTTGGAGAACCTTGGAGCCCACTCTTTCAACACACCATTAACATATTGTTTGCCTTTGCTCCGTGACCTTTTGGTCAGCTATGTGGCCTGGTCCAATCTGCACCTTCTCCTTTGTTATCTCTTGCCCAACCCCCACCTCACTTGTTTATAATCTGTGACTTTTCTAATATTTGTCAGTTCCGAAGAAGGGTCACTGACCCGAAATGTTAACTCTGCTTCTCTTTCCACAGATGCTGCCAGACCTGCTGAGTGAATCCAGCATTTCTTGTTTTTGTTTCAGATTTCCAGCATCCGCAGTATTTTGCTTTTACTCTGCCATATTTTGCTATTCTTGTCTCCTTCTCAAGGAAAACTCACTGCTAGAATGATTTCCAGCACCTGTTTCAATCAAAATGCACTGCTATTTTAAGAGTGGTTTTAAGTAGTGCAGCCTAAGTTGACCTCATGCTCTCATGATTTTGCACCCCCAGCTCAGGCGTGCAGCCACTCAACAGCGTGCTTACTGCTATCTGCAGGCTGCAATCATATAAATGAGCAGGCAGCACCAAGTTTTTGCATCACCTGCATTGCAAGCATCGAGTGTGGGTTAATCATACATCGTGAACCCTGCACCCACTTTTGGGCCTCATTGAATTTCTTGGCCATTATGTCACTAAAGCCAAAGGTTTAACTATTCCATCAAATTGAACACACTAGTATAACTTAAAAGTTTAAAAAATCTGCATGCTTGATAACAGGACTTTAGTACGTGAAAATTGGACTGTCCTTGTCCTCATAAGCAGTAAAGAGTGAAACTCTACTATTTCCACATCAATGCTTTTTAAAAATAGCAGGGTTGAAAATCACAGTCAGGGCAGTGGTGAGGGGGGTGTAGTCGGCGGGGGTGTGGTGGGAAGGTGTTGGTGATATCCTGGCATAAGTACTGGGATATACCCACCTGGGACCTCTGCCATTGAATCTCCCATCCCTCCAACCTTTGCTGGTTAGGGGGTGGGGGCCCTTCATTACCATATGAATACCAGGCTAGCTGTACTGCTACAACCACATCTAGGGTCCCTGCCATAGCCAATTAAAAAAGTCTTGGTACCATGGGCACCAAAAACATTTGGGCCCATCCGCATAACCCCCCACCTGCTCCACACATTCCCCTTGATCTATTAAAATACTGGATAATAAAATGTACTTACCAAGAGTATGAAAGCTCAATGTTTTTCTGACCTATTAGGAACTATTTGTTAACTTGAAATCATAATTATGCACCTGTAGCTTGTGCTTTCTATTACTCCTTTCTCTGAGATACAAAGTGGGTGGACGACAAACTTGAAATGCTATGCATTTACTTCTAGAACATAACAGGGGATAATTAGAACATCTAACAACCCAGGGATTCAGTAGAATTTCTTTTGCGCTCATTAAGATGAACTGTGACATCAGCAAATGCAGTTCTTCCTATTTCTGCATTTTGATCACAGTAGTGATCAATACTCAACCCCACTTGTATTCCCACAAAGATTCACATGAATGTTTGTCTCTGAACACAGTCTTTTAATTGTCTCTCACAGCATTTAGTGTGATATAGAACAAATTAACACAACATAACTTCCTTACATTCACCAAAATTACTTCTGAAATGAGAAGTGACCAAATGATCATTTGTTTTCTTTACCCACTCCTCTTTCTCTCCTCTCTGTTACCACATGTAACTCAACCAATCAGATTTGAATGTATTTAACATATTTGTTATAATTCAAAGTATGACATTTGAATTCCCTTGGATTTACCATCCATTTCAGGCAGGTCTACAGGAGCCAATGGAGCAAAATGGATTCAAACCCATTGTCAAAAATCTGCACCAGAATATCCTCCAAAACAATTGCCAGACTTCTTTATGACCAGCCTGGAGTTTCATTTACCACAAGTAAATAAGTTAATCCCCCTAATTGATATCCCCAACTTTCACCCCAAATAACTACTGCGACTATATAAGTCAGGGCATTTTGCTACTAGCTTTACTCAGCTATGCTTAAAATAATACTTTGCATTAGAGACTTTGATTTCTCAATGGGAATACCTCTGTTACTCTAAGAAGCGGAGGAGAATTACATAGAATTACAGCATAGAAACAGGTTATTCAGCCAAAATTGTCTGTGTTGGTGTTTATACTCCACTTGGTCTCCTACCATTTCATCTACCTCATCTCAGCCTTTCAGCATATCTTTCTATTCCTCTTTCTCTCATGTACTCGTCTAGTTAGCTTCAACCACTTCCTGTGATAGCGAGTTGCACACTCTAACCACTCTCTGAGTAAAGAAATGTTTCCTTATTTCTCTATTGGATTTATTAGTAACTATTTTGTATTTATAGCCCCTAGTTTTGGATTTTCCCAAGAGTGGAAACATTCTCTCCATATTTATCCTACCAAACCTATTGATAATTTTAAAGACCCCCATCAGGTAGCCTTTAAGTCTTTTCTCAGGAAAAAAGCATGAACCTTTTCAATCTTTCCTGATAGCTGTAACCTCACAGTCCTGGTACCATCTCGGTAAATCTTTTTTCCACTTTCTCCAATGTTCCTATTGTCTTATAGAATGGAGACCAGAACTACGCACAGTACTTTTAAGTGCAGCCTGACCACGTTCCTATACAAGACTAATATAACTACATCTGAATTCTGTACCTCGAGAAATAAAACATAGGACATCATTAGCTTTGTTGACCTGCAAAGCAGTTTTTAATGATTCATTCACTTTTATATCCAGGTCACTTTGCTCATCTACCATGAATGAGATCATGGAAGAAACTACACTGGAGACTCGATAGATTTTTATCTTTACCACTTGGATAGCAATCTGGTAGAGTGTATTACTCGTCCTTTGGAGAACCCACAAAATTTTCATTACACTGATCCCATCACCAGATTACCACTCGGGTAGTCAAGATAAAAATCTACCCCTTCAAGTCAGGTGTCATAGAAGGAGGCTCCTCCCCATACGATCATACCCAGTCAATATGGTCTACAGACTAACACGGTCAAACTTAGACTTTTCTGACAGTCAGCGGGTCAAAAGGCTGGATGTCACCCCTAAGAAGTGATATGTCAACTGCTGGCTGAAACCTTGAAGTCCACTTCGACTGCATCAGTAATGGTCACCACTGTCTTGCATTTATTTGCAACTGAATCTTGCTGGCTAGCATCTATTGGCATCTGCCATAGTAGGCAGGAAACTACACACCACTGCTTCAATAAGGTCACCAATGCACTGCTCAGGAAGGTTTCAGAATCCATATACTTCTCAATGGAAGCAAACAATAAAAGAGAGAGGGAGCTATTCAGTTCTACAGCCTGGCAGGTAGAAGGAGCATTTGAGAGAATCTATATGCCATTCAAATCCCCATATGACAACCACCAGCCCCACACACAACCTTTTTAATAGGAAGGGTTTCCACTTTATTAATTGTCACCTTATCCTGCAAGTCACTGCATGATAACTAGAAAGCTGTCGTTATGTAGCAATCTGCCATACTAGCCACAGTCTTGGTGATCAGAGCCCAATGAGACTCTCAAGAATCATTGTAGCTTGCTGCATATTACATAATATCACAATGAAGAAAGGCTTGCTGCTTCCAAAATCTGAAGCCAATGATGATAAAAGAGAAGGTGGAAGAACTTCCCTCCTATAGCATGAAGAAGTTGAACAGGAAGGAGAGGACATTGGAACACAATAGTCAGCAGCCAGAGAAAAAAGGGTGCTACTGATAACCTAGCGCTTTCAGTAAATAAAGTTTACTCACCAAATAAAGTCACTTTATTCCTGCCTCGTCTCCCTCACACTCTTACAAGGTCGCCCTCTACCAATGTTCCTTCATCATCTAAACCCCCAAAGTGAAAGCAAATGTAGAATGAAGTCAGAACTCTACGTGAATAAACTGTGGTTACTTTACAGAACAACAGTCACCAAAAAGTCCCAAACTTCCAACCACCCTGTCTACAACTACTTAACTCCATATTTACCCTTGGTACCATTCAGCTGACTAACTCGTGTCCTGTCTGTTTCTGAAGGGAGCACTGCCTGCATAAATTGAAGTCTGCCTGAAAATTGGAACAGTCAGACCTTGAGCAGAGAGACAGTGGGATTTAATTTGTAATTTTTGCGCCACTACCACCTTATTTACAGGTTTAAATGAGAACGTAATGAGACAAAAATCTACCTCCATGTTTCCAACAATAGAATGCATGTGTGTATGCATGGGTTACATGGACAAAGTGCACTGGATGCATCTAAAACTCATGAGAAATTACATGGAAACAACTCACAGCATTGCATATATACCTGTAAATAAGTATTGGTACGCTAAGTTTCAGAGGACACGAAAGGACTACTGTCTCCACAGTGACGATAACATGGCCAGTACAAATTTAATGGGCTGGAAATTTGACTCCGTTGTGCCACTGGGGCCAGTGCGATGAAAGTTGGTGACCCTCAGAATGGCACGGGCTAAATTTCTGGATGATTTTGCTGCGGCCTGCACAGCACCCCATGCTGCGAAGAATGCTAGCACGGGACTGACATGCCTGTGCCAGAAACTTCCCAAGTGGCCAGGTCATGAAATCAAACAGCCATTCTGGGTGTCATAGAGTTATACAGCACAGAAACAGGCCCTTCGGCCAATCGTGTCCGTGCCGGCCACCAAGCACCTATCTATTCTAATCCCATTTTCCAGCACATGGCCCGTAGCCTTGTATGCTGTGGCGTTTCAAGTGCTCATCTAAATACTTCTTATATGTTGTGAGCATTCCTGACTCTATCACCCCTTCAAGCAGTAAGTTCCAGATTCCAACCACCCTCAGAGTGAAATTTTTTTCCAAAAAATCCTCTCTAAACCTTCTGCCCTTTACCTTAAATCTATGCCGCCTGGCTATTGACATCTCCGCTAAGGGAAAAAGTTTCTTCCTATATACCCTACCTATGCCCTTCATAATTTTGTATACTTCAACCAGGTCCCCCTTCAGCCTTCTCTCCTCCGAGGAAAACAATGCTAGCCTATCCAGTCTCTCTTCATAGGTGAAATGCTCCAGCACAGGCAACATCCTGGTGAATCTCCTCTGCACCCTCTCCAGTGCAATCACATCCTTCCTATAGTGTGGCGACCAGAACTGTACACAGCACTCCATCTGAGGCCTAACTAGCGTTTTATACAGCTCCATCATAACCTCCCTGCTCTTATATTCTATACCTCGGCTAACAAAGGCAAGTATTCCATACACCTTCCTAACCACCTTATCTACCTGTGCTACTGCCTTTAGTGATCTGTGGACAAGCACACCAAGGTCCCTCTCACCCTCTGTACATCCTAGGGTCCTACCATCCATTGCATCTTCCCTTGCCTTGTTAGTCCACCCAAAATGCATTACCTCACACTTCTCAGGATTAAATTCCACTTTCCACTGCTCTGCCCATCTTACCAGCCCATCTATATAGTCCTGTAATCTAAGGCTTTCCTCCTCGCTATTTACGACACCACCAATTTTCCGTGTCATCTGCAAACTTACTGATCATACCTCCTATATTCACGTCTAAATCATTAATGTACACGACAAACAGCATGGGTCCCAGCACCGATCCCTGCGGTACACCACTGGTCACAGGCTTCCAATCGCAAAAAACAACCCTTGACCATCACCCTCTGTCTCCTGCCACTAAGCCAATTTTGGATCCAATTTGCCAAATTGCCCTGGATCCCATGGGCATCAATCTCCCATGTGGGGCCTTATCAAAAGCCTTACTGAAGTCCATATAGACTACATCAACTGCTTCACCCTCATCAACACACCTAGTCACCTCCTAAATCTGTTAGACACGATCTCCCCCTGACAAAGCCATGCTGACTATCCTTGATTAATGCCTGCCTCTCCAAGTAGAGATTAATCCTGTCATCAGAATTTGTTCCAATAGTTTCCCTACCACTGGCGTTAGACTCACTGGCCTGTAATTACCTGGTTTATCCTTCTTGAATAATGGTACCACATTCGCTGTCCTCCAGTCCTCTAGTACCTCTCCTGTGGCCAGAGAGGATTTGAAAATTCATGTCAGAGCCCCTGCTATCTCCTCCCTTGCCTCACATAACAGCCTGGGATACATCGCATCTGGGCCTGGGGATTATTCCACCTTTCAGCCCACTAAAACAGCTAATATTCCTTCCCTTTCAATACTAATATGTTCAAGTATATCACAACCCTCCTCCCTGATCTCTACACCTATCTCGTCCTTCTCCATAGTGAACACAGATGAAAAGTAATAATTTAAAACCTCACCTATATCCTCCGGCTCCGCACACAGATTGCCACTTTGGTCCCTAATGGGCCCTACTCCTTCCCTGGTTATCCTCTTGCCCTTAAATTTAGGATTTTCCTTCTTGCCCGCCAGTGTTTTTTCATGTCCCCTCTTCACTCTCGTAATGACTTTTTTAAGTAACTCCCTACACTTTCTATACTCCTCTTGGGCCTCCGCTGTTTTCAGCGCTCTGAATCTGCCATAAGCCTCCTTTTTTTTCCTGATCCAATCCTCTATGCCCCTTAATGTCCGGGGTTCCTTGGACTTGTTGGTCCTACCCTTCACCATAATGGGTACTTGTTGGCCCTGAACTCTCACTATTTCGTCTTTGAATGACTCCCACTGGTCTGATGTAGATTTTCCTACAAATAGCTGCTCCTAGTCCACTTTGGCCAGATTCTGTTTTATCATACTGAAATTGGCCTTCCCCCAATTCAGTACCTTTATTTCCGGTCCGTCTTTGTCCTTTTCCATAACTACCTTAAATCTTACAGAGTTATGGTTACTATCACCGAAATGCTCCCCCACTGACACTTCTACCACTTGTCCAGCTTCATTCCCTAGGATTAGGTCTAGTACCGGCCCTTCTCTTGTGGGACTTTCTACGTACTGTCTCAAAGAGCTCTCCTGTATGCATTTTAAGAATTCCGTCCCCTTTAAGCCTTTTGCACTGAGACTATCCCAGCTGATATTAGGGAAGTTGAAATTCCCTATTATTATTACCCTATTATTTTTACACCTCTCTGAGATTTGCCTACATATCTGCTCCTTTATCTCTCCCTTACTGTTTGGAGGCCTGTAGTACACTCCCAACCAAGTGATGGCCCTCTTTTTGTTTTTACGTTCTATCCATATGGCGTCATTTGAGGAACCTTCTAAGATATTCCTCCTTACCGTAGTAGTTGACTCCTTGATCAACAGAACAATACCATCTCCTCCTTTATCCCCTCCCCTGTCACGCCTGAAGATTCTATACCCTGGAATATTGAACTGCCAGTCCTGTCCCTCCCTCACCCATGTCTCTGTGATAGCAACAATATCATAATCCCATGTGCTAATCAATGCCCTCTATTCATCGGCCTTACTAGTAAGACTCATTGCATTAAAATAGATGAAATCCAGCCTTGCATTTTTCTCTTGTGCATTAACAGGTCGATATTTTCCCTGCCTTCCAGACTGATTCTGTTTCTCTTCTATATTTGACTGTGCATCACCCACTACTGTACCTCCACTCTGTATCCCATCCCCCTGCCAAATTAGTTTAAACCCCTCCCAACAGCACCAGCAAAGGATGTGCAGTTGAGCCACCCGTGATGCCACAGACTTGGCTCTTGCTGCATTCCCCTGAGAAGCTATCTCCCCCAACAATATCAAAGCAAATCTGTTAGAGAGGGAGCTGATCCGCTGCACAGTTTTGAAACTTGGAATTTTGAAACTGTGCAGGTCCACTGAATGCATGCACGATCCAATCAAAAAAAGAACATGCGTTCAGCTGCAAGAGGAGCCCCCCCCAGCACTATCTAAAGGGCTGGCCATCCAACTTACAGGAAGACAATTTAGACTAACTTCTGTTATTGCAGAGTTTGTGGAAGTACTGTGGAGTGTTTCTGGAAGTGTTGTGGCGAGTTACTGGATTTGGCAGCAAGTGTTGCTCCATCCTCACAAGGTGAGCAGTGGATTTGGTGACCTGTCCACACAAAGGGCTGGATTTTATGCAGGAGGCGGGGCTCCGGGAACCAGGCCAAAAAGTCAGGCCAAACCCCGCCTCTGCATTTTATCTGACACCCCCAGTGATCCTCTTTTGAGGTCAAAGTTTAAGGAAACGGGATCCCTTTCCCTTTAAGCACTTAATAGGGACGGGGATCCCGCCCCAAGAGCTGCCGGCCAATCACAGGGCCGGAAAGTCAGAAGTATAGGCAACGCCTCTGACAACAGTGGCCAACTGCTAGTACTGCAGTGGCCTCGGATCCAAGCCCAGTGCTGGAACCCTGGACCTCAGGTACATGAGGCAGGGATGTCGAGGCCAGGACGGAAGGCCCCGGTGAGGGGGAGGGGAGGTCCCGGGGGGAACATGTGTTCCCAGGCCACAAATTGCCCATGAAAGAGGGCCGCCAACCCACCCCCCCCCCCCCGCACAAGCCCACAGGGAGGGCACCTCATTTTCTACGGTGTCCTCCCCGCGTGGCGCAGGCCCGCGCCGCTCGTAGATCCCAGCTGCGGCGGGAAGAGGTCCTTATTTGGCCTCTGGGTACGAAGGCTGTCCTCGGCCTATCCCGCTCCCAGGAGAATCAGAACGGGGATTCCTAGAGTTGGGTTCTGTGGTGGTCACTGCCGCTCCGATTCTCCAGCAACCCCTCGCCACAAAACCTGTCGGGAGGAGAACAAGATCCAGCCCAAAGGCTGCAACAGGTATGGGGGCTACAGTTGCAGTGCCTCTGGGCCTGCAACATGACCGGGACATAGAGCAGAGGCTGTAGAGGGGGAAGATCTGTGTGGAGGGAGGAGGAGAAAGAGGAGGTAAGTAGGTAGGAGGCATCTGGAACACCTTCACTTCGGATGCATAGCCCGTGAGCCCCTACTAGGACTCCGGTTCTCTTAGGATGGCATCCCTTCAGCGCCATTGTTCCACTATACCCCACCTTTCCATTCATCTGCAATGTCCCATCACAGAATGCTCTTGGTCAAAATCCTTGGTCAAAATAAAAGTCCCCAACAAAAACCTTGCCAAAGCACCTTTACCAAACAATATACCAACTTATAGAATTAAAAATGGACTATTCACTCTTGTGCATTCCCTTATTGCCTGTTTTGCTGATGCCTTTGCCTGACCAAATCTCCTACACAGTGCTACCCCGGTGGCTGCAACATGGCTGGTGGCAGGCTGCTGACTTTCACTGGAGGTGACTGCAGATGGCCTTGCAGGACAACCTTGAACAGCTCTGGGTCTTGACGGCCTGGATTCGGACTGCACCACCTCTGTATTGGTGGCAGCACAAATGCTGTTGTCCTGAAAGAGGCCAACAGATTGGTGCTGCATACTGACACTGCCACTTCCTCAGGGAGCCACCCCAACAATGCTCGTAATCTGTTGGAGTGCAGATTGCTGGATTGCCGCTAGAGTCCGGATTCCCCTTTGAACACTAAGAACCGCAGCCATAATGGCAGCAGTCTGAACCTGCGTGGCAGCAAGTATGGATCTCATGACCTCCATCTGAGCTTCCACTACAACACTGAGATATTGGGTGTCTTCTGCCTGTGTTGCAATGGAAGCTGAGACTTTGGCCACCAGACACTGCATTATTGGTGGGCCCGCTAGTGCTGTCATGGAGATGGCCACTGTTTCCACACTGGAAAGAATAGGCTCCAAACTCTGCTCAATGCCCTTAGTCATGATGGAGCCAGACTTGGCCCGCCTCCTTGACAGTAACAATAGGCAGGCCTGCCAATGCACCAAGCATCGCGATGTGCATGTTCTTCACTGTTCTCCTGTATGCCGCCCATCAAAGTCCTCATCTGAGTCACCTGCAGCAGAACTCATCTGTGACCTGGGCCTCCAGAGAGCTGTCACATGAGCTATCCTTTCCTCCTGGCCTGGTTGCAGCCCACTCGTGCCCCCTGACTCACCACATGCAGATCCTGACTCTATACTAGCCTCTAAAGTTTGCACAGTGCTGGTATCTGAGCTTGTTGCTGCAAGTGTCAGATCAAGTGACAGTGCTTCTTCATCTTTGGTGTGCTGTTGTTGTCTGTCTTCCTCCTGGGGCTGCTGTGGCTGGGGTGGGTGGTGGAGTGGGGTGGCTCTTCTTGGGTATCTGAAAGCAGCAAACCAAAAGGGGAAGGTTGGAGTGAGCGAGGTGGGGTGCAAAACATGAAGTCTGTGGTCACACTATCTGCAGCTTGCCCATCATGCCAGATAGCAGCATGAGTGTAAGGTGGAGTTGAGAAGGAGCAAAAGGCAGTAACACACCATCATCCTGAAAGCTCTCGGCAATGGCAGATGCTACAGGCTCTGTTGTAGCTGGCCTCTTGATGTGCAGCACTATCTCCTCTGTTGGGCTCAGGGGTGAAGGTGCGTCTACCCCCACCGTTTCGCCTTTGCTTCCTTCTATTGTGGGCATATTTGTCCTGCAAGAGAGAGGGCAGATTGTCAGTGATGGTGTTGCACTGTGTTTGGACGATGTGCCTGTCACAGCTGAATAGCTGAATCACGAATTGTGATCCTCCTCACCTGAATATGAATTTTTAGCTCATTGTCCTTTGCACCAGACAGCTGAACATTGCATCAGTCTTGCCATAGACTTTTTTAAGCCTACGATCATGGTAAATTCACCAAGAATTCAATCTTTCTGTCACCGTCTTCGACACTAAATGTGTTGCAGTATTCGGAATATTATGGATTTATGTAAAATATTTTCAGATTGCTTGATATATTTTCGCACCTTTATGCGATCCAATACGTTGATTTTATAATGTTGTGCATAATACTGAGGCTTCCTCTTATGTGTTCCTACGTTGCATCCCGTAGAAGGCATATGTAATCAGATTTAATTTTATATATATATAAATTCTCATTTGTTACTTAGAGAACAAGGAACATTCAGGAAGGATAACACTCCAGTGATTTTGTCAAAGGGGTTACATGGCATAAACTGTGAGGGAGTTTTATAATCATTACCTGAATTACCTGATTATATCTTTCAATTCCCATCCTGATACCAGTATATATCTGGACCAGTTTTATAAACGTATTATAGCAGGGAGCCTTGTACATTGGCTGCACATACTGGGGAATTATAGGAACACTGGCCGAGATTTTATCTGGACGACGGGGGTCTCAACCTCCATCAAAAGCGCCGCCGAGAACCCCGCTTCGGCCCTTCTGTGGGATGCCCGCCAAATCAAGTGCCAATTAGGTATTTAACTGGACAGCGGCGGGCCTTCCACGGGATCAAGGACCCCGGTGATGGAAGTCCTGTCCTCTGAGGGCTGCTGGCCAATCAAAGGCTGGTAGCTCTTTAACCTTTTTTTTCCCGAAAATATACTTTAGTCACTAAAATCTGTAAAAAATGCATCACAAAACTGTTCAAAACAGCACCAAGTTGACATTCCAAAAAGTGCAAAGGAAATCAGTTTCCTTCAATACAGGAGTGAGTTGCCTCACAACCCTTCCATTCCACTTTACATGCCATGTACATTTTACAGCAAACCCATATTTGGTGTATACAGCCCGAGGGGTTTCCCATGGGTCCAGCCCCTCAGTTCACTTTGGTGGGAGGACCTTACACAGTGGTGTTTCCCCATTGAGCCTTTGCCGCGACTGCCCCAAGCTTTAGTGCGTCCCTCAGCACGTGGTCCTGGACCTTGGAATGTGCCAGTCTGCAAGACTCGGTCATGGACAACTCTTTGCGCTGGAAGACCAGCAAGTTTTAGGCAGACCAAAGGATGTCTTTCACCGAATTGATGGTCCTCCAGCAGCAGTTGATGTTCATCTTGGTGTGTGTCCCTGGGAACAGCCCATAGAGCACAAACTCCTGTGTTACAGAGCTGCTTGGGACGAACCTCGACAAAAACCACTGCATCTCTTTCCACACCTACTTTGCAAAGACACATTCCAGAAGGAGGTGGGCAAGTGTCTCTTCCCCACCGCAGCCACCTCAAGGGCAGCGTGTGGAGGAGCGAGACTCAGGGAGTGTAGGAAGGATCTGACGGGGAGAGCCCTTCTCACCACCAGCAAGCTATGTCTTGGTGCTTGTTTGAAAGTTCTGGTGATGAGGCATTCTGCCAAATGACTTTGGCAGTCTGCTCGGGGAACCATCCGACAGGATCCACCATCTCCTTTTCCCGTAGGGCCTTGAGGACATTCCGTGCAGACCACTGCCTGATGGATTGGTGGTCAAAGGTGTTTTCCCGCAGAAACTTTCCCACGAAGGACAGGTGGTACAGCACGGTCCAACTGGATGGAGCATTCTGTGGCAATGTGACCAGACCCATCCTTCACAACACCGGGGACAGATAGAACCTCAGCACTTAGTGACACTTGGTGTTTGCGTACTGGGGCTCTACGCAAAGCTTGATGCAGCCGCACACAAAGGTGATCATCAAGATGAGGACGACGTTGGGTACATTTTTCCCGCCCTTATCCAGAGGTTTCAACATCGTGTCCCTCCAGACCTCTTTAACTGAGCAGCGCCACCGCAGAGGTGGTGGCTGCTGCTGGTGGAGCACCCACTCGGGGTCTAGGAGTGTCGCTGGACCCAGGCCACAGGTGGATCAGGGCAGGAGGGGTCTTACGGGGTAGAGGTCAGGGGGGAGGGAGGTATAGGGGAGTCGGCAGCAAGGGCAGAGGCGTGGCCCTCAGTGGCTCCTCCCTTCCCAGTGCTGGGTCCCTTGTTCAGGCACTGTGCCTTTTAACGAGGGATCCCCCCACCCCCCAATCCCCAGGAGCTGGCAAGCAATCTGCACGGTTTTTCTTGCCATGCTCCCCATGTGGCAACATGCCTGTCCGCAGCTGGACTAAATTGCGGTGGCGGCAGGATGAGGCCCTTAATTGGGCATTAATCGTCCACTTAAGGGCCTTGATTGGAGGTGGGGTGGGAAGGCTGTTTACAGGACTTAATTTTAGCGGAGGCAGGAAGGTGGAGTGGTCCTCCCCCGCCACCATCCCACCCGATTATATGCTCTGCCTGCCTCCAAACCCACTGTGGGAGCGAGCATAAAACTCCCCCCACTGTGTTTACAGGTGGAATGTGAGGCTCTCTGCCAGTAGCACATATTTATAAAATTAATCCTATGTATAATACATATATTCTCCACCTTTCTCATGATAGTCTGCTGACTGTTCAAATCAACCAGCAACTTGCAGCGAGGATAATATACCCCATGAATTGCAAAGCATCACAAATCGCTAGTCTATATGCCCACTCCAATGCTCGGTTCACTAAAATGGCATTTCATGCTTAACCTCCTCGTGATTTCACAAAGTTGCTGCATTTATACATTAATTGTCCATTAACCTTGCCATATCTAGTAATTAACAGCATACGTACCCTCTTACTGATGTAATAATTATTAATGACTAACAATCAAGCTCTTTTGCCCAGAAAGTGAACAATTACAAGTGTGAATCTCATTCCTTCAGATAGTGAATCGTTTCAGCAGATTTAACAAATGTTAAATTTTACATTTTTAACTTTTTTCTTACTTTTCCTTTCTCTTTTTTTACCTTAATGCAATCATTGCTCCCCCTCTTTATTTCTCTTTCTGCACTTGATTTGACATTGAAATCACCCTTCTTTTCAGTCCTTCCTCTGTTGACTTCACAATACTCTAATTGATTAAGGAGATATACCATTTGTCTCACTGTTCAGCAAGGTCCCAGGTGCCCTGTTGTTCTCGCTGCATCGTTATTAGTTCGTGCTTTCACCAACTTTCCAGCCAAAAAATTTAAAAACCTAAACAGGAACAATTCCAACTAACAGGAACTACTAGACTTCAACAAAATCTGGGCCAAAATTTACATTTGAAGGAATAATTATGACAGAATCACAAACGGTTTATTGAGCGTTCATCCATAGTTGACTGCCACAAATCAACTACATGGACTATAAGACATTTTTGTTTATAATCTCCTTAAATATAATTAAATGCCAATGGTTCTGACAAGCATCCTTGAAACTTTGGGAGAAAAGAGAATTAGATCTGTACTTACTCATATCAAAGACATCTTTTTTTGAGCTGTTTTCATTGTTGTTTGCTGATTCACTGGTTCCTGTGCTGGTGCTGGGGTCTACTTGCAATGTTTCTAGAGCCTGGAGATCCAGGTGTTGAGTGTTGATATATGTTGGAGCTTCTCCACCTTTGAGTAATGAAGGTCTCACCTCCGGCTGAACATATAAATCGCTGGAGGACCCTGCAGATTTCAAGTAAGAAATGTAAGAGAGGCATAAGTAGTTACCTATAAACAAACGGGTAGAAATTCCATGATTTGGAGGATTAGGACCAATGTTCCCTCTAATTTCTGTTTGCTGTGCGTGGCCAGCTTGTTCCACTATGCGGTCCCTTTAAGACTTACACGCGGCCACGCATGCGCATATCTGAAAAGGAACGTTGCTTGTGCATTTGTTTGTTTCCTGCACGGCATATTCCTGATTGCTGCATGCTGCACACACACACACAGACACACACACACAGCTTAGAAGGATCACTGATGGGGCTGTGGACAATTCTAAGGGGCAGCTGCAATTTGGAGAGGAAGCTGGATCCAATGAGTTCCAACCTAAATAACCTCCATTAAGGCGGTGGGCACTTCTTAGGCCTGTTCTCATAACATTACAGAGAAACTTTGACAGTGTCTGCGGACACTCTGGGGCTACCTTGGGAATTTCACCCAGCTTGACCCTTTATCGGCCTATGTCTGCAAAGAGCAAATGTAGGTTCCATTGTGGGTCTACTGAGGAAGAAAAATAAAGGCTATTGATCCCAGGGGAAGCAAGAAACCTGAAACAAAGTTGACCCTCTTTTCCTCAAGGGCAACACTAAAAGTTATTGCTGACCATTTTCTTTACCCTGATCCAGCATAGGTGCCCCATCTCGAAATGGCAGCTCAGAGTTCCACCTCTTCAGTGCCTGTTGGACTGCTACAGGTGTAGTTGCCCACTCTGAGCATCCTAATGACCATGTCTCTGGAAACTGGAACAGAGTCAACAGCAGGGCAAAATGGTGAACAGAAGTCCTACACCACTGTACTTCCCCAACCTCCAAAGGCTTCACAGAATTTCTACCCCTCCATTTTTTCAGTATTTTTAAGTTGCTATAATTTTTCTCTTTATATGCCGTCATTCCAAAACCATTATGTTGCATTTTTTACACATATGTGCAGCACACAAATAAAGAAAAGGTTGCTTTATTTCTCAGTTTCTATTGTCCTCACTAGGGATCAAGGGACTATGGAAAATGTAAAGGTATCGAGGCTCAGATGGTTTCATATTGAAAGAACCTTGGTTCGCTATTTGAAACTAACTTTGCAGATCATGAACAGATTATGATAGTCATTAAGGTTGTACTAGTAATTGTCAGATTGGTTGCTTCATAAAGCACAAGTCAGTGCTTAAAACATGACACTCCAATCATGTTGAATTTTGCTAGGTTTGGAACTGACCGCTCTCTGTATACTATTGGAATTTTCAACAAATATGAAAAACCAACCAAAATGGGTAGAACTGCAGCAACAGCCAGAAGAAATAATCCAGCAACTAACCTGTAGTTGGTTGATGATCCCTTTAAATAGCGATGGCTGGGTTCCCTTCATGCTATTGAGATTGGTGTGGGAGATTGACTTTGGAACCTTCTGTACTGATAAGTATAAAACAGTACACATCGATAATGTAAATCTACAGAAGTTATGATAAGGCTTTACAATGATCAGGCCACATTTAAGATAGTTTGTTCAGTTTGGTTACTACATCACAAAAGGTTTAGGGGACGAAATTGGGTTCTGCGGTACTTACTTTTTGGGCACTATGCAGCTCCTTGCAATTCCAAAATGGTGTCCGTGACATGCGCACACATTTCCGTCACTAAGTGTGATGGACAGCATATCAGTAAAGAGTTATCTTGCATGCACCAAATGTCTGCCAGAAGTATGCAGAGCAGGCAGATCATGAGGACTATCAGTGTGTGACATTTATTTGGTACCAGCACTGCCATTTTGAGGTTCCATGCTCCAGCCTGTGCCCTGTAAATCTTCCACAGCTGAACACATGTTCAATAGTATGAAGGAAACCCACCCATCACTATTTAAAGGGATCATCAACCAATTAAAAGTTAGTTGCTGGATTATTTCTTCTGGCTGTTGCTGCAATTCTACCCATTTTGGTTGGTTTTTCATATTTGTTAAAAGTTCCAATAGTATACAGAAAGTGGTCTGGCAAGTGCTGAAGTACATTTTTGGTAACTTAAAGACTTGTACACAAACCAGTTGCTTTCAGACATGGATGTAGGCCTTCCTCTTGGGATTGACCATGATGGGTGAATGAGCAGAGACCATAAAGAGCAGGACAAGCTGCTAGAAGAGGGAGGAGGAGAGAGAGAAGGGCTCTCAGCTGGAGGCCATATCTGCCCAGGATATTCAGGGAGCAATTCTCCCACCTGAACTTTAGCAACAATCAATGTTTGAGACAATGTTTGAGCACGTCACGAAGGAGATCGTCACTGAAATTTGCCAACCGCTGCAGCCACAACCCCAACCTCAGAACAGGGCAAGAATCGCACTGCAAATGACTGTGAAGATGAGCGTGGTTGGAAACCTTTAGGCGTCTGGCTCCTTCCAGACTGCTGCTGGAGATATTAGAAACATCACGCAGTTTGCAGTGCACTGCAATATCAGGCACTGAGGCTCTCTATTCAAACAGAGATAACTTCATTTCATTCCCTTCTGCCAGACAGAAGCAAGCAGAGTGAACACAAGGATTTGCAAGGGTTGCAGGCTTCCCCATGGTGCAGTAAGCCATTGGCAGCAGACACATTGCTTTGTGTGCACTTCATGTGAACTCTGCCATGTACCTGAACCAAAAGTGTTTCCACTTCTTCAACATGTGTGCATCATTCAGGCCCATTCCCAGTATCTTGGGCAGCAGTCATAATACAATTCATTCTGCGGAGCCCTCTGTGCCTGCTGTATTTCAACCACCACAGCAAACCAAATGGTAGCTATTGGGCAACAAAGACTATCCCTAACTCATGGTTTATGACTCCAGTTTGCAACCCATGCACATGTGCGCAGCATGCATATAATGAGAACCATGCTGTCACAAGAAACTTGATAAAGCAGACCAATGGTGTCCTGATCAACAATTCTGTTGCCTAGACTGCTCTGGAGGAGCCCTGCAATACATGGGCTGAGTGAGTCTCGTGATCTGTCATAGTATGGCGCATGCTGCACAACCTTGCCATCATAAGGGAACTGCTGCTGCTACCACCAATCAGGAGAGAAGCTGAGGAACAGGAGTACAGGAGGAGAAGGATGCAGAGGAAGAGGAGGAGGCAGAAGAGCAGGAGGTGCAATTGGCTGAAGAGGAAGGGAGGCTTCAACCGAGACAGCCCCTTTCTGCTCAGACTGTACATGAACAACTAATTCAACAGCGATACCATTAATCGCCACCCCAATTCCCCATTCACCAACAGTCCCACACTCCTTACCTTCCCTCTGTCACTGACCATCACACTGTTGTCCATGTGGCTTTGTCTGTTCTAGTGCTGTGACACCCTGGCAGCCCCGATGAGAACTGGTATCCAGAGCCATGTTGGCAACAGTCTGAGCTTCCACTGCAGCTCTCAGACAGTCGGTGGCTGCCATTTGTGCTGCTATGGAAGCTAAGACATCAGTCATCAGACATTGCATTTAAAGGGATGGTGGCATAGGTGTAATGTTACTGGACTAGAAATCCAGAGGTCCTGACTAATGTTCTGGGGTTCAGATCCCACCACAACAGCTGCTGGAATTTAAATTCAATTAATAAATTTGGAACTAAATAGCAAGTCTCAATAATGGTGACCATGAAACTAGTGGATTGTCATAAAAACCCATCTGGTTTACTAATGTCCTTTAGGGAAGGAAATCTGCTGTCCTTACCTGGTCTGGTCTACATGAGACTTCAGACCCACAGCAATGTGATTGACTTAACTGCTTTCTGAAATGGCCAAGCAAACCACTCAGTTGTACCAAACCACTACATAAAAGTCAAAAAAGAATAAAACTATATGGACCACCCAGCATTGATCTAGGCACTGAAAATGACAACAGCACACCCTGCCCAGAGTGGTTAATCCATCTCGACCTCCTTCTTGAGGTCCCCAGCATTGCAGATGCCAGTCTTTAGCCAATTCGATTCACACCAAGTGATATCAAGAAACGGCTGAAGGCACTGGATACAGCAAAGGCTATGGCCCTGACAACATCCCGTCAGTAGTACTGAAGCCCTCTGTTCCAGAACAAACTGTGCCCCTAGCCAAGCTGCTCCAGTACAGCTACAACACAGGCATGTACTCGACAATATGGAAAATTGCCCAGGTATGTCCTGTCCACAAAAAGCAGAGCAAATCTAATCTGGCCAATTACCGCCCCATCAGTCTACTACCGAAGTGATGGAAGGTGTCATTGACAGTGCTATTAAGTGGCACTTACATAGCAATAACCTGCTCACCGATGCTCAGTTTGGGTTCTGCCAGGACCACTCTCTTCCAGACCTTACGATAGCCAAACATGGACAAAAGAGCTGAATTCAAGAGATGAGGTGGGAGTGACTGCCCTTGACACAAGGCAGAATTTGACTTATTGTGGCATCAAGGACCCCTAGCAAAATTGAAGTCAATGGGAATCAGGGAGATAACTCTCCACTGGTTGGAGTCATACCAAGCACAAAGAAAGATGGTTGTTGTTGTTGGAGGCCAAACATCTCAGTCCCAGGACATTGCTGCAGGACTTCCCCAGGACAGTGTCCTAGGCCCAATCATCTTCAGCTGCTTCATCAATGACCTTGCCTCCATTATAAGGTCAGAAGTGGGGATGTTGGCTGAAGATTGCACAGTGTTCAGTACCACTTGTGACTCCACTTCGTGCCTGCATGCAGCAAGACGTGGACAACATCCAGGCTTGGGCTACTAAGTGGCAAGTAACATTCAGACTACACAATGCCAGGCAATGACCATCTCCAACAACAGGGAATCTAACCATCTCCCCTTGACATTCAATGGCAATACCATCGCTGAAACCCCCACCATCAACTTCCTGGGGGTTACCATTAACCAGAAACTGAACTGGACCAGCCACATAAATATCGTAGCTGCAAGAGCAGGTCAGTGGCTGGGAATTCTGCAGCGAATAACACACTTCCTGACTCCCCAAAGCCTGTCCACCATCCACAAGTCATGAGCCCTGTCAACCATGCAAAGTCCTCCTTACCAACATCTGGGGGCTTGTGC
Organism: Heterodontus francisci; assembly: GCF_036365525.1. Classification (NCBI taxonomy): domain Eukaryota; kingdom Metazoa; phylum Chordata; class Chondrichthyes; order Heterodontiformes; family Heterodontidae; genus Heterodontus; species Heterodontus francisci. Next base: position 125,339,670 of record NC_090374.1, read on the forward strand.
CAAAATTGGGAAAACCGTCCCACAGACTAATCAAGCAACAGCCTGACATAGTCATACTCACCGAATCATATTTACAGACAATGTCTCAGACACACCCATCACAATCCCTGGGTATGTCCTCTCCCATCGGCAGGACAAACCCCCAGAGGTGGCAGCACAGTGGTATACAGTTTGGAGGGAGTTGCCCTGGGAGTCTTCAACTTTGACTCTGGACTCCATGAGTCTCATGGCATCAGGTCAAACATGAGAAAGGAAACCTCCTGCTGATTAGCACCTACTGCTCCCTGCCTCAGCTGATGAATCAGTACTCCTCCATGTTGAACACCTCTTGGAAGAAGCACTGAGGGTGGCAAGGTCACAGAATGTACTCTGGGTGGGGGATTTCAATGACCATCTGTAGCACCACTACTGACCAAGCTGGCCGAGTCCTAAAGGACATGGCTGCTAGACTGGGTGTGCGGAAGGTGGTGAGGGAACCAACAAGAGGGAAAATCTTACTTGACCTCCTCCTCACCAATCTACCCGTCACAGACGCATCTACTCATGACAGTATTGGTAGGAATGACCACCCCACTGTCCTTGTGGAGATGAAGTCCCACCTTCACATTGAGGATAATCACAATCATATTGTGTGGCGCAACCACCGTGCCAATTGGGATAGATTTCGAACAATCTAGCAACTCAAAACTGGGCATCCATGAGGCGCTGTGGGCCATCAGTGGCAGCAGAATTGTACTCAATCACAATCTGTATCCTCATGGCCCAGCACATCCCCAACTCTACCATTATCAACAAGCTGAGAGACCAACCCTGGGTTCAATGAAGAGTACGGGAGGGTACGCCAGGAGCAGCACCAAGCATACCTAAAAATGAGATGTCAGCCTGATGAAGCTATAACACAGGACTACATACATGCCAAACAGAGGAAGCATCATGCGATAGGCAGAGCTAAGCAATCCCACAACCAATGGATTAGATCTAAGCTCTGCAGTCCTGCACATCGAGTCATGAATAGTGGTGGACAATTAAACAACTAACAGGATGAGGATGCTCCATAAATATCCCCATTCTCAATGATGGGGGAGCCCAGCACATCAGTACAAAAGACAAGGCTAAAGCATTTGCAACAATTTTCAGCCGGGGTGCAGGGTGAATGATCCATCTCAGCCTCCTCCTGAGATCCCCAGCATCATAGATGCCAGTCTTCAGCTAATCTGATTCACTCCATGTGATATTAAGAAAAGGCTGAAGGAACTGGATACTGCAAAGGCTTTGGCCCCTGACAACATTCCGGCAATAGTTTAGTTTAGAGATACAGCACTGAAACAGGCCCTTCGGCCCACCGAGTCTGTGCCGACCATCAACCACCCATTTATACTAATCCTACACAAATCCCACATTCCTACCACATCCCCACCTGTCCCTATATTTCCCTACCACCTACCTATACTAGGGGCAATTTATAATGGCCAATTAACCTATCAACCTGCAAGTCTTTGGCATGTGGGAGGAAACCGGAGCACCCGGAGGAAACCCACGCAGACACAGGGAGAACTTGCAAACTCCACACAGGCAGTACCCAGAATTGAACCCGGGTCGCCGGAGCTGTGAGGCTGCGGTGCTAACCACTGCGCCACTTGTGCTCCAGAATTTGCTGCGTCCCTAGCCAAGCTGTTCTAGTACAGCTACAACACTGGAATCTACCTGACAATGTGGAAAATTGCCCAGGTACATCCTGTACACAAGAAGCAGGAAAAATCCAACCCAGCCAATTACCGCCCCATCAGTCTACTCTCGATCATCAGCAAAGTGATGGAAGGTATCGTCGACAGTGCTATCAAATGGCACTTAATCAACAATAACATGTTCACTGATGCCCAGTTTGGGTTCTGCCAGGGTCACATAGCTTCTGATCTCATTACATCCGTCGTCCAAACATGGACAGAAGAGGTGAATTCAAGAGGTGAGGTGAGAGTGACTGCCCTTGACATCAAGGCAGCATTTGAACGAGTGTGGCATCAAGGAGCCCTAGCAAAACTGGAGCCATATCCAATACAAAAGAAGATGGTTGTAGTTGTGGAGGTCAATCATCGCAGCCCCAGGACATCATTGCAGGAGTTCCTCAGGGTAGTGCCCTAGCATCATTTAAGAATCCTCAGATACTGAAGCAGTCTGTCTCCATATGCAACAAAACCTGGACATCATTTAGGCTTGAGCTGATAAGTGGCAAGTTGCATTCACACCACACAGCGCCAGGCAATGACCATCTCCCACAAGAGGGAATCTAACCAGCTCCCCTTGACATTCAATGGCATTACCATCCCTGAATCCCCCACTATCAACATCCTGGGGTGACTATTGACCAGAAACTGAACTGGACCAGCCATATAAGTACTATGGCTGCGAGAGCAGGTCAGAGGCTGGGAATTCTTCGGCGAGTAACTCACCTCCTGACTCCCCAAAGCCGTCCACAAGGTTTAAGTCAGGAGTGTGATGAAATACTCTCCACTTGCCTGGATGGGTGCAGCTCCAACAACACTCAAGAAGCTTGACACCATCCAGAACAAAGCAGCCCACTTGATTGGCACCCCATTTACCACCTTCAACATTCACTCCCTCCACCACCGATGCACAGTGGCAGCAGTGGGTACCATCTACAAGATGCACTGCAGCAACTCACCAAGGCTCCTTAGACAGCACCTTCCAAACCCGCGACCGCTACCATGCAGCAGACACATGGGAACACCACCACCTGCAAGTTCCCCTCCAAGCCACACACCATCCTGACTCGGAACTATATTGCTGTTCCTTCACTGTCGCTGGGTCAAAATCCTGGAACTCCCTTCCTAATACCACATGGACTGCAGCAGTTCAAGAAGGCGGCTCACCAACACCTTCTGAAGGGCAATTAGGGATAAAAACATAGAAACATAGAAAAATAGGATCAGTAGGCCATTCGGCCCTTCGGGCCTGCTCTGCCATTCAAAAAAGATCATGGCCGATCGTCTAATTCAGTACCCTGTTCCCGCTTTCTCCCCATATCCCTTGATCCCTTTGGCATTAAGAAATATATCTATCTCCTTCTTGAATATATTTAATGGCTTGGCTTCCACTGCCTTCTGTGGTAGAGAATTCCACAGGTTCACCACCCTCTGAGTAAATGGAAAAGTCCTGGGGAAAATTGATGTACAGAGAGATTTGGGTGTTCAGGTCCATTGTTCCCTGAAGGTGGCAACGCAGGTCAATAGAGTGGTCAAGAAGGCATACGGCATGCTTTCCTTCATCGGACGGGGTATTGAGTACAGGAGTTGGCAGGTCATGTTACAGTTGTATAGGACTTTGGTTCGGCCACATTTGGAATACTGCGTGCAGTTCTGGTCGCCACATTACCAAAAGGATGTGGATGCTTTGGAGAGGGTGCAGAGGAGGTTCACCAGGATGTTGCCTGGTATGGAGGGCGCTAGCTATGAAGAGAGGTTGAGTAGATTAGGATTATTTTCATTAGAAAGACGGAGGTTGAGGGGGGACCTGATTGAGGTGTACAAAATCATGAGAGGTATAGACAGGGTGGATAGCAAGAAGCTTTTTCCCAGAGTGGGGGATTCAATTACAAGGGGACACGAGTTCAAAGTGAAAGGGGAAAAGTTTAGGGGGGATATGCGTGGAAAGTTCTTTACGCAGAGGGTGGTGGGTGCATGGAACGCATTGCCAGCGGAGGTGGTAGACGCGGGCACGATAGCGTCTTTTAAGATGTATCTAGACAGATACATGAATGGGCAGGAAGTAAAGAGATACAGACCCTTAGAAAATAGGCGACAGGTTTAGTTAGAGGATTTGGATCGGCATAGGCTTGGAGGGCCGAAGGGCCTGTTCCTGTGCTGTAATTTTCTTTGTTCTTTTGTTCTTTGAAGAAATTTCTCCTCATCTCAGTTCTATATAGCATACCCCGTATGCTGAGACTGTGACCCCTGGTTCTGGACTCCCCAGCCATCGAGAAGATCCTCCCTGCATCTAGCCTGTCTAGTGCTGTTAGAATTTTATAGGTTTCTATAAGATCCCTTCTCATTCTTCTAAACGCTAGTGAACATAGGCCTAGTCGACTCAATCTCTCCTCATACATCAATCCTGCCATCCCAGGAATCAGCCTAGTAAATCTTCTTTGCACTCTGTCCATGGCAAGAACATCCTTCCTCAGATAAGGAGACCAAAACTGCACACAATACCCCAGATGTGGTCTCACTAAGGACCTGTATAACTGCAGTAAGGCACCCTTACTCCTGTACTCAAATCCTCTTGCAATGAAGGCCAACATACCATACGCCTTCCTAACTGCTTGCTGCACCTGAATGCTTGCTTTCAGCGAGTGGTGTACAAGGACACCCTGGTCTAGTTGGACCTCCCCCTTTCCCAATCTATCACCATTCAGATAATAATCTGCCTTTCTGTTTTTACAACCAAAGTAGATAACCTCACATTTATCCACGTTACACTGCATCTGCCATGCATTTGCCCACTCACCCAACTTGTCCAAATCACACTGGAGCCTCTTTGCATCCTCCTCACAGCTCACTTTCCTCCCCAGCTTTGTGTCATCTGAGAACTTGGAAATGTTACATTTAGTTCCCTCACCCAAGTCATTAATATATATTGTGAAGAGCTGGGGCCCAAGCACTGATCCCTGCCATACCCCATTAGCCACTGCCTGCTAGCCAAAAAAAGACCCGTTTATTCCTACTCTCTGTTTCCTGTCTGTCAATCAATTCTCAATCCATGCCAGTATATTACCCCCGATCCCATGTGCTTTAATTTTGCACACTAATCTCTTATGTGGGACCTTATCAAAATCTGAAAATCCAAATACACCACATCCACTGGTTCTCCCTTATCAATTCTACCAGTTACATCCTCAAAAAACTCCAGTAGATTTGTTAAGCATGATTTCCCTTTCACAAACCCATGCTGACTTTGCCCAATCCCGATTATGCTTTCCAGGTGTTCTGCTATCACATCCTGTAATAGACTCAAGCATTTTCCCCACTACTGATGTTTGGCTACCTGGTCTGTAATTCCCTGTTTTTTCTCTCCCTCCTTTTTTAAATAGTGGGGTTAGATTTGCCACCCTCCAATCTGTAGGAACTGGTCCAGAGTCTATAGAATTTTGGAAGATGACCACCAATGCATCCACTATTTCCAGGGCCACTTCCTTTGGTACTCTGGGATGTAGATTATCAGGCCCTCGGGATTTGTCAGCCTTTAACCCGATTAATTTCCCTAGCACTTTTTTTTACTAATTCTGATTTCCTTCAGTTCCTCCCTCTCATTGGACCCTTGATTCCCTAACATTTCTGGGAGGTTATTTGTGTCCTCCTTTGTGAAAACAAAACCAAAGTATGTGTTTAATTGTTCTGCCATTTCTTTGTTCCCCATTATAATTTCCTCATTTCTGAATGTAAGGGACCTGCATTTGTCTTCACTAATCTTTTTCTCTTCACATATTTATAGAAGATTTTACACTCTCTTTTTATGTTCACTGCAAGTTTACTCATACTCTATTTTCTCCCACTTAATCAACCTCTTTGTCCTCCTTTGTTGAATTCTAAACTGCTCCCAATCCTTAGACTTGCTGCTTTTTCTGGCAATTTTATATGCCTCCTCTTTGAATCTAATACTATCCCTAATTTCTTTTGTAAGCCACAGTTGAGCCACCTTTCTGGTTTTATTTTTGCACCAGACAGGAATGAATAATTGTTGTAATGGGGAATAAATGCTGGCCTAGCCAGTGACGCCCACATCCCGTGAAAGAATGAAAAAAGTGTGATGGAATACTCTCCACTTGCTTGGATGAATGCAGCTCCAACAACACTGAAGAAGCTCAATACCATTCAGGACAAAGCAACCTGTTTGTTTGGCATCCCATTACTACCTTAAACATTTACCCCTCCCCACTGATGCACAGCAACAGCAGTGTGTACCATCTACATGATACACTGCAGCATTTCACCAAGGCTGCTTTGACAGTACTTTTGAAACCTGCAACCTCTACCACCTAGAAGGACAAGGGCAGCAGATGTACTGGAACACCACCACCTGCAAGTTCCCTTCCAAGCCACACACCATCCTGACTTGGAACTATATCGCCATTCCTTCACTGTCGCTGGATCAAAAACCTGGCACTCCCTCCCTAACATCACTGTGGGTGTATCAACACCACATTGATTGCAGTGGTTCAAGAAGGCAGCTCACCACCACTTTCTCAAGAGCAGTTAGGGAGGGGCAACAAATGCTGGCCTTGCCAGCGATGCTCACATCGCATGAAAGATTTTTAAAAATTCATGGTTGATGTCACAACCGTGTTGATGGAGCTGGCCACACATTCCAAGCCGGAAAGAATTGGTTCCAAGTTCTGTACAATGCCCTGTGTCATGTTGATGCCGATTTATTGCAGCCAATGAACAGTGCTGGGAGAGCTGGCTGCATGCAGCATTTTTTACAATCATCTGGTAGCATAAAGTTAGCATGGTGCCTGCAGTCCGCTCAATTGGCACAAGTTAATCTTGCAATGTGATTCCCATGACCAATTTTTCGCCCATTTCCCTGCATTAGATAGGGCATATTTCAGACTGAATGACTGATCACAAGGGTCAAGGAGATCAGCCATGAGGAAAGGTTAAAGAAATTTACAATCTAGAAAGAAAACGGTTAAAAGGGAATCTCTGAAAAGCATATAAGGAGGTAAGCCTTCCATAAAGAAAGATTTTGGCTAAAATTTTAAATGGCATGAAGTAAATCTAGATTATTACTTAAAGTATAGGGAAGTACAATCAGGAAACGTAAGTAGAAATTAGTGAAAAATGTCCAAACACTGCATTATAATGGAAAAATATAATATTGGAAGATATTGTAAAAGACCTTTGCTCAGAGTTCTAAAGGTTTGGAATATTCTCTAAGCAAGAAAATAGAACCTAAAATATTAAGGTTATCCAAAACATAATTATCTACCATGTTGAAACAGTTACGTGTGATTCCACAAACCATTTCTCTCAGCAGGGAAGCTGTGCATACAGTGATCACAGGTCAGAGTTCTGACAGCAACAGTGTGGGCCTGATTCTCTGACCATGTTCCTTGAGATTCTGTTTCCCTAGTGCAAGTGTAAGATCATGAAATCGCACTTGTTATGAACTAGATATATGAATCATAGAATGATATAGCGCAGAAGGAGGTCATGCACCCTATCATGCTTGTGCCAGCTCTTTGAAAGAGCTATCCAATTAGTTCCATTACCCAGTTCTTTCCCATAGCCCTGTAAATGTTTCCTTTTAAAGTGTATATCCAATTTTCTTTTGAAAGTTACCATTGTATTTGCTTCCACTACCCTTTCAGGCAGTACATTCCAGTTCAAAACAATTCACAGCTCAAAACAATTTCTCCTCATCTCGCCTCTGGTTCTTTTGCAAATTATTTTAAATCCATGCCTTCTGGTTACCAGCCACACACCAGTGGAAGCAGTTTCTCCTTATATACTCTGTCAAAATCCCATATAATTTTGAACAGTTCTATTCAATCTCCCCTTCACCTTCTCTGGTCTTAGGATTGAATGGCCCTTTTTCACCCAAGACCTTTCTTATACTTTATGTGATGATTTTTACGGCACAGTGGCGCAGTGGTTAGCACTGCAGTCTCACAGCTCCAGGGACCCGGGTTTGATTCTGGGTACTACCTGTGTGGAGTTGGCAAGTTCTCCCTGTGTCTGCATGGGTTTCCTCCGGGTGCTCCGGTTTCCTCCCACAAGCCAAAAGACTTGCAGGTTGGTAGGTAAATTGGCCATTATAAATTGTCACTAGTATAGGTAGGTGGTAGGGAAATATAGGGACAGGTGAGGATGCTTGGTAGGAATATGGGATTAGTGTAGGATTAGTATAAATGGGTGGTTGATGGTCAGCACAGACTCGGTGGGCCGAAGGGCCTGTTTCAGTGCTGTATCTCTAATCTAGAACCATTTTAGAGAATTACAATGTAATTCTCTGGACCATATTAAGAGGTATGCTATTTATACAGAAAGTCTTTGCCGCAGGTTGGGAAAGCGTGCAGGCTTGATGGACAATCTGATCTTTTCCTGCCTGTCAACTTCAAATGTTGGTCCAAAGCAACAAAATCTGGTATGTGTGTCCCTATAACCTACACTACCAGAGTAGCACAGGCATGTCTCTATAATGCCAAAAATAGACTAATAAAATTCAGATACGTTCTAATATTTTAGGGAAGTTTTTTCTTCAGAAGTAAATTCAAGAACATCCTCCCTCTTAACTTCTCTTTGCTTTTAAGTATTTGTGATATACATGTGCCTTATCCTTTTTTTTACAAAATTAGATCTAAAAATGGTCGCATTTAAAAATGGTTGCATGAAAAGGAGATTTTTCAATTCAGCTTTCCAGTGCACACTGATCTATCCAGTGCTACCAAATTGAAATTCTTGTCCTCATGTTCAAATCCCTTCAAGGTCTTCCCTTTCCCTATCTCTAGTACTTCCTATGGCCCTAAAAACTCCATGGAACTCTGACTCTGGCTTCTTGTACACTCACCTTCCCTTTGCTCCACCATTGAAATAGTGGAAGAGGCCAAATGGCCTGCTTCTGTGCCACAAATTTTCTATGGTTCTATGTTTCTATGTTCTATGTGTGTTCATCCATCTAGGCTCCACGCTGAACCTCTCCACATCTCTATCTCCCTTTCCTCATTTATGACTCTCTTTAAAATCCATCTATTTGACCAAGTTTTTGGTCACTTTTCCTAATATTTCTCTCCTTGGCTTAGCATTTGTATTTATCTGATTATTCCTTTTTGGGATGTGTGTCTATGATAAAGGTGCTATATAAGTGGAAATTGTTGTTATTGTACAATCACCTAATAATATTAAATAGGGTCATAGAGTACAAGAGTAAAGAAGCAATAATATATTTGGCAAAAATAGTGGTTAGCCCAGTTACAGTACTGTTTGCAGTTTTGGACACTTTTATACAGAAAGGGCAATAAAGCCACAAAGAATGTGCAGCATAGATTTGCCATTATGGTGCCAGAGATGGGAAACTATAGTTATGAGGAAGACTTGAGATTAGACATGTGATACTGGGATTATTTCCTTATGAAGGGAGAAAGCTAAGATTTATTAGAATTTTTAGAATTATGAGGAGTTCTGATAGAGAAAACAGGAAAAGCTATTATTCTATTTGGGAAGTCAGTGATAATGGTTTATTTAAAACTATCACTGAGAGAATGAGAAGATAGTTTCGGAGAAATTTCTTTACACGGAGGGTTTTTTGAACATGGAATGTTTTGCCACAAGGAGCGGTTGAGAAAGAGCCAATAGCATCTTTTGAGGGGAAATTGGATAAATATTTGAATTAGAGTAAAGTATGAGGAGAAACTGGGTCATGGAATTAGTTATCAATTGTTCTAACAAAGATCCAGCACACACATGGTGTTGTTTTCTGTAGTACTATACATGTTCCCGACATGCTTCAGTAATGCTGAAGAGTGAAATCTCACCTCTTCTGTCTTAAAGAAAAATGGTATTTAGTAAATATTTTTAGTTGAGGGTGAAAAACCAGAAAAGACATGCATGGTATTTGTCATGATTATGCTACCACAAGTGATGTATTGATGCATTTTAACACAGTTTACATCATCGTGTTATGTATTTTAAAATAATTTTTAGAACTCTTCAATGGAAAGCTATAGGTAATCCATTCGCTGAGTGTAAAAGTTACACAGATGCGCTCCAGTGACATCATCCATGGAGATTCCCCAAAATCTCATTCACTTTACTCAGTTTTTGCTGTGAGTGCTTCTATTGACTCAGTGACAGCTGTTTCCTGAAAGGTTATTTATTTACCATATCTGCCGAGCGCAAGTCTCCAGTCGTCACTGTGGTCCTCGCCCAGGTGCGGCCCTTGATAGTAGCTTTGATCTTGTCCTATGGCTAACATTGGCTACAGTAACAAAGTAAAATTGTTCAACACTAACGGTTCCAAGCCTAAAATAACACAGAGCAAGAAAGATTAAAAGAATACAAACATTTCTTTCTTTGGAATGATACCCGTTCTTTTTTCCTTCCCAGCTTGAGTCTCATGCAGCTTTTTAAAATTTATTTATGTATCCATTTATTTTTCAATCAATGGTCATAAAAGCACAAAAGGACTATGCAGCTATGGATGTACTCTATATCAATATTTTACAATAAACCCAAATCTGATTCAGCTTTTCATGCCAATCATTTGAAAGTATTACTGAGCATTGTGTTGGTAAGGATCCACTGTTCATAAACCTCTTCAATAACCTGCTCACCGATGCTCACTTTGGGCCCTGCCAGGATCATGTAGCTCCAGACCTCATTACAGCCCTGCTCCAAACTTGCTTAGCAATAACCTGCTCAGTGACGCTCAGTTTGGATTCCACCAGGGCCACTCAGCTCATTACAGCTTTGGTTCAAACATGGACAAAAGAGCTGAATTCCAGGCATGAGGTGAGAATGACTGCCCTTGACATCAAGGCAGCATTTGAGCAAGTGCAGCTTCAAGGAGTCCTAGTAAAAGTGAAGTCAATAGGAATTGGGGGTAAACTTTCCACTGGCAGGAGTCATACCTAGCACAAAGGAAGATGGTTGTGGTTGTTGGAGCCTAATCGTCTCAGCCCAGGACATCACTGGAGGAGTTCCTCAGGTCAGTATCCTAGGCCCAACCATCTTCAGCTGCTTCATCAATGACCTTCCCTCCATCATAAGGTCAAAAGTAGGGATTTTTGCTGATGATTGCACAGTGTTCAATTTCATTCACAACTCCAAATAATGAATCGGTCCAGGCTTGCATGCAGCAAGATCTGGACAACATTCAGGTTTGGGATGATAATTGGCAAGTAACATTCACGCCACACAAATTTCAGGCAATAACCAGCTCCAACAACAGAGAATCCAAGCACCTCCCTTTGTCATTTACTGGTATTACCATCGTTGAATTCCCCCACCAACAAAATCCTGGGGGGTGGGGGGGGGGTCACAATTGGCCAGAAACTCAACTGGACCAACCATATTAAATACTTTGTCTACAGAGCAGGTCAGAGGCTGGGTATTCTGTGGCAAATGACTCATCCCCTAACTTGCCAAAGCCTTTCCACCATCTACAAGGCACAAGTCAGGAGTGTGTTGGAATACTCTCCACTTGCCTAGACGAATGCAGCTCCAACAATACTCAGGAAGCTCAACACCATCCAGGACAATGCAGGTCACTTGATTGGCACCCCATCCACCACTTTAACATTCACTCCTTCCATCAGCTGTGCATCGTGTCTGCAGTGTGTACCATATACAAGATGCACTGCAATAACTTGTCAAGATTTCTTCGACCACCCCTCCCAAATCTGCAGCCACTTAGCAGCACAAGAGCAGCTGGCACATGGGATTACCACCACCTCCACATATCAGCCTGACTTGGAAATATATCACCATTGCTTCATCGTCATTGTGTCAAAATCCTGGAACTCCCTACCTAACAGCACTGTGGATATACACAGACTACATGGATTGCATTGTACAGGGCAATTAGGGATAGGCAATACATGTTGGCCTTGCCAGTGACATCCACATCCTATGAACTGCTTTGATTCCATTTTCTTTCCGACTTCAGAAGTTATCTAAAACTAAGGTGAACCCTCTGATGAAATGTCAGAAAAACAGTGAGTAGGGATGCTACAATTGAACTTAGCTTAGCTACAGAGGAGGAAAATCAGTTCCTACTCTTGATCGCCATTCAGTAACCCTTGATTCTGGAGACATCAGATGTGAAGCCAATTGCTGCTTAGCCAGCTGACACTCACCATCTAGATTCACACATGAAGAAAAGCCACTTGAACAAGATGCAGGAGAGTGGCTGGAGTCTATGGAACCTTACCCGAACATTTAGCATGTTATTACTTGCCTGATTGAGACAGTGTAACTCACCGCAGACCAGAGTTTCAAACTTGTGTACTTTCATACTGTGTACACCAGTGCATTTACTCACTAAGCCACTGTTAGAACTCAGGAATCTAACTCTAATCAGTAGAAATAAAGTTTATTTTTGGAGAGTTCTAGAAAATGAAGGTACTTTCTCAGCTGGTCTGCAATACTTGCTTTCTTATTTGATATTTTTAAATAATATATTAGAACAGAATGCACAGTAGTTACTTCGACCAATCCCACCACAATGAAAATTGTTAATAAGCATAAAATCAAGGGCCAATAATCCTATTCTTAAGATCTGATTGAAGCAATTGAGTATAATTTTTTTTTAAATATTTAAACTAAGAATTATGCATTGAGAAATATGGCTCACACAAAATTTACCAACCTGGTTATCATCAAGAGAATGTACAGGCAGAATCGGATTCAACCCTAGCTGATGAGCTTCTCTAAGTCGGACATCAATAAACCCACCAGGAGGAGGGATTTTCCCTGGAATACTGTTATAATAAAGATGTTCTGTTACCTCTTCTTCTCCAGCCCAAGGTGATTCTTCGAAATTTGGCATTCTGTGTGAAAGTGGAAAACGACTGTTGTGAGCTTCATGAAGCATAGGCAAGAATTATTCAATAAAAGCCTTATTATGTGATTTAAAGTTTTGTATTTCATATATTCCCCTGTATATTCTGGAAATTATATTCTCTGAACATGCATACTGTTATATACTTTTAAATCAGAAATATCAGAATGCTGAGCATTCATAGCAAATGCCTTTTGGAAATTGGTATGCCACCTCTGTCCCTGGACAATAATTTTTCTTGTTGATGGACTTATTAACTGGGCATATTGCATTCACCAGAGTTGGAACCAGACCTCAAAGCAACTGTTTTTTGGTTTGTCACTGCCTTCCTCACAGTTTTTAACTTTGGAGTGCCTTCTTCTAGGTAGGTTGCAACCAAGGCTAAAGTGCCCCACTTACCTTTAGAATAGGGGTTTTGCTGCACTCGATCTAAGTACCCCCGCTGGATGTCAACCCAGGATTCAAAGTCAGCACCCTGGTCTCTGCTTGCTGGGGTGCCTAAAGTAGGGTGTGAGCCTAACCCTGCTGACTCAGAGGTGGGAATAGTACCACTGAACCAATGGTCACTCCCTGTGATGAAATATAGGTATAATAGGCTTAATTAGGTAGAATTTAAATATAATTAATGCATTATACGTTTTAGAATTAAAGATTGAATAAATGGTCAATTTTCAAGAGTCACTGAAATTCCTTTTAAGGGCAGAGTTAAAAATCCATGAACATCCCTGTTACAATGGAATGTGTACCAGAAATGCCTTTTAAGTTAAATGAGACAGGCTTAACATGGTCCGTACTGATAACTATAATGCTAATTAGTTGATGATGTTAATGACATAGACAGACTGACTTAAGGAGATGGTACAAGGTACCTTCAAAGGACCATCACAGATGACCAATCACAAAATGGAATGTGACCGACAAAAACAGATGCCACGTAAACCCAATTTAACCCAAAAAGGAAAAAAACAGCTCCTGCACAAATTTAATTAGAAATCTGTTAAGTATAAAACACATTTATAAAGTTACTATAAAACACGACAAACATTTTGACCAGATAAAAGCTCACAACTTCATGAGAAGGGAATTCTCAGCAGATAATTAATTGGGAATAAGTAGCTACTGATATTACCATATATGGATAACAAAAGCGGGAAAAACACACACAGAAAGGTAACAACTACATTCCAAAGATGAGTTAATAGATTAGAAACAGTATAAACATGAGAGTTTTGAATTGAAAAATCAGGGGTATTGAAATTCTTCATCAATGCTTCTCAGCCTCTGGTAAGAACAGCTGACTGCATGACAAGAGAATTCTGCTCTTAACTAAGAATGTTTTGTCTTGTTAAGCAGGAGGCTTACTTGGAGAATTTAAAGTAACATTTTACTTTGAAATTCGATGGATAGTCTAAGATATCTTGCTGTAACATTGTCAAGGTTGAATTTTTGGATTCTATTTTAGAAACAGGGGTGGCACAGTGGCACAGTGGTTAGCACTGCAGCCTCACAGCTCCAGCGACCCAGGTTCAATTCTGGGGACTGCCTGTGTGGAGTTTGCAAGTTCTCCCTGTGTCTGCGTGGGTTTCCTCCAGGTGCTCCAGTTTCCTCCCACATGCCAAAGACTTACAGGTTGATAGATAAATTGGCCATTATAAATTGCCCCTAGTATAGGTAGGTGGTAGGGAAATAGAGGGACAGGTGGGGATGTGGTAGGAATATGGGATTAGTGTACGATTAGTATAAATGGGTGGTTGATGGTCGGCACAGACTCGGTGGGCCGAAGGGCCTGTTTCAGTGCTGTATCTCTAAACTAAAACAAGGTTATGTTTTACATCTCTTAGTAATCTTTGATATTGTAGTATACTTATTCACTTAAAAGTGTATTGCAAGTTAAATTCTTTAATAAATATATGAAAGTTAATAAATCATCTCATGTAGCATTCTGTATACAACTACAAGAACCCCCTCTCTGTGTTTCTTTAAGTTGAGAGATACATATTGAAGAGAGTTTCCCAGACCCTTATCTTTGGCCTCCTTATCTCGAGAGACAATGGGTAAGCGCCTGGAGGTGGTCAGTGGTGTGTGGAGCAGCGCCTGGAGTGGCTATAAAGGCCAATTCTAGAGTGACAGGCTCTTCCACAGGTGCTGCAGAAAAATTTGATTGTCGGGGCTGTTACACAGTTGGCTCTTCCCTTGCGCCTCTGTCTTTTTTCCTGCCAACTACTAAGTCTCTTCGACTCGCCACACTTTAGCCCCGCCTTTATGGCTGTCCGCCAGCTCTGGCGAACGCTGGCAACTGACTCCCACGACTTGTGATCAATGTCACAGGATTTCATGTCGCGTTTGCAGACGTCTTTAAAGAGGAGACATGGACGGCTGATGGGTCTGATACCAGTGGCGAGCTCGCTGTACAATGTGTCTTTGGGAATCCTGCCATCTTCCATGCAGCTCACATGGCCAAGCCATCTCAAACGCCACTGACTCAGTAGTGTGTATAAGCTGGGGATGTTGGCCGCCTCAAGGACTTCTGTGTTGGAGATACGGTCCTGCCACCTGATGCCAAGTATTCTCCGGAGGCAGCGAAGATGGAATGAATTGAGATGTCGCTCTTGGCTGTCATACGTTGTCCAGGCCTCGCTGCCATAGAGCAAGGTACTGAGGACACAGGCTTGATACACTCGGACTTTTGTGTTCCATGTCAGTGCACCATTTTCCCACACTCTCTTGGCCAGTCTGAACATAGCAGTGGAAGCCTTTCCCATGCGCTTGTTGATTTCTGCATCTAGAGACAGGTTACTGGTGATAGTTGAGCCTAGGTAGGTGAACTCTTGAACCACTTCCAGAGCATGGACGCCAATATTGATGGATGGAGCATTTCTGACGTCCTGCCCCATGATGTTCATTTTCTTGAGGCTGATGGTTAGGCCAAATTCATTGCAGGCAGACGCAAACCTGTCGATGAGACTCTGCAGGCACTCTTCAGTGTGAGATGTTAAAGCAGCATCGTCAGCAAAGAGGAGTTCCCTGATGAGGACTTTCCGTACTTTGGACTTCGCTCTTAGACGGGCAAGGTTGAACAACCTGCCCCCTGATCTTGTGTGGAGGAAAATTCCTTCTTCCGAGGACTTGAACGCATGTGAAAGCAGTAGGGAGAAGAAAATCCCAAAAAGTGTGGGTGCGAGAACACAGCCCTGTTTCACGCCACTCAGGATAGGAAAGGGGTCTGATGAGGAGCCACCATGTTGAATTGTGCCTTTCATATTGTCATGGAATGAGGTGATGATACTTAGTAGCTTTGGTGGGCATCCAATCTTTTCTAGTAGTCTGAAGAGACCACGTCTGCTGACGAGGTCAAAGGCTTTGGTGAGATCAATGAATTATAATATCTGGGATATTTATGACTTAGCCATAATTATTTTAAAAATAGGTTATCTGAAAGATGGTAATATTCTCTAATTCTCTGGACCCAAATAAGTGTCTATAAGAGTTTGTCTGGTTTGAACTTAATTAAGAGAGATTCATAGGGATGTACTCCTGATTTGGTTTAGTCCCTATAAGAGATTAAAGTCATAAATCACTTCATCCCGTGTTCACATATAACTGATATTTACACAACCAATATAGCCTATTCTAGATTTATTCAGGGGAATAAATGCCTAAGACTGCTGATTTATATTAACTTCCAACAAACGTGAGATCAATGCAAGAAAAATTAATTCAGATGCTCTTGGCACTGTGCTATTTCACATTAAGGATGTTGAGGTTGATTTCAAGGCAATTGAGAATTAAATATGTCATTATAGTGTCATGCTAGACCCCCACCTGCCAAGAATGAGCCATATTAATTTTGCCATATGGACATTAAATTTCAAATTGTTGCTGGGAGGAAGAGAAGGCCTGTTACAAGGACTGCCAGACACTTGGCTGGAAGACATTTACATACAAATAGGGATAAGAGAGGTTACTTCCCTAATCCATTTAACCCACAATGGACTTTGAGCACCAGACATTGAAGGCAGGGAAATGCATTCCACGCCCTGCTAAGATGATACAATCCACAGAGCCAAGACGTAGTCAGACCAGTTAGTCACATGACTAACCTGCTTGGCAACCTGGGTTTTTCTGAATTGTACAAACAGTTTGAACTCCGAGTTTCTGTTTGCTCCTGGACTGAAGAGACCTCTCCTGGCTGGCTTGGCATAGTCTCTCCTGTCTGCTCCCATCTCTTTCTGACGAAACTTCAAATCCACTGAAGACATATGAACCCCAAGAGAGAAAAGCCTCCTAAATCGAACAAGGTTTAAGAAGAATACTGGGCCCCAATGAAAAGCAAGATCTACCTATAATCAAGGACTCTACAGTGAGCTTGAAGAACTGTAACAAAAAACCCTCTTCAGAGATTGCCTCAAACTTTTCCACTTTATTTTTCTTCTGCTCTTTTCTGTCTCTATCTGCATATGTGTATCGCGTATGCATGCTAGCGTGGGTGCGCCGTGTATCCATGGGTGTTAATCGAATTAGAGTTTAAGTTTAATAAATTTCAACTTTTCTTCTTTAAACCTAAGAAAACCTGTTTGTGCTGGTTTCTTTGCCTTATAACTGTAAAGTGGTGAACAAGGATTCACCAAGTGGGAACAAAAACACAGTGTTTTAAAAATTAAACCCTGTTATGGTAAGACCAGGTGAAGGCTGAGAGGGAACCCTAGATCCATTTCTCACCTGGTCATAACAGAAATTTGGGTGCTAGTGTCCAGAATTTTACCCACAGACAAACAAGAGAAATTGGAGGTGGGAAGCCAAATTGTTCCCAATCAAAAAACAGCAAGATTTCAATACAGGTTTTCTTGTGTGCTTGAATACTAATATGTCTACAACTGAAGCTAGTAGCTCCCCAAGTCAGGGTGAAGTAACTTGGGATAAGTTCAAAACACTGTCTATGGAGGAGCTGAGAAAAATGGCTAAGCAGTGTGGGATCACTGTATGTGGCAAAGCTAGGAAGTCTGAACTCCTGAAGCTAGTGGCAAACCATTTTTCCCTTGAATCTGAAGAAGCAGAAACAAGGTTAGAAGCAGACTCTGAGAGGGTATTGTTAACAAAGATACAATTGGAACAAAGGAAACTTGAATTAGAAGACAGGGAAAGAGAGAGACAGGAGAGGGAGAAAGAGAGAGCCTTCCAGGAGGAATGTGAAGACAAAGAGAGGGAGGAGAGAGAGAGAGAGTAAGAACCTTCCAGAAAGAATGTGAAGGGAGAGCTGAAACGGCTTGAGTAAACTAGAGGGCGACAGAGTAACCCCAGTGAAAGCACGGCCAATATGGAGGAACGCAATTCAGAGCTGGGTACAAAATTGTTAAAACTAGCACAACTAATCCCAAAATTCAATGAGGAAGATGTAGAAGATTTTTGGGTCCTTTGAGAAACTGGCAAGGCAGCTAAAATGGCCAGCTGAGATTTGGCCCCTTTTATTACAAAGCAAGATAACTGGAAAAGCCCATGAGGTTTATTCCCTGGTGCCAGATGAGAGCTCATCAAATTATGAACTGACAAAAATTGCTATTCTCGGGGCATATGAATTAGTATCTGAAGCCTATCGCCAAAAGTTAGAACCCTCAAGAAGCAAGCTAATCAAACTTATCTGGAGTTTGAAAGAAGTAAACTGCTGGCTTTTGACCAGTGGCTGAGGGCTCTTAAAGTATAGTTCAGCTATGAGAATCTCAGAGATGTAATTCTGTTAGAGGAATTTAAACACTCTCTCCTACTCTCCATAAAGACCATGTAAAGGAGCAGCTGATTCAGAGAGCCCAGCAAGCGGCTCTGCTGGCTGATGAGTTTGCTTTAATTTATAAGTTGGTTTCCCAGGGAAGAACCTTTCCTAATCACCCCCACAAATCTGAAAAGGACAAAGGGTGGGAAGGTGATAGGAGCGCAAGCAGTCCTGGGAGAGAAAGAAAAACAGAAGACACAGGGGGCACTCCTCTAGCCAAAAAATAAGGTACTGTAATCAGTAAGAGTGAGACCGGGACACATGTCTGCTTCCATTGTAATAAGGCAGGGCATTTAAAAGCTGACTGATGGAAACTAAAGGGAAAATCTGTAGGGTTAATCAGGGCACACCCACCCAGTGAAGACAGGAACCAGATGGAAAGCACAGCAGAACAAGCTGTGGCTTTAACTGCAGTAACAGAGAGACCCAGGAAGCTTACTACAAAAAGTGCAGGAAAATTTAATAGGGTTACTGAGGGCTATCAGGGTTTTGTGTCTGAAGGGAAAGTAACCCCATACCCCTTGAGTGGGGTAAGCAAGCCCATAGTAATTCTCAGGAACACAGGGGCCAATAGATCCCTTTTACTGGGAAAAGGCCTGACCATTCCCCCAGAGAGTGCCGCGAACATTAGAATGGTGGTGAATGGTATTGGAGGGCAGCGTATGCCTGTACCTGTACACTGGTGCACCTGGAGTGTGACCTAGTTTCGGGACCGGTGACTGTACAGATTGTCCCTAGTTTGCCTGTGGATGGGGTTGACCTGCTCCTAGGTAATCACCTGGTGGGGGTGAAGATGGTACCCCCCCCCCCCCCCCGCAGTAGTGAAAGAAAGACCGTTGGAGGTCAAAGAGACAGGGCAGTGGCAGGAGACGGACCCCTGCAGTTTCCCTGAATGTGTAGTGGGTCAGGCAATGATCAAACCAGCTCCTCCAGAGGAGACTGAATTGGCACGGCAGGAAAATTACCAGGTCTGCCTGTCCGAGACTTTCTTTGTCAAGTTAGGAGACCCAGGGAATGAATTAAATGGATTTTCCCTAGCTGAGGCTTAGCGAGTCAACCCAGTATTGCAAGAGTTAGCACAGGCTGCCCAATCTGAAAGTGAAGCAGAGGGAGTCCCTGATTGCTACTATTTAAAGAATGAGGTACTGATGAGGAAATGGAGTTCTCCTCACAGACCTGAGAGAAAGAAGTGGACAGTAGTTCACCAGTTAGTGGTGCTGCAGACGTACCAGAGAGAAATATTAAGAAGGGCCCATGAGACTACAGTAGCTGTACATGTTGGCATACGAAAGACCAAAGCCAACATAAGACAGCAGTTTGACTGGCCAAAACTCCACAAAGATGTGGTGGAGTACTGCAGGAGTTGCCACATATGCCAGGTTGAGGGGAAACCCCAACCTACAGTGAAACCTGCACCCCTAAGCCCTGTACCGGTGTTAGGAGGACCCTCCAGCAGAGGGCTGGTGAACTGTAAGGGACCCCCGCCAAAAACAAAAGGGGACAAGCAGGCACAAGGCTGGCAAAAGGTTAGAAATGGAAGGGGAAAAAGCAACGAAGAGGGCAGGTTAAAGGAAGTCCGGGAGGAATTTCTGGATGAAAACCCCTACTGTCCGGTCAGCCAACCCCAAAAGATTTGAAAAGTTAGACCCCACATCCTCCTATGTAAATGCAGACACTAGAGGCACCCCACCAGAGTTGCTAACAGCATTTACAGGAACCCGCAGAGAGAAAGAAAGACCTCTAGGGGTGCAGAGAAACCATGAGGGTAATGCCTCACCTAGTCAAAGTGCCACAGGAGAGTGTAGTAGAGTCTGCACAAATATCTGCAGGCAGGAGTGTCCCAGAGGACAAAGGGGAGATTAGCAAAGTATCATCCCCCACAGTCAGAAAAAAGAGAACCACCCGTCCCCCTAAAGTCAAAAGCCTTTACATGACTCAACAAAGCACTGAAAGAGAGTTTAGGAAAGATCAGCCGACTACTAACTCTCCTAAGAAAAAAAATTCCAGCTTAGGGCTAATTAAATCTTACCCCAACCCCCGCCCCTTTTCAGACCTCAACAGGAACAAAGGCCCTAGGCAGCCATGGAAATGGGCAAACTGAAGAACAACTTCCCCAATAAAACACATGTTTATTGGGATGCCAAAAAGCAGCACTGCCACTAATAAAATACAGGCTGTAAAATTTTTTAGAATTTATGAATGAATGGGAATGAATGAGAGAAATGCATGTTTTTTTCTGTATCTTATATTTTCTCTTGACAATTTTAATCAAATGTGCCTTTTCTCAATTCACATTTCATTCCGCTGGGTGTGTAAGTGTCATGCTAGACCCCCACCTGCCAAGAATGAGCCATATTAATTTCACCATATGGACATTAAATTTCAAATTGTTGCTGGGAAGAAGAGAAGGCCTGTTACAAGGCTACCAGACACTTTTCTGGAAGAGATTTACATACCAACAGGGACAAGAGAGGTTACTTCCCTTAACCATTTAACCCACAATGGACTTTGAGCACCAGACATTGAAGGCAGGGAAATGCATTCCACGCCCTGCTAAGATGATATAATCCACAGAGCCAAGACGTATTCAGACCAGTTAGTCACATGACTAAACTGCTTGGCAACCTGGGTTTTTCTGAATTGTACAAACAGTTTGAATTCAGAATGTCTGTTTGCTCCTGGACTGAAGAGACCTCTCCTGGCTGGCTCACCATAGCCTCTCCTGTCTGCTCCTATTTCTTTCACATGAAACTTTAAATCCACTGAAGACACAAGAACCCCAAGAGAGAAAAGTCTCCCACATCGAACAAGGTTTAAGAAGAATACTGGGCCCGAATGAAAAGCAAGATCTACCTACAATCAAGGATGCTGCAGTGAGCTTGAAGAACCATAACAAAAAACCATCTTCAGAGATTGTCTCAAACGTTTCCACTTTATTTTTCTTCTGCTCTTTTCTGTCTCTATCTGCATGTGTCTGCATGCTAGCATGGGTGCGTCACGTACCTGTAGGCGTTAACCGAATTAGAGTTTAAGTTTAATAAATTTCAACCTTTCTTCTTTAAATCTAAGGAAACCCATTTGTGCTGGTTTCTTTGCCTTACAATTGGAAAGCAGTGAACAAGGATTCACCAAGGGGGTGCTAAAATACTGTGTTTAAAAATTAAACTCTGTTACAGTAAGACCAAGTGAAAGCTGAGAGGGAACCGTAGACCCCTTTCTCACCTGGCCGTAACAATAGGGATAGTTTCTTGACTCCACGCTCCCAGCATGGAGCCTCATATGCCAGGAGCACACATTAGAAATGTAATTTAAATGATTGCAAAATAATGCATGTTATGTGACTGAATTTCCAAAATGTGCTCTTGGAAAGCAAGGCTCCCCAGTGGGAGCACAAAGTGTCAGCTTGGCTGAGTTGATGGTATTTCACCTCTTAGTCAGAAGGTCATACTCAAGTCCTTCTTCAAGAATTCTGCATTTACCTAGACTAACACTTCAGTGACAGAGTGCTGTGTTATCAGAGATGCCAACTTGCACGTGAGATGTTAAACTGAGACCCATCTGCCTGTTCAAATGGGCATAAAGGATCCTTTGGCCTTTTTAAGGAAAGGCAGGGAATTCCTCCAATGGGCTATTCGTCTTTCAACGGAAACCATCAAAACAGATTGACTGGTCAATTATCCAGAGCCAGATCTTTCAGGAGTGGCATTAGGAAAGACTTCCACACACAAAGGGCTGTAGAAGTTTGACACTCTCTTCTGCAAATGGCAATTGATGCTAGATCAATTGTTAATTTTAAATGTGAGATTGATAGATTTTTGTTCACCAGAGGTATTAAGGCATTTGGGATAAAAGTGGGCATATGGAGTTAGGTAGCAGATTAGCCATGATCTCATTGAATGGGAGAACAGGTTTGAAGGGCTAAATGTCCTATTCCTGTTCCTGTGTTCCTATCCCAGTTTCTGTTTCTGGGGCCTTGGTGTGCACAACATTGGCTGTCATATTTGCCTACATAATAAAAATGACTGCACCTCAAAAGTAATTAATTGACTGAAACATTTTTGGGCATCCTAGGGGCATGAAAGGAAATATATAAATGCAATTTCTTTATTTTCATATTTCAAAAAGATGCTAAACTGATAGCCAAGATGAATGGGATGCAAACTGTAGCAAATTGTACCTAATGATATCGTGCAATGAAGGAGTTAACACAGATATCTTTCTCTTGTTGCAGCTAATTGAATATTATTATAAATTATAGTTATTTCAATAATATAACAGGAACAAAATTGGGTCAAAATTTGTTCAATTCTGGATCCTGAAGGATATTGAATTAACAGGAATTTCCTGCATGAACTGCACAGCTCACCATTTCCTCAAAATACAAAGAAATCATTAATGATGTCACTACTTCCTGTTCAATAAAGATATTTAAAATAAATACCAAAATGGAAGTCTGCACTAAAGTAATATACATACACATAGGCAGTGCAGAGATGCTTCGTTAAATAGAAACATTTTCAGGTTAATGTCTGCAATTCTACATATCTAGTGGTATGACCAGCTGAGAAAGGTGTCTCGGGGTCTTTTACTGTCTTCACCTGGTCTTATTGTAACAGGGTTTAATTCTAAACACACTCCCCCTTTGGTGAATCCTCGTTCACCACTTTCCAATTATAAGGCAAAGAAATGAGCATAAACAGGCTTTCTTAGGTTTAAAGAAGAAAAGTGAAATTTATTAAACCTTAAATTTAAACTGTAATAAAGTTCATGCCTACGGATATATGACACGCCCATGCTAGCATGCACACGCGATACACACATGCAAGTAGGGACAGAAAAAAGCAGAAGAAAAATAAAATGGAGATATTTGAGACAATATCAGAAGAGTTTCTTGTTTACTGTGCTGCGAGCTCACTGCAATCCTTTTGTAAGTAGTCTTGCTTTTCGTTGGGGCCACTATTTTTCTCAAACCATGTTCACTGTAGGAGACTTTTCTCTCTTGGGGTTCATGTGTCTTCAATGGTTTCCGAAACTGGTGCGAGCAAGGTGAGAGCAGACAGGAGAGAGGTGTTCTCAGTCCAGGAGAAAACAGCCTTCTGAGTTCAAAATTCCTGTTGGAAGTTCAATTCAAAAAACTCCGTCAGTCAGTCATGTGACCAAACTGGCCCGACCACGTCTGTTTGTGTATTCGGCCATCTTAGCAGTTAACGTGGAATGCTAGCCTTTCCAGCTTCAACATCTGGTATTCAAAAGTCCATTGTGGAGTAAATTGGAGCAGGGAATAGCTCCTTTGTCCTTTGAAGTACTGTCTGTTGATATGCTAATGTCTCTCTCTAGCCAAAGTCTCCAATTGTTTTTCAAGGCAAGTTCTTTCTTCACCAATAGCAGTCCAAAATCAATGTTCATGTGGCGAAATTAATTTTCCTCATTCTTGGCAGGTGGGGGACTTGCCTGACAGCTCCACACTCAGGGGAATGAAATGCGATTTGAAGAAAAAAACGGTGAATTTCATTACAGGGTTTGAAAGAAATATAAGATTCAGAAAGAAAAACCATGCATTTCTCTCATTCATTTCCATTCATTCATCAATCTTAAAGCCTATTAAAATGGTCTTTTCTGGGTGCCAGGGCTATTTTAATTGATGCCTTTTTTTTCCTCAGGAGAGTTAGTAGTGGGTGGGTTTATCCTGAACTCTCTGGGTCATGCAAAGACTTTTGACTGCAGGGGATGGGTGGTTCCCTTTTCCTCTGACTGTGGGGGAGGAGTGTTTGCTAATCTTCCTTTTGTTCTCTAGGACACTCCTGCCTTCAGGTATTTGTGCAGACTTCACTGCGCTCTCCTGTGATAATTAACTAGGTGAGGCATCAATCTCACGGTTTCTGTGCCCCCTAGAGGTCTCTATTTTTCTCTACAGGTTCCTGTAAATGCTGTTAGCAACTCTGGTTGGGTGCTTCTAGAGTCTGCATTTACATAGGAGGATGTGGGGTCTAACGTTTCACATTTTTTGGGATTGGTTGACCGGACAGTAGGGGTTTTCATCTGGGATTCTTCATGGACATCCTTTAACCTGCCCTCATGGTCATTTTGTCCCCTTCCCTTTCTAAACGTTTACCAGTCGTGTGCCTGCCTGTCCCCTCTTGTTCTCGGCAAGGGTCCCTTACAGTTCACCAGCCCTCTGCTGGAGGGTCCTCCAAACACTGGTACAGGACTTTGGGGTTCAGGTTTCACTGTAGGTTGGGGTTTCCCCTCAACCTGGCACATCTGGCAACTCCTGCAGTACTCCACCACATCTTTGTGGAGTTTTGGCCAGTCAAACTGTTGTCTTATGCAGGCTTTGGTCTTTCGTATACCGACATGTACAGCTACTGTCGTCTCGTGGGCCCTTCTTAATATTTCTCTCTGGTATCTCTGTGGCTCCACTAACTGGTGAACTACTATCCACTCCTTGCCCTCAGGTCTGTGAGGAGAATTCCATTTCCTCATCAGTACCTCATTCTTTAAATAGTAGCAATCAGGGACTCCCTCTGCTTCAATTTCAGATTGGGCAGCCTGTGCTAACTCTTGCAATACTGGGTTGACTCGCTGAGCCCCACCGAGGGAAAATCCATTTACTGCATTCCCTGGGTCACCTAACTCTCCAAAGAAAGTCTCGGACAGGCAGATCTCATGGTCATTTTCCTGCAGTGCCAATTCAGCTTCCTGTGGGGAACTGGTTTGATCATTGCCTGACCCACTACACATTCAGGGAAACTACAGGGGACCGCCTCCTGCCACCGCCCTGTCTCCCTGACCTCCCTACGGTCTTTCTTTCACTGCTTGGGGGGCTACCACCTACATCCCCGCCAGATGATTACCTAGGAGCAGGTCAACCCCGTCCACAGGCAAACTAGGGACAATCCCTACGGTCACCGGTCCCGAAACTAGGTCGCACTTCAGGTGCACCCGGTGTATGGATACAGGCATACACTGCCCTCCAATACCATTCACCACCATTTTTGTGTTCACTGTACTCTCTGGGGGAAAGGTCATGTCTTTTCCCAGTAAAAGGGATCTGGCGGCCCTTGTATCCCTGAGAATCACCTAGGGCTTGCTTGCCCCACTCGAGGGATTATGGGGTTACTTTCCCTTCAAATACAAAACCCTGATAACCTTCAGGAATCCTATTAACTTTCCCTGCGCTGAGCGTCGTAAGCTTCCTGGGTTGCACTCTTACTGCAGTTAAAGCCACAGCTTGTTCTGTGTTTTCCATCAGGGTCCCGTCTTCACTGAGTGTGCCTTGATTACCCATACCAGTTTTCCCTTTAGTTTTCAGCAGACAGCTTTTAAATGCCCTGCCTTATTATAATGGAAGCGCACAGGTGTCTGGGTCTCACTCTTGCTCACAGCACCTTCCTCTTTGGCTGGAGGACGGCCCCCTCTGTCTCCTGCTTTCCTTTCTCTTCCAGGACTGCCTGGGCAGATATCACCTTCCTACTCTTGGTACTTTTTGGATTTGTAGGGGTGATTAGGAAAGGTTCTTCCTGGGAAACTGACTTATAAAAGCAAACTCATCAGCCAGAATGGCCCAGTTCCCTGAACCCGCTGCTTCTCTACATGGGTTTTTATTGAGAATGGGAGAGGGTTTTAAAATTCCTCTAACAGGATTACTTCTCTGAGAGTCTCATAGCTGAGCTGTACCTTTAAAGCCCTCAGCCACTGGTCAAAAGCCAGCTGCTTACTTCTTTCAAACTCCAGATAAGTTTGATTAGCTTGATTTTTGAAGGTTCTATACTTTTGGCAATAGGCTTCGGGTAGTTTCAGTGGAGAGTTTCATCTGTTGTGACTTTTTAAAATTAAAATAAAACCACCCAGTATGTATCATATGCCCCGAGGATAGCATTTTTGGTCAGTTCATAATTTGATGAACTCTCATTTGGCAACAAGGAATAAACCTCATGGGCTTTTCCGGTTAGTTTGCTCTGCATGAAAAGAGACCAGGTTTCAGCTGGCCATTTTAGCTGCCTTGCCAGTTTCTCAAAAGACACAAAAAACACTTCCACATCTTCTCCATTGAATTTTGGAGTTAATTGAGTGAGTTTTTGCAATCTTGTACCCAGCCCTGAATTCTGCTCCTCCATATTGGCCATGCTTTCACTGGGCTTACGCTGTCACCCCCAGTTAACTCAAGCCGCTTCAACTCTCTTTCTTCACATTCTTTCCAGAATATTCTTTCTCTCTCCCTCTCCTCTCTCTCTCTCGTTCCTTCCCCTGTCTTTTGTTCTCTCTGTCCTGCCTTTCATTTTCTTCATGTTCCTTTTGGAAGGTTCTTTCTCCCTCTCCTGCCTGTCTCACTTTTTTTCTCTTTCCTCGAATTAAAGTTTCCTCTGTTATAATCGCATCTTTGCTAACAATACCCTGTCAGGTTCTGCTTCTAACCCTGTTTCGGCTTCTTCAGATTCAAGAGAAAAATGGTGGGCAACTGGCTTTAGGAGTTCTGACTTCCTAGTCTTGCCACACTGCTCAGCCATTTTTCTCAACTCCTCCAAAGACAGTGCTTTTAATTTACCCCAAGTTACTTCACCCTGGCTTGGAGAGCTGCTAGCTTCAGTTACAGACATGTTAGTATTCAATCACACACAACTACACGAAAACCTGTATCGAAATTTGCTCTTTTTGATCGGGAACAATTTGGCTTCCCACTTCCAGAACAAAGAACAAAGAACAAAGAACAGTACAGCACAGGAACAGGCCATTCGACCCTCTAAGCCTACGCCGATCTTGATGTCTGCCTAAACTAAAACCTTCTGCACTTCCGGGGACTGTATTCCTCTATTCCCATCCTATTCATGTATTTGTCAAGATGCCTCTTAAACGTCGCTATCGTATCTGCTTCCACCACCTCCCCCGGCAGCAAGTTCCAGGCACTCACCATCCTCTGTGTAAAGAACTTGCCTTGCACCTCCCCTCTAAACTTTGCCCCTCGCACCTTAAACCTATGTCCCCTAGTAACTGACTCTTCCACCCTGGGAAAAAGGTTCTGACTATCCACTCTGTCCATGCCGCTCATAACTTTGTAAACCTCTATCATGTCGCCCCTCCACCTCCGTTGTTCCAGTGAAAACAATCCGAGTTTATCCAACCTCTCCTCATAGCTAATGCCCTCAAGACCAGGCAACACCCTGGTAAACCTCTTCTGTACCCTCCTCAAAGCCTCCACGTTCTTCTGGTAGTGTGGCAACCAGAATTGCACGCAATATTCTAAGTGTGGCCTAACTAAAGTTCTGTACGGCTGCAGCATGATGTGCCAATATTTATACTCTATGCCCCGACCGATGAAGGCAAGCATGCCGTATGCCTTCTTGACTACCTTATCCACCTGCGTTGCCACTTTCAGTGACCTGTGGACCTGTACGCCCAGATCTCTCTGCCTGTCAATACTCCTAAGGGTTCTGCCATTTACTGTATACTTCCCACCTGCATTAGATCTTCCAAAATGCATTACCTCACATTTGTCCAGATTAAACTCCATCTGCCATTTCTCTGCCCAAGTCTCCAACCGATCTGTATCCTGCTGTATCCTCTGACAATCCTCATCACTATCCGCAACTCCACCAACCTTTGTGTCGTCCGCAAACATACTAATCAGTCCAGCTACATTTTCCTCCAAATCATTTATATATACTACAAACAGCAAAGGTCCCAGCACTAATCCCTGCGGAACACCACTAGTCACAGCCCTCCATTCAGAAAAGCACCCTTCCACTGATACCCTCTGTCTTCTATGACCGAGCCAGTTCTGTATCCATCTTGCCAGTTCACCTCTGATCCTGTGTGACTTCACCTTTTGTACCAGTCTGCCATGAGGGACCTTGTCAAAGGCTTTTCTGAAGTCCATATAGATAACATCCACTGCCCTTCCTTCATCATTTCAATTTCACTCATTTGTCTGTGGATAAAATTCCGGACATTAGCACCCAAATTTCTGTTACGACCAGGTAGAAATGTGTCTCGGGGTCTTTTACTGTCTTCTCCTGGTCTTATTGTAACAGGGTTTAATTTTAAACACACTCCCCCTTTGGTGAATCCTCATTCACCACTTTCCAATTATAAGGCAAAGAAATGAGCATAAACAGGCTTTCTTAGGTTTAAAGAAGAAAAGTAAAATTTATTAAACCTTAAATTTAAAGTTTAATATGGTTAACGCCTATGGATATACGACGCACCCATGCTAGCATGCACACACGATACACACATGCAAATAGGGACAGAAAAGAGCAGAAGAAATATAAAATGGAGAGGTTTGAGGCAATATCAGAAGAGTTTCTTGTTTACTGTGCTTCGAGCTCACTGTAGTCCTTTTGTAAATAGTTGTGCTTTTTGTTGGGGCCCAGTATTCTTATCAAACCTTGTTCACTGTAGGAGACTTTTCTCTCTTGGGGTTCATGTGTCTTCAATGGTTTCCGAAGTTGGTGCGAGCAAGATGACAGCAGACAGGAGAGAGGTATTCTCAGTCCAGGAGAAAACAGCCTTCTGAGTTCAAATTCCATGTTGGAAGTTCAAATTCAAAAAACTCCAACAGTCAGCCAGTCATGTGACCAAACAGGTCTGATCATGTATTCGGCCATCTTAGCAGTTAATGTGGAATGCTAGCCTTTCCACCTTCCACATCTGGAAATCAAAAGTCCATTGTGGAGTAAATTGGAGCAGGGAATAGCTCCTTTCTCCTTTGAAGTACTGTCTGTTAATATGCTAATGTCTCTCTCCAGCCAAAGTCTCCAATTTTTTTTTTTAAAGCAAGTTCTTTCTTCACCAACAACAGTCCAAAATTAATGTTCATGTGGCGAAATTAATTTTCCTCATTCTTGGCAGGTGGGGGACTTGCCTGACACTAGCCACAACAGCAATTCTGCAGATATCAACTGTGCTACGTATGTCTTATTATCCAGTTATTATCCCAGCAATCCAATCACCGGGCAGTAGTAGAGAGAAAATAGTTTAAAGATAAAGTATTACAGAAGAGGAACTTGAGGTTAATCCATTATCATCTCCATTTTAAGGAGAATTACTGAAGAGAGCAATCTAATAATTTCTACTGATGCTACGGTAACTGATTGAGCAAATGAATCATGATTTTTTCAATTGATTTTCTTTTAAGAACTAATGTTGGCACTGACTTTTCAAGTCCACACAATGTTCTTGTAAGTGAAATAAATCTTACTCATCACCTCAGAATTTCTATTGCCTTTAAAGGTTTAAATCTTTCCAAACCTCAGCAATTTTTATTGAAAAAAGACACAGTCAACATTCAAGCATATAACTTGTGAAACTTGATAAATCAAACCATATTTTGGGTTGGATGATCTAATACAATCACTCTGACAATTTTTTCCAAATATTATGGCATATAAAAAAGAAACGCAATGTCACAAAAATCCACTTCCACCTCCACAACAATACCTGCCTTCACCGCTACCGAAACCCATCTGCTGTCAAAACCGACATCCATGCCTTTTTACCTCCAGACTCACCTATTCCAATGCTCGCTTGGCCGACCTCCCATCCTCCACCCTGTAAACTTCAGCTCATCCAAAACTCTGCTGCCTATATCCTCACTTGCATCAAGTTCCACTCACCCAACAACCCTGTACTCATTGTGCTACATTGGCTCCCAGTCCACTAACACCTCCAATTTAAAATTCTTATCCTCCTATTCAAATCCATTCTTACCTTTGCCCCTCCCTATCGCTATAACATCCTCCAGCCCGACAACTCTGCAAGACCTCTGCATTCCTTGAGCTTAGACCTCTTGCACATATCCCACCTCCCTTTTTTTTATTCATTCATGAGATGTGGGCGTCTCTGGCCAGTCCAACACTTATTGCCCATCCCTAATTGCCCTTGATAAGGTTGTGGTGAGCTGCCTTCTTGAACCGCTGCAGTCCATGTGGGGTAGGTATACCAACAGTGCTGTTAGGAAGGGAGTTCCAGGATTTTGACCCAGCGACAGTGAAGGAATGGCGATATAGTTCCAAACCAGGATGGTGTGTGACTTGAAGGGGAATTTGCAGGTGGTGGTGTTCCCATGTTTTTGCTGCCCTTGTCCTTCTTGTTGGTAGAGGTCGCAGGTTTGGAAGGTGCTGTCCAAGGAGCCTCGGTGCATTGCTGCAGTGCATCTTGTAGATGATACACACTGCTGCCACTGTGCGTCGGTGGTGGAGGGAGTGAATGTTTGTAGATGGGGTGTCAATCAAGCAGGCTGCTTTGTCCTGGATGGTGTCGAGCTTCTTGAGTGTTGTTGGAGCTGTACCCATCCAGGCAAGTGGAGAGTATTTCATCACACTCCTAACTTGTGCCTTGTAGATGGTGGACAGGCTTTGGGGAGTCAGGAGGTGAGTTACTCGCCTCAGGATTCCTAGCCTCTGACCTGCTCTTGGAGCTACAGTATTTATATGGCTACTTCAGTTCAGTTTCTAGTCAATGGTAGCCCCTAGGAAGATGATAGTGGGGGATTCAGCGATGGTAATGCCATTGAATGTCAAGGGGAGATGGTTAGATTCTCTCTTGTTGGAGATGGTCATTGTCTGGCACTTGTGTGGCGTGAATGTTACTTGCCACTTATCAGCCCGAGCCTGGATATTGTCCAGGTCTTGCTGCATTTCTACACGGACTGTTTCACTATCTGAGGAGTCACGAATGGTGCTGAACATTGTGCAATCATCAGCGAACATCCCCACTTCTGACCTTATGATTGAAGGAAGGTCATTGATGAAGCAGCTGAAGATGGTTGGGCTGAGGACAGTACCCTGAGGAACTCCTGCAGTGATGTCCTGGAGCTCAGATGATTGACCTCCAACAACCACAACCATCTTCCTTTGCGCTAGGTATGACTCCAGCCAGCGGAGAGTTTTCCCCCCGATTCCCATTGACCTCAGTTTTGCTAGGGCTCCTTGATGCCATACTCTGTCAAATGCTGCCTTGATATCAAGGGCAGTCACTCTCACCCCACCTCTTGAGTTAATCTCTTTTGTCCATGTTTGAACCAAGGCTGTAATGAGGTCAGGGGCTGAGTGGCCCTGGCGGAACCCAAACTAAGCATCACTGAGCAGGTTATTGCCAAGCAAGTGCCGGTTGATGGCACTGTTGATGACACCTTCCATCACTTTACTGATGCTTGAGAGTAGGCTGATGGGCCAGGTTGGACTTGTCCTGCTTTTTGTGTACAGGACATACCTGGGCAATTTTCCACATTGCAGGGTAGATGCCAGTGTTGTAGCTGTACTGGAACAGCTTGGCTAGGGGCGCGGCAAGTTGTGGAGCACAGATCTTCAGTACTATTGCCGGAATATTGTCAGGGCCCATAGCCTTTGCAGTATCCAGTGCCTTCAATCGTTTCTTGATATCATGCGGAGTGAATCGAATTGGCTGAAGTCTGGCATCTGTGATGCTGGGGACTTCAGGAGGAGGCCGAGATGGATCATCAACTCGGCACTTCTGGCTGAAGATTGTCGCAAATGCTTCAGCCTTATCTTTCGCACTGATGTGCTGGGCTCCCCCATCATTGAGGATGGGGATATTTGTGGAGTCACCTCCTCCAGTTAGTTGTTTAATTGTCCACCACCATTCATGGCTGGATGTGGCAGGACTGCAGAGCTTAGATCTGATCCGTTGCTTATGGGATCACTTAGCTCTGTCTATCGCATGCTGATTACGCAGTTTGGCACGCAGATAGTCCTGTGTTGTAGCTTCACCAGGTTGACACCTCATTTTGAGGTATGCCTAGTGCTGCTCCTGGCATGCCCTCCTGCACTCTTCATTGAAGCAGGGTTGGTCTCCTGGCTTGATGGTAATGGTCGAGTGGGGGATATGCCGGGCCATGAGGTAACAGATTGTGGTTGAGTACAATTCTGCTGCTGCTGATGGCCCACAGCACCTCATGGATGCCCAGTTTTGCATTGCTAGATCAGTTCGAAATCTATCCCATTTAGCACGGTCATCGTGCCACAAAACACGATGGACGGTATCCTCAATGTGAAGGCGGGACATCGTCTCCACAAGGACTGTGCGGTAGTCACTCCTCCCAATACAGTCATGGACAGAAGCATCTGCGGCAGGCAGATTGGTGAGGACGAGGTCAAGTATGTTTTTCCCTCGTGTTGATTCTCCCACCACCTGCCGCAGATCCAGTCTAGCAGCTATGTCCTTTAGGACTTGGCCAGCTCGGTCAGTAGTGGTGCTACCGAGCCACTCTTGGTGATGGACATTGAAGTCCCCCACCCAGAGTACATTTTGTGCCCTTGCCACCCTCAGTGCTTCCTCCAAGTGCTGTTCAACATGGTGGAGTACTGAGTCATCAGCTGAGGGAGGGCTGTAGGTGGTAATCAGTAGGAGGTTACCTTGCCCATGTTTGACCTGATGCCATGAGACTTCATGGGGTCCGAAGACGATGTTGAGGACTCCCAAAGCAACTCCCTCCCTACTGTATACCACTGTGCCACCACCTCTGGTGGGTCGGTCCAGCCGGTGGGACAAGACATACCCAGAGATGGTGATGGCAGTATCTGGGACATTGTCTGTAAGATATGATTCCGTGAGTATGACTATGTCAGGTTGTTGCTTGACTAGTCTGTGGGACAGCTCTCCCAACTTTGGCACAAGCCCCCAGATGTTAGTAAGGAGGACTTTGCAGGGTCGACAGGGCTGGGTTTGCCGTTGTATTTTCCAGTGCCTAGGTCAATGCCGGGTGGTCCGTCCGGTTTCATTCCTTTTTATTGACTTCATAACGGTTAGGTACAACTGAGTGGCTTGCTAGGCCATTTCAGAGGGCATGTAAGAGTTAACCACATTGCTGTGGGTCTGGAGTCACATGTAGGCCAGACCAGGTAAGGACAGCAGATTTCCTTCCCTAAAGGACAGTAGTGAACCAGATGGGTTTTTACAACAATCAACAATGGTTTCATGGCCATCATTAGACTAGCTTTTAATTCCAGATTTAATTATTAAATTCAAATTCCACCTTCTGCTGTGGTGGGATTCAAGCCCATGTCCCCAGAGAAATACCCTGGGTCTCTGGGTTACTAGTCCAGTGATAATACCGCTACGCCACCACCTACCCATGTGCCACCACTGGTGGCTGTGCCTTTACCTGTCTGGACACTAAGCTCTGAAAATAGCTCTCTAAACCTCTTCGCCTCCCTCTCTTTCTGTCAAGCCTTCCTTAAAACATGCCTCTTTGACAAAATCTTTTGTCACCCATCCTATTATCTCCATTTTTGACTCAATATCAATTAAGCCTTGCGACTTTTTTCCATGTTGAAAACTCTGGCTGCAAAATTTGGTTGCATAGCGCCCATAATTTTAGTGCTATGGGTGCTGTTTTAGTGCATCATGCAGGTCAATACTCATGCTGCAGCAGCCCTTTGTACCATCTACATTTGATGGTACAGGACATAACAGGGGGTGGCTGCTGGGCGACAGGGGCTATCCAGTGACCACCTAGCTCAAGATGCCAGTGCTCAACTCACACATTCATGGGCAGCATGCATATAATGAAAGCCGCATGAAATGTGATTGAGCAGACCATTAGGATGCTTAAACAATGTTTCAGCTGCCTGGACTGCTCTACAGGAGCCCTGCAGTACTTGCCAGAGCGTGCTTCAAGATTTGTCATGGTCTGCTGCAGGCAGCACAACCTTGCCATCATGAGGGCACAGCCCTTGCCACCAGGTAGACAGCGAAGATCTGAGGAGGAGGAGGAGGAGTAGAAGGAACGGAACAACCAGCACATCCCCTTTTTAGTCAGATTGTTCGTGTTGTAGGGTATTCCCAAGCGCAGAGGCACCTGCCGTAAATATCATAATGTTTAAATATTATTTGAGTAACCAGTAACATATAATCTTAGTGAACAGTGAGGAGGTTGCAAAGCACCATGGGGCTCAGTTAACCTGACCACATTCCACAGGAGCTGAATAATCCAATCTCAAACAAAAGCTAATTAAATGAAAAGCAGACGTCCTTGTGGAATGCTGACAAAGGTACCAGCCCGTGACGAAGTTAAGATAAGGTGGGATGCGTTCATGAGAACCAAGGATGATAGAAAAGGGGGAATGGAAAATATCATGGGCTGGTCATGCAGCCCCTCTATGCCTAGTAACCACTTCTATTGGCTCTCATAATCAATGTATATAATCTATAATCGTTGTGATTGGACCATGTCTGGCCGGGATGGGCTGAGTAACTGTTTGAAAATGTATAAGTATGGATGATTTTCCTTTGTTCGATGGAGAGGCATCTGGACAGACCAGTGACCTGCTCCCCGCTGGCGTAACTCAATAAACTGTTTGACATTGGAGCAGACCTGAGTGTCGAGTGATTCTTCTAGATTCATTCCCGCTAACAATTAAGGGGGGATTCCAATTAGATTTAATCATCTTTTCTATCAACTTTTTATGTTTCTCTGCCAGGTGGCAGGTAAGGGACCCCTCCGGTCCCCACTCGAGCTCTATCTTTTCACTGGCCATACTTGGGTAGGATTAGAACCGTTAGAATCTACTCTCAGAGGTCCGCTTTTAACCTAGCGCAACTTGTAGTAGACCATCTCCTGGCTAACTGTCGGGTCACAAGTCTGTCCGTATTTCATACAACAAGCTTATGATGTACATATGCATACATATATTCCAAACCCTCCTTGACAGTGCCTACGTCTCTTAACGAACTACCTACCACCGTTTGACCATTGTTCAGATCCTGTTCACAAACTTGGCATTCGTCGGTCGCGAAACACCACCCGGCCCCGGGATAAGCTTTAAAGATACTCACCCGGTATTCCTGATGGCATTAACGACCACCGAATCCTGTTCTCAAGTTCGGGATCAGGCTCCAGCTAACTCCCCCTTGCCCCCTTCGTTCCCTTCGCCCACTTAAATCCTGGCCATCACGTGGGACTCAGAAGAGTTGACCTACACCTGATCCTGCCGACAATGCCAATTGTTAGCGGGAATGAATCTAGAAGAATCACGACACTCAAGTCTGCTCCAATGTCAAACAGTTTATTGAGTTACACCAGCGGGGAGCAGGTCACTGGTCTGTCCAGATGCCTCTCCACCGAACAAAGGAAAATCATCCATACTTATACATTTTCAAACAGTTACTCAGCCCATCCCGGCCAGACATGGTCCAATCACGATTATAGATTATATGCATTGATTATTAGAGCCAATAGAAGCGGTTACTAGGCATTGAGGGGCTGCATGACCAGCCCATGATGTTTTCCATTCCCCCTTATCTATCATCCTTGGTTCTCATGAACGCATCCCACCTTATCTTAACCTCGTTACAGGCTGGTACCTTTGTCAGCATTCCACAAGGACGTCTGCTTTTCATTTAATTAGCTTTTGTTTAAGATTGGATTATTCAGCTCCTGTGGAATGTGGTCAGGTTAACTGAGCCCCATGGTGCTTTGCAACCTCCTCACTGTTCACTAAGATTATATGTTACTGGTTACTCAAATAATATTTAAACATTATGATATTTACGGCAGGTGCCTCTGCGCTTGGGAATACCCTACAACAGTTCGTGATCAACTTATCCAACTGCAGTTCCAATGAATGCAATACCAATTCTCTATTCACCAAAAGTCCCACACCTTTCCTTCCCTCTGTTACTGACCATCACAGCGTCCACTTGGCCACAATGCTGAAATAAAAGCCACCACAAAACAAACATTCCAAACCAACTTTATCAATCAAACCATCCGATATTCCATACAAAAGTCAACAAATCACCATTGTGCATTCCGTTAGTGCCTGTCTTCTCTGTGGCTTTGCCTATCATACTACTCGTATAAAGTGCTACCCCAGTTGCTGCAGGATGGCTGGGGGAAGGATGCTGATTTTCAGTAGAGGAGATTGCAGATGGCCTTGGAGGATTGCCTTGACCAGCTCCAACCCGAGAAGGCCCAGCTTTGGATTGCACCATCTTGACATGGGAGGCAGCAGTCTGGGCTGGCTGGGTGAGAGGTAACAACGAGGTCACTGGTGGAGTGGCAGTGGGCATTGGAGGATGGATGTTGTCATCCTGCAGGAGTACAGCAGGTTCATGTTCCTTGGAGCCACTTCGATTCCCACGGGCATGCCTCAACAATTCTAGCAATGTATTAGCAGACAGATTGCAAGACTGCTGTGATACGCTGCAAGCCCCTTTGAACACTGGTATCTGCAGCTACAATGGCAGCAGTCTGAGCCTGCATGTCTGCAAGCTGAGCTTGCATGATTTCAGTCTGAATTCCCACTGCAGTACCCAAATGTTGGGTGGCTTTTGCTTGTGCTGTAATGGAAACTGAAACATCGCTCATCAGATGCTGCATCATGGCTAGGTCCACAAGCCTTCTCATGGAGCTGACCACCACTTTCACGCTGGAGAGGATGAGCTCCAAACCTGGTGCTGTGTTTTTTGCTGGACTCCTCTATGCCCCTTGACATTGACCACAGGCTTTCTAGCAGGCCTGTCTAGGCACCAAGCATTTCAGTTTGCATACCCATCAGCATCCATCTGTAGGCTGTCCCATCGAAGTCCTCTTTGAGTCCCCCGCAGCAGAACTCATGTGATTTTTATAACTGGCAGCCAGTCCAATACCACTCATTTTGTGCCAGTGACCAAGGCGAATTTCTACCCACACGTTTACAGTAATAATGGGGAGGATGAAATAAAAACAGGAAGTGCTGGAAATACACAGCAGGTCTGACAGCATCTGTGGAGAAAGAAACATAGTTAACGTTTCAGGTCTGTGACCTTTCATCAGAACTGGCAAAGGTTAGAAATGTAATAGTCTTTGAGCAAGTGAAAGGGGGGAGGAGGGAAGAAGCACAAAAGGGAAGGTCTGTGATAGGGCAGAGGGCAGGAGAGATTAAATGACAAAGATGTCATGGAATAAAAGGCGAAGGGAATAGTAATAGCCATGGTAAAAGACAAAGTATTTGTCCAGAGAGTGTTAATGACAGAATAATGAACAGCTCTGTCAGAAAACAAAAACATGAAAAACAAGTTTAAGACTGGTACATGGTAAGAAAAAACAATGGAAGTGACGGTCATAGTCTGAAGTTGTTGAACTCAATGTTGAGTCCAGAGACATGTAGAGTGCTTAATCAGAAGATGAAGTGCTGTTTCTCGAGCTTGTATTGAGCTTCACTGGAACACTGCAGCAGGCCAAGGATAGAAATGTGGGCATAGGAACAGGGTGATGAATTAAAATGACAGGCGACTGGAAACTCAGGGTCATGCCTGTGGACTGAGTAGAGATGTTCCGCAAAGCGGTCACCCAATCTGCATTTGGTCACCCCAGTGTAGGGGAGACCGCATTGTGAGCAGTGAATACAGTATACTAAATTGAAAGAAGTACAAGTAAATCACTGCTTCACCTGGAAGGAGTGTTTGGGGCCTTGGATGGTGAGGAGAGATTGCATAGGAAAGTGCCGTGGGAAGGGGATGAGGTGTTGGGGGTGATGGAGGAGTAGACCAGGGTGTCGCGGAAGGAATGGTCCCTTTGGAATGCTGTCAGGGGAGGGGAGGAGAAGATGTGTTTGGTGGTGGCATCACGCTGGAGGTGCCGGAAATGGCGGAGGATGATCCTTTGGATGTGGAGGCTGGTGGGGTGGAACGTGAGGACAAGGGGAATCCTGTCACGATTCTGGGAGGAAGGGGAAGGGGTGAGGGTAGAAGTGCGGGATATTGGTCAGATACGGTCGAGGGACCTGTCTGTTAATCTGTTAATTGTGTGTCAATGGTTTGATTATATGCAGGTGAAGGGTGTTAATTGGGGTCTTAGTTGCTTTAGGTTTGGGGATGACAACATATTGAAGTCACTGAAGAGAGTAGTAATCCCATGTAAATTAGCTGGGGTAAGCCACTTTATCAGTACTGATATAGTCTCCAGTGAGATACTTTTACTGTTGAATAAGCCTTCAATGAAAAAGGCACAGAAGAAACTTGATATGGCACATGATAAAGCAATTGTTTTTGGAAAGCCAGTGAATTTGCAATTTACCCAGTCAGGGTATTATTGTATCCCCCTTAACAAAACCTAATATTTCTAGTCAGAGTGTTAGAGAAGTATTGATGGCATCAGGTGTTAAGAATCAGAGATATAAAAGGCAAATTGTCTTAAAGTTATACAGACAATTTGCTCACCCTTCTTGTCAGAGATTAAAAACTCTACTAAAAGGTGCAGGTGTGATTGATGATGAGTATACGAGAATAATAGAAGAGATTAGTGAAAAGTGTGAAATTTGTAAAAAGTATCAGAGGATACCATCATGTCCTCCTGTCAGCCTTCCATTGGCACGTGACTTTAATGAGGTAGTTGCCATGAATTTAAAGGTATGGGACAAAAGAATATTTTCATTCTATATTTTATAGACCTAGCAACTAGATTTAGTCTTTCTACAATAATGAGTAGCCAGGACGAAAGGATGATTATAGACAAAAATTATGGAGAAATGGATAGGGGCTGGACTTGGGGCACCAACTAAGTTTCTAACTGATAATGGATGGGAATTTGCCAATGATGAGTTCAGGAATATGTGTGAAAACATGAACATTACAGTTATTAATACTGCAGCTGAAAGTCCTTTCAGCAATGGGCTTTGTGAAAGGAATCACTCAGTGGTTGATGAAATGTTACATAAAATCTTAGCTGATCTGCCAAACTGCAAGTTGACAACTCACCACCAAGGGCAATTAGGGATGGGCAATAAATGCTGGCCTGGCCAGTGACGCCCACATCCCATGAATAAATAAAAAAAAACTGCCCTGGCATGGGCGGTTCATGCAAAGAATTCACTTCAGATGGTTGGAGGATATAGTCCCTATCAGTTGGTCTATGGGCGGAATCCCACATTGCCTTCTATACTGTGTGACAGTCCTCCTGCACTAGAAGGGACTACAATTAGTTCCATTTTTTTCTACGTATGTGAATGCTTTACATGCAGGAAGGTGGGCTTTCATCAAGGCTGAGGTCTCAGAAAATTCACAGAGCTCTGAGGCATCATATAAGGCCATCTGAGGTGGAATTTAATTCAGGAGATTTGGTGTATTATAAAAGAGAGGGTCATAGGGAATGGAAGGCCACTGGTAAGGTAATTGATCGTGATTGTAAGACTGTAGTTATCAAGCATGGAAATCAAACTGTTAAGGTTCATTCCTCATGATTAATCAGGGCTGATTACAAAATCTCAGAATCTGTGCAGCTGATAGAGGAAAAAAGGGACACCTTGTGTGTCAAATACTCATGTGTTTTGTGATGAAGGTCATGAGGCACAGAATATGGTAGATCAAGAACTGGATAGTACTGCTCAGGAAAGAGCTATCACACCAAGAGGCCAACTTCCCCGAGTGTGTACTCAGGTGACATATATTCCAGAGGTGTCTAATAAATGAAGGGATGCAACAATTGTGGGATATGCAGGAAAATCTACAGGCAAGTTTAAATATTGGTTAAATGTTCAAGATGATGGCCAAGAAGCCACAGCCATGGACTGGCAGAATGGGGTGAAAGAGTGGAGGGTAAGAAAGAGCACTGCAAGTTTTGATAGTGGGTCAGGAAGTGACTCTTGCGTAAGGAAGCGATCACGTAATGGAGAAAGAGCCTCCGATAAAGGGCGAGAGGGAGATCTTCTATCAGTAGTTCCGAAAGACAT
Organism: Heterodontus francisci; assembly: GCF_036365525.1. Classification (NCBI taxonomy): domain Eukaryota; kingdom Metazoa; phylum Chordata; class Chondrichthyes; order Heterodontiformes; family Heterodontidae; genus Heterodontus; species Heterodontus francisci. The sequence goes on from NC_090374.1 coordinate 125,379,672, forward strand.
CAAAGTGTGAACAGAGGCCATAGTTTGAACAGATTCCACAATGAAACGAAGGCTACAGGGCAGTGTCAGAATAGAACTAGAAGCAGAAGTCGTCATGATCGGGAAGTTTTATTGGCTGCCAATAAACTTGAGTATAAACTAATAAGAGAAGCAAAACATAAGGAATTAGAGAGCTGGAGAGAGTTTGGAGTTTATTCTGAGGTACCAGATGGGGACAGCCAGCCTTGTCATGTAGATGGATTTGTACTATAAGGTTAAAGTGAGGCTGGTTGCGAGGGCTTTTGAAGAATGCTGGGTGATAGCAATATTAGAGTGGACTCTCCCACAGCTGGAAAAGTAATCTTGAAAATCTTTATGGCTGTTTTGGCCACATATTCATGGGAAAGTAGATCCATTGACATAAAAGCTGCATTTCTGCAAGGTGATACTTTTCAGAGAGAAATGTATCTGAAACCACCTAAAGAGGCAGCAGATGCAGAAGGAAAATTATGCAAACTGAACAAATGCATCTATGGCTTTAATGATGCTTCCAGGGTGTGGTATTTTTCGGTGAGATCTGTTTTGTTGAAAATTGGTTGTGTTTAACTAAAAGCAGATCCTACAATGTTTTATTGGTATCATAAAGGGAAACTTTCGGGCTTCTTCATGATGCATGTCGATGATTTCTAATGGGGTGGCACTGCAGATTTTGAGAAATATGTTATTAATAAGATCAGGGCAAAATTTAAGATTGGGAGTCAGGCTTGTGGGGCCTTTAAATATATTGGTTTAGATATTAAGCAGAATAAGTCTGGAATAAGTTTGAATCAACAATCCTATTTAGAGTGTTACTCCCATCCTGGTTAATCGTGTTACGTCTTCACAGAAAGATGATCATCTATCTAAAGCAGAGATTGAGCAATTGCGAAGGCTGGTGGGTCAATTAAACTGGTTGTGCTCTCAGACTAGGCCTGATGTTAGGTTTGATGTGCTGGAGTTAAGCACGATGATAAAACATCCAAAAGTTGAGAATGTTTTAAGGGAAAATAAAACATTGAAAAAACTAAATCTGGAGAAATGTGTACTGAAGTTCCCATCCTTAGGTGACCCAAAGAACATGAAGCTAATAATTTTTAGTGACGCTTCACATGCTAATCTTGCTGATGGATATTCGAGTGCAGCTGGTTTCATAATATTTCTGAAGGGTGAAAATGGGAAATGTTGTCCTTTATCTTGGGAGGCTAAGAAAATAAAATGGGCCGTTAAAAGCACATTAGCTGCGGAAACACTGGGTCTTGTGGAGGCAGTGGACATGGGGTTTTACTTGTCAAATATTTTGGGTGAAATTCTGAACAAGGTGACACACTGAAGATAGGATACCCATTGAATGTTGTGTGGATAATCGTTCTTTGTGGAATAATTTACACTCTACAAAAAGTTTGAGAAAAGACTACGTATTGACCTTGCTGGATTGAAACTAATGCTGGCGAGAAAGGAAATCTCCAAACTTAAATGGGTAAATGCAAGCCATCAGTTATCCAATTGTTTCACAAAAAGAAATGCTAGTACAAAGACATTGTTAGAGGCACTAGAGGAGGGGCATCTCACAATGTAATACTTTGTATCCAATATGGAATTTATTTTTGATTTATTTTGAAATGTTCTTTGAGCATGTTAATACTTTGTGCATAATATGAATTTATTTTGAAATGTTGTTTGAACAAATTAATCCAAGTTGTACTGTGAAAGAAAGAAGGGAATCTGTTAATCTGTTAATTGTGTGTCAATGGTCTGATTATCTGCAGGTGAAGGGTGTTACTTGGGGTCTTAGTTGAGCACTAATGAGCAGACACTCACTGAGACTGGTGGAGGGTTTGAGTGAGGAAATAGCTGCGCAATAAATGTTAAACTGAGTAAATATAGACTCCGGCATTATCCTTCCATAACAAGCTTTCTGTGGGGGGGGGTGGGGGGAGGTGGTTGGGGGGAATTCTCCATTGAGGAAAAAGTAAGACATATCAGAAGTTCTGTTTTTCCTTCTCGTTAATTCTCTCACCACCAGCTGCAGGACCAGTCTGACACATATGTCCTTCAGGACTCGGCCAACTTGGTCAATCATGGTGCTATCGGGTCATCTTGGAGATGGACATTGAAATCCCCCACCCAGAGTACACTCTGTGTCCTTGCTACCCTCAGTGCTTCTTCCAAGTTGTGTTCAACATAGAGGAGTACTGATTCATCAGCTGAGGGAGGGTGGTAGGTGGTAATCAGCAGGTAGTTTCCTTGCCCCTGTTTGACCTATGCCATGAGACTTCATGGGGTCCAGAGTCAATTTTGAGGACTCCCAGGGTAACTCCCTCCTGACTGTATGCCCACCTCTAGTGATTCTGTCCTGCCAGTGAGACAAGACATACCCAGGGATGACAATGGAGGGGTCTGGGACATTGGCTATACTGTATGATTCGGTGAGTATGACTATGTCAGGCTGCTGCTTGATTAATTTGTGGGACAGCTCTCTCAGTTTTGTACAAGTCCCCAGATGTTAGTGAGGAGGACTTTGCAGGGTCGAATGGGCAAGATGTGCCTTTGTAATTTCCTGTGCCTAGGTCGATTCCATGTGGTCTGTCTGTTTTTAGTTTTATACAGCTTTTCTGTAGTGATTTGCAGCAACTGAGTGGCTTGCTGAGCCAATTCAGAGGGCAGTTAAGAGTCAACCTTATTGCTGTGGGTCTGGAGTCACATGAAGGCCAGACTGGGTAAGGTTGGCAGATTTCCTCTCCTGATGGACATTAGTGAACCAAATGTGCTTTTACACCAATCCAGTGGTTTCATGATCATTATTAATAGGAATGGCATTTTATTCCAGATTTATAAATTATTTGAATTTTAAAATTTCCACAGCTGCCACGGTGGAATTTGAACTCATGTTTGTGCTGCATTAGTCTGGGCCTCTGGATTACTAGTCCAGTGACATTACCACTATGCTACCGTCTTCCCCAAACCTAGATTAGAAGATATGATGGTAGTTAAGCAATGGTAAACATTTAAAGAAGTAATTCATAATTCACAATAAATATACATTCCTTGAAGGAATAAAATCCCACAGGAAACGTGGTCCAACTGTGCCTAACATAAGAAGTTAAAGATAGCATTAGATTAAAGGAAAGGCTTGCAATGTTGCCAAGAAGAGGATTCGAGAATTTTAAAATTCAGCAAAGGATGACCAAGCATTTAATAAAGCTAGAAAAAATAGGAGAGTAAAATAGTGAGAGACTTTGGGTGCGAAATTTGGACCAGCTGGAAAAGGCGCTACAGAAGCCGAATGCCCTTCAGCTAGTGCACGCTGTATCTGCAGCTGTTTCCAGTGCAACCCATGCATTGCCCCATGTTGAGAAGAGCACTAGCACAGATGTGCCCTGTGTGCACTGGAAGCAGCTGAAATGGTACAGTCATTACATCACACAGTCCTATCAGCTGATGTAAGGCTCGATTTCCAAATTTGGGCCATGCAGGTCCATTCAACAAATTCACAAGTCACTTAACAAAGAACAAATGTTCAGCTTCAAGGGGAGGCCAGCACTTTCATTACTTAAAGGGCTAGGCACCCAACTAGCAGGTAAGGTGATTTTGAAGAATTTATGCGATTGGAAAATCTCTGGAAGTACTCTGGAGTGTTTTGGAGTTGCTGTGGTGAGTTCCTGGATTTGGGAATGTTTCTGCATTTTCACAAGGAGGGCAGAGGAGTAGGTGACCTGTCCACACAAAGGCTGTAACAAATATGGGGCAGTTAGTGTGCCTCTGGGTCTGCAGAATGACAGGGAGATGGGGCAGAGGCTGCAGAGAGGGCAAAGTCTGTATGATGCCTTCTGCCAAGTTGGAGCCAGAGTCATCCGTGTTCCTTGACAGTGATGGGTGGCTGTCTGGCAGGCCAGCCAATAAAACTCAGCATCTCGGTGTGCATCTTCAGCAGCACACTCCTGAATGCCATCCCCCTGAAGGTCCTCATCCGAGTCCCCTGCAACAGAATTCATGTGCAACCTCACCCTCTGGGGAGCTGGCAAATGAAACGTCCTTCCCCCTGGCCTGGCTGCAGGCCAATCATGCCCAGTGACTTACGACCTACAGATCCCAATTCTATACCACCATCTAAGCCATGTGCAGTGCCAGTATCTGTGTTGCAAATGTCAGTTCAAGTGATAGGGCCTCTTCATTAGAACCATAGAACAATTACAGCACAGAAGGAGGCTATTCAGCCCATCGTGTCCATGCCGGCCAAAAAAAAACTAGCTGCCCAATCTAATCCCACCTTCCAGCACCTGGTCCGTAGCCTTGCAGTTTGCAGCACTTCAGGTACATGCCCGGGTACCTTTTAATAGAACCATAGAACAATTACGGCACAGAAGGAGGCCATTGATTCGTGCTGTGTAGTTGCTCTCTCTTCTCCTCTTGGGGCTGCTGTACCTGGGAAGGTGGCAATTCTTGGATGTTTGAAAACAGAAAATCAGAAGAGGAAGGTTAGTGTGAGAAAAGGAGAGAGGGGAGGAAAGCAAGAGGTCAATGGTGACACCATCTGCAGCTTGCTCATCCTGCCAGACAGAAAGATGAAGGTGAGCTGGGGGTTGAAAAGGGACATAAGGCACAAACATACCGTCATCTTCAATGTTCTCAGTGATGTCAGATGCTACAGGCTCTGTCACAGCTGATTCCATGATATGCAGAATCATCTCCTTCGTAGGGCTATGGAGAGGCAGGCTTTCCTGTCTCCCTCCGGTTCTGCTTTTCTGCTTTCTATTGTGTGCAACCTTGTCCTACCAGAGAGAGGAAAGAATAACAATGATTGTGTAGCACTCTGTTTGAGTGATGTGCCTGCCATAGCTGAGCTAAATAGCTAGAGGTATGTTGAGGCAGTGAGAGGTAGTGTGAGGTTGACAGCATTGGTAGGTGTGTGAGAGTGAGTATCTGGATGTTAGGCATGAGTCTTGAGTGCCAGGAGCTGCTAATGGCTGAATTATAGGGCGGTGTGATGCACTGAGCAGACTGGGATGTCATGTGAAGATGCATTCGCTGACTTTGACTATACATGTGAAGTCATTAGATTTTTTGTGGTACTGTTACCATGTCCTTGGGGCCAGATACTAGAAATTGACCTCTCTGGCCACTTCCTCGCAATTCTGGTTGTCCTGGCCCTCCATGGAACCATGGTGTCTCTCCTTCTGTCCACCTCCACCACTAAGACTTCCAGTATCTGTGACCCTGACACCATTCCAGCAATAGTACTGAAGTCCTGTGCTCCAGAGCTAGCTGCACCCATAGCCAAGCTGTTCTAGTACAGCTACAATACTGGTATCTACTCAGCAACGTGGAAAATTGCCCAAGTATGTCCTGTACACAAAAAGCAGGACAAATCCAACCCGGCCAATTACAGCCCTATCAGTCAACTCTCAATCAGCAGCAAAGTAATGGAAGGGGTTGTTGACAGTGCAATCAAGCAGCACTTGCTCAGCAGTAACCTGCTCACTGACATTCAGTTTGGGTTCTGCCAGGGCCACACAGCTCCTGACCTCATTACAGCCTTGGTCCAAACATAAACAAAACAGCTGAACTCCAGAGGTGGGGTGAGAGTGACTGCCCTTGACATCAAAGCAACATTTGACTGAGTATGGCATCAAGGAGCCCTAGCAAAACTGGAGTCAATGGGAATCAGGGTAAAATCTCTCTGCTCATTGGAGTCGTACCGAGCATAAAGGAAGATGGTTGTGGTTGTTGGAGGTCACTCATCTCAGTCCCAGGACATCACTGCAGGAGTTCTTCAGGGTAGTGTCCTAGGCCCAAACATCTTCAGCTGCTTCATCAATGACTGCCCCTCCATCATAAGGTCAGAAGTGGGGATGTTCACTGATGATTGCACAATGTTCAGCACCATTTGCGACTCCTCAGATAATGAAGCAGCCCATGTCCAGATGCAGCAGGACCTGGACAACGTCCAGGCTTGGGCTGATAAGTGGCAAGTAATATTCGCACCACATAAGTGCCAGGCAAGGCCCATCTCAAACAAGAGAGAATCTAACCATCTCCCCTTAATGTTCAATGGCACTACCATCACTGAATTCCCCACTATCAACATCCTGAGGTTACCATTGACCAGAAACTGAACTGGACCAGCCACATAAATACTATGGCTACAAGAGCAGGTCGGAGGTTGGGAATTCTGTGGCGAGTAACTCACTTCCTGACTCCCCAACGCCTGTCCACCAGCTACAAGGCACAAATCAGGAGTGTGACGAAATACTCTCCACTTGCCTGGATGGGTGCAGCTCCAACAACACTCAAGAAGCTCGACACCATCCAGGACAAAGCAGCCCACTTGATTGGCACCCCATCCACCACCTTCAACATTCACTACCTTCACCACCCAATGCACAGTGGCAGCAATGTGTACCATCTACAAAATGCACTGCAGCAACTCTCCAAGGCTCCTTTGACAGCACCTTCCAAACCTGTGACCTCTACTACCTCGAAGGACAAGGGCAGCAGATGCATGGGAACACCACCACCTGCAAGTTCCCCTCCAAGCCGCATACCATCCTGACTTGGAACTATATCGCCATTCCTTCACTGTCGCTGTGTCAAAATCCTTGAACTCCCTTCCTAACAGCGCTGTGGGTGTACCTACACCCCAAGAGCTGCAGCGGTTCAAGAAGGCCACTCACCACCACTTTCTCAAGGGCAATTAGGGAGGGACAATAAATGCTGGCCTAGCAATGATGCCCACATCCCATGAACAAATAAGAAAAGAGCCATCTCTCTGCCTTGGCGTTTCATTTCCCTTGTTTACAATTGTAGCAATAGTATTCAACAGCAGCCTCCTGCAATTCAGTGAAGATTTCATTTAAGAGGGGCAGACTGCCTTTAAGAACAGAAGGCTGGGTTCACCACGTGTTATGAGGAACCCGCTGCTCGGCTCCCTGTCGACACAAAAAACATTCCGGAAATAGTGGGGAACCAAGGTCCATTGAGAATGAGGAACTGAAAGAAATTAGTATTAGTGAAGAAATAGTACTGTAGGAATTAATGGGACTTACAAATTCCATGCGCCAGATGACTTACACCCTAGAGCCTACAGAGATAGTAGATGATCTTTTGTTGTTTTGATATTTCAAAATTCCCTAGATTTTAGACTGGTTCATCTGGATTGGAAGGTGGAAAACACAACCCTGCTGCTCAAGAAAGGAGAGAGAAAAAACAGGAAACTATAGGCCAGTTGCCTGACATCAGTAATAGGGAATATACTAGAATCTATTATTAAGACCTTGGTAACAGGGCACTTAGAAAATCATAATATGATTGAGCAGTCAACACTATGAAAGAGAAGTCATGCTCAATCTTCCAATTTTTTGAAGTTGTAACTAGCAAGGTAGATAAGTGGGATCCAGTGGATGTAGTGTATTGGATTTTCAAAAAAGCATTCAGTAACATGCCACACCAGAGGTTATTACACAAAATTAAGGCTGATGGGATTGGGGTTAATATATTAGCATGGATTGAGGTTTGGTTAACAGACAGAAAACAGAGTAGGAATAAACGGGTCATTTTCGGATTGGCAGGCTGTAACCAGTGGGGTACTGCAAGGATCGGTGCTTGGGTCTCAGCTATTTACAATCAATATTAATAATTAGATGAGGGGACCAAGTGTAATATATCCAAATCCAGGTTAGGTGGGAAAGTAAGATGTGAGGAGGAGATAGAGGCTGCAAAGGGATATAGACAGGTTGCATGAACGGGCAAGCATGTGGAGAAATGGTAGAAAAAATAGAAAAACAGAATATTTTTTAAATATTGAGAGACTGGGAAATGTCAGTACTCAGAGGGACCAGAGTATCCTTGAACATGAATCATAGAAAGTTAACATGCAGGCATAGCAAGCAATTAGGAAAGCAAATGGTTTGTTAGGCGTTATTACAAAGTGATGGGAGTATAAGAGTAAAGAAGTCTTATTGCAATTATGTAGGGCCTTGGTGAGACCACAGCTGGATTACTGTATATAATTTTGGTCTACTTACTTAGAGAAGAATATATTTGCCTTAAAGGGAGTGCAACGAGTGCATCAGACTGATTCCTGGGATGAGACAGTTGTCCTATGAGGAGAGACTGAGAAGACTAGGCCTATATTCTCTAGAGTTTAGATGAATATAAGGTGATCTAATTAAAATTCTTAAGGGGCTTGGCAGCGTAGATGCTAGGAGGATGTTTCCCCTGGCTGGGGAAGCTAGAACTAGGGATCACAGCCTCAGCATAATGAGTTGGCCATTTAGAACCAAGATGAGGAGAAATTTTTTTCACTCAAAGGGTTGTGAATCTTTGAAATTCTCTACCACAGAGAGCTGTGGATGCTCAGTCATTGAGTATATTCAAGTCAGAGATCGATAGATTTTTGGATACTACTGGAATCAAGGGATATGGGAATAGTACAGGAAGGTGGAGCTGAGGTAGAAGACCAGTCATGATCTTATTGACTGGTGGAGAAGGTTCAAAGGGCCAAATGGCCTACTCCTACCTCTCTTTCTTATGTTCTTATGCTCTCCTTCCACCTGTGAGAGATGATGGGAATGCAGCCACAGAACTTTGGCGAGATCATCTGCTGTACTTCTCTTGATGGCTGAACAAGCTGATTCTAGAAAGGCAATGTCTGCCACAAGTGCCACACATGAAGTTGTCCCTTGCTGGTGGTATGGGATGCAGGACTGGCATCTGCTTTGGAGCTTCTGAAACCACATGTCGTGGTAGTGACATTTTCCTACCCACAGCTGGTGTCGCCATTTGCACGATCATCAGCTAGAGTTTTCAACTTGTCATGTGGGATGAGGGGTGTTGAGGGCTTTCTTTTGACAGCATTCTCTTATGCTCTAATGACACTCAAAACAGTCACTCAAGTTTCACCTGAGTGCATGATGCTGTCCACCATATAGTTCTGGATCGAATGGAATCAGGGCTTACTCATTAGCAATATAAAGTCCAGCCTTATTGAATGGCAATGTTGTGAAGGGAACCGCAGGTTATAACTTTGAATGACAGGTGATCTGTAGATCATGCAAAGGCCTTCCTGATCTGTCCTGGCTGAAAACATGTGCCTTTAAGATCCTGATGGTCCCCTCAATGACTAATCTTGTAAAAAATGTGCCTTGTTGCCCTGCCAGAAGAACACAAGAATTAGGAACAGGAGTAGGCCATTCAGCCCCTCAAGCCTGCTCTGCCATTCAATAAGATCACGGATGATCTGATTGTGGCCTCAACCCCACTTTCCTGTCTGCCCCCCATAACCCTTGACTCCCTTGTCGGTCAAAAATCTATCTAACACAGCCTTAAAAATATTCAATGACCCTGCCTCCACTGTTTGCTGAGGAACAGAATTCCACAGACTAACAACCCTCTGAGAGAAAAAAAATTCTCCTCATCTCAGTTTCAAATGGGAGACCCCTAATTTTTCGACTGTGTCCTCTAGTTCTAGATTCCCCCACAAGGCGAAACATCCTCTCAGCATCCATCCTGTCAAGTCCCCTCAGGATCTTAAATGTTTCAATAAGATCACCTCTCATTCTTCTAAATTCCAATGGGTATAGGACCAACCTGCTCAACCTTTCCTCATAAGATAACCCCTTCATCCCAGGAATCAATCAAGTAAATCTTCTCTGAACTGCTTCTAATGCAATTATATCCCTTCTTAAGTAAGGAGACCAAAACTGTACACAGTACTCCAGATGCAGTCTAACTAAGGCCCTGTACAGTTGGAGCAACACTACCCTACTTTTATACTCGATTCCCCTTACAATAAACACCAACATTCCATTTGCCTTCCTAATCATTTGCTGTACCTGCATACTAATTTTTTTCTGATTCATGCACCAGGACACCCAGATCCCTCTGTACTGTAGAGTTCTGCAGTCTCTCTCCATTTAAATAATATACTGCTTTTCTATTCTTCCTGCCAAAGTGAACAAGTTCACATTTTCCAGCATTATACTCCAGCTGTCAAATTTTTGCCCACTCACTTAACCAATCTAAATCCCTTTGTAGACTTTTTATATCCTCTTGGCAGCTTACTTTCCTACCTATCTTTGTGTCATCAGCAAATTTAGCTACCATACCTTCAGTCCCTTCGTCCAAGTCATGGATATAGATTGTAAACAGTTGAGGCCCTAGCACTGATCCCTGTGGCACTCCACTAGTAATGGCTTGCCAACCCAAAAATGACCCATATATCTCTACTCTCTCTGCTTCCTGTTAACTAACCAATCCTCTCTCCATGCTAATATGTTACCTCTACACCATATGCCCCTCTGCTGCTCTTCATGCGGTCATTTTTCATGGGAGCAAGAGGTAAGCTTTAGAAGCCAGAAGCTGTCTGTCAACGTGATTTTTTTCTCTCCAAGGAAGTCATTGTGACAATTTCCAGAATACCAGGTGTTGACCTGAATGATGCTCTGCATGTTGTCACACACAATCTGTATATTAAGGGAATTGCAATTCCTCCCACTGAGATAGTTTTAGAGTGTTTCTGTAGAGCCTGTAAAGCAACATGAGTGCTCCAATTGCACTCTGGATCTTGGGGAAGATAGCATTTCTGTGGCCCTATCTCACAGCTGGCTTGGTGTGATGTAAAGAGCACCAGCCTTACTGCTGCCTGGCTGATAACCCAAAGATTGCCAGTGACTGCTTGAAATGATTCTGTGCCATAAAGTTGAGTGTGATGATGACCTTCATAGCCACTAAGAGAGAACTGTGAGCAGTTGATTGAGGCTGCAGTTCTCTTGCAATAGGTGACAGAGCTGCATTGTTGTCTCATTGGTCAAATGCACTCTTCTTATATACAGCTCCTCAGTAAGGTCCTTATATAAAGTGCCCCAACTGTATGTTCTATTGAGGGTATATTATCTGGTGCTCTCCTTAAATGTTGCATGGGGTTTCTTTGCTCCAACCTGTGCTATTCCTCTCCTTCAAGATTATGGCATACAAGGGTATGCTCATAGGGAATGCCATACTTCCTGCTGAGAAGTCCTCATTATGGTTAAGGGGTGAGGTTTGAAAATCTGTCAGTGGTGTCTTCCTATCAGAAACAAGTCCAGGTATCTGCAAATGGCAAAGAAAAATCACTGCAAAAAGTATTTCCCCCTTGCAGAAATCAATAAAACTCTCCAGACTCTCTGGCTCAGAAGATCTTCATTTGTGCCTGTATCAGCTAATGATGGCAGGAGCTGTGCCTTATAAATCTCAGTCTGCAGTGCAATTCTAATACAGAAGTTGGAAATGTGGAGCTGGAGCACCATTGGTGTGCATTATAATGTATGGTAATGAGGTCAGTCAGGAGCTGGCAGCTGGATTGCCAAGCAAAAGCTCAAGGTGGAGCAGTGTAAAGGCATGAAATGGGTGCAAGTAGCTTCAGCCCAACTTTCCTCTCAGAAAAACTCTTTCTACATCAGTTATGCATCAAAAAAAGCTTGAAATTCACCCCCAAAACAAATAGGTATAGAGAACTGTGTATTTTTACTCCAGAAGACAGATTTTGGGAAGATTTAATTGAGATCTTTAAAATAATGAAAAGATTAGTCACTGCCCATGTGAATGTGAATTCTTTGCAAGCACTCAAAATGGAGCTTGATAAGCTCCTGGCCTCGGCTGATATCGCAGTATATTAAAGGATAATTGGGGTATTGGATGATATGTCTCATGGCCACTGTAGTCTCCTGGTACTCATTTTGATCAGCTTCAGGGGACAGAGAGAAATTTCCAGATCTTTCTTCAGAATTGGCCTAGATTATCTGGCTGCTGGTGGGGCTCACCATGTTCAGTCGCCCCATGACTGCATGGGACAGGCTCAATGGATCATCTGATCTTTCCCTGGCTATCATTCTGTATGTTTGTACATAAGATTAGAATAGGTAGAAAGGAGTAAAATTAAAGTTAAAATATAATACAAAAAGAACAATGAGAAAAAGATACAATTTTCCATTTTCATGTAAAATTTGGTAGTTTAGATTTACTGTTAGAGTATTAAAGTTTTTCCAGATGTTTGAGTAGCTTTATTGCTATAATTGTAATATTTATTTCAGCGTTATAATGAAAACAGACGACGGGATGGCTGGGGTTCCCTGCTGACAATCAAAGCAATAAAAACTGTCTGAAGGAAGATCACAGACCTGAAACATTAACTCTGTTTCTCTCTACACACATGCCACCAGACCTGTTGAGTATTTCCAGCATTTTCTGTTTTTATTTCAGATTTCCAACATACGCATTATTTTGTTTTTGTAATAAAAACTGTCACATTTACAACCACGGGTGGTCAGGCTAATGGCAGACAGGAAAATATTTGCATATCCAAATTTATGCTTTGCTGCTACTTGGAGAAAATTCCCTCTTTGGCCGGTGATGCATTTGCTAAAAGCCTCTCCTGTCAAATCTATTTCCATCACCACAAGAAAAATTGTGCTTGTAAATATCTGAAATGCTTATCAAACATCTACTTGGTAGATAAGCAGTAAACCCATATAATATCTCTCTCGCTACAGTTTAATGAAGGAAAGGAGATTAACAAGTAAGCAAAACAAGATTGTTATATATTTTCTTGGAATGTATTTAACAATGAGTAGAATAGGATTGTTTTTAGTTTTTTAGTTTTAGAGATACAGCACTGAAACAGGCCCTTCGGCCCACCAAGTCTGTGCCGACCATCAACCACCCATCTATACTAATCCTAAACTAATCCCACATTCCTACCACATCCCCACCTGTCCCTATATTTCCCTACCACCTACCTATACTAGGGGCAATTTATAATGGCCAATTTACCTACCAACCTGCAAGTCTTTTAGCTTGTGGGAGGAAACCGGAGCACCCGGAGAAAACCCACTTTTTTTTTTTGCAGACCCCTACCTGCCAAGAATGAGGCATATGAATTTTGTCATATGAACATTAATTTTAAACTGTTGTTGGAGAGAAGAATGGACTTATTAAAAAAATCACCAGACACTTGGCTGGAAAAACATTTTCATACTAACAGACAGTGCTTGGAGAGACAAAGGACTATTCCTTGGTCCACTTAACCCAAAATGGACTGTGATTACCAGACATTGAAGGTGAGGAAGTTCACATTCTAGGATGACTGCTAAGATGGCAGAATCCACAAACAGAAGTGGTCAAACCAGCTAGTCACATGACTAACCTGCTGGGCAACCTGGTTTTTTTTGAATTGTGCCACAGAGAAAGACACAGAAGGCTGTTTGAAACTGAAGCTTAAACTAACTAGTCTCTCGCCTGACTGTCTCTCTTTCTCGCTTTCTCCCAAGCCACCAGACCCACAGAAGACACATAAACTACAAGAGAGAAAAGTCTCCTATATCAGAACAAGTTAAAGCGTGAACTGGGCCCCAACGAATTGCAAGACTTACCGGCAACCAAAGACTCCACATTGAACTTAAAGGACTGTAACTACCAGATATTGCCTCAAACTTTTCCTCTTTATTCCTTCTACTTTTTTTGTCTCTATCTACGTGTGTGTTTATCGCGTATGAACGCTAGCGTGGTCGCGTCACATATTCGTGGGTCATTAACTGGATTACAGTTTAAGATTAATAAACTTCTACCTTTCTTGTTTAAATCTAAGGAAACCTGTTTGATTTCTTTGCCTTACAATTGGAGCAGTGAACAAGGACTCAATAAGGGGGAGCAAAAACAGTGTTTTAAAATTAAACCCTATGACGGATAAACCAGGCAAAGGCTGAGAGGGAACCCCTGGACCCCTCTCACCTGGTCGTAACAGAATTGTTTGGGATATTATGGAGCAACTCTAAATAATGAATTCCCTAGATTTGACCTTTAACATTTCTTACACAAAAGCACATTTTTCAACATGTTTAGCATACTCAGTCGACTTTCAATCTTCAATCAGGCACAAAGCAACCTTTATTCACCATTGAAGACCAGTTGAAATCTGAAATTAACATAAAATCCAGAACACTATTGCTGATTAAATATTCCTTACACATTTATAATGATTATGCATGGAGTTATGATAGGAAAATTATATGTAATAGTACTTATAGCGATAAGTACATTCTTACAACAATGCACCTCTTTAAATTAATATCACACTACAATCACAGGACCACAGAAAGGATCAAAAAACTAGATGATGCACTGGTACAGTGGACTCAACACTGCTCTTTCACTTGCAATCCAACCCCGACTGATGATTTTAAACATTTTATTTGCCTACTAGCCTTTCTATGTAAAGTGTTGTTGGACAATCTCATTCCAGTTCTTAGAGACCTTTAGCACCAAATTTGGCACTAATCGTCACGCAGAAGCTACAAGATGGCTAGTGTGGGAAATGGATAAAGGTCACACTGGTACTGTGCAAAGTACTCTTCTGAGGTTGGAGCTGAAGAATGCAGTTAGGACAGAGTAGAGGAAACTTTACTCTGCATCTTGCTGTACAGGGACACAATGTACAAATTGCTAGATGAAGGGTGGAAAACGTACCCAACGTCACCCTCATCCTGATGGCTGCCTTTGTGTGTGGCTGCATCAAGCTGTGCATAGACCTTTGGAATGCAAAAACCAAGTGTCACAGTGTGCTGAGGTTCTATCTGTCCCCGGTGTTACAAAGGATGGATCTGGCCACGTTGCCATGGAATGCTCCATTCAGTTGGACCATGCCGTACCACCTGTTCCTCATGGAAAAGTTTATGCAGAAAAGCACCTTTGACCACAGGTCCATCAGGCAGCAATTCACACGTAATATCCTCAAGGCCCTGCAGGACAAGGAGACGGTGGATCCTGTCGGATGATTCCCTGAGAAGAATGTCAAAGTCATTTGCCAGAATGTCTCATCGCTAGAACTTTCAAGCAAGCACCAAGATGTAGCTTGGCTGCTGGTGGGAAGGTCCCTCCCCGTCAGATCCTTCTTGCATAGCCGGAGTGTCACTGCCTCCGCACGCTGCCCTCGAGGTGGCTGCAGTGGGGATGAGACCACCGCCCACCTCCTACTGGAATATGCCTTTTAAAGAAGGTCTGTAAAGAGATGCAGTGGTTTTTGTCGGGGCTCATCCCAAACTGCTCCATAGCACAGGACTCAATGCTCGATGAGCAGTATCCAGGGACACACACTGAGACAAACATCAACTTTTGCTGGAGGACCATCAACTTGGTGAAAGACACTCTTTGGTCTGTCCAAATTTACTGGTCTTCCAATGCAAAGAGTTGTCCATGAGCGAGTGTTTTAGACTGGCACATTCCAAGGTCCAGGACTATGTGCTGAGGATGCACTAAAGCTTGGGGCAGTCGTTGCAAAGGCTGAATGGAGAAAGACCATAGTCTAAGGCCATAGTCCTGCCGTGGTCCACTGAGGGGCTGGAAACCATGCAAAACCCCTTGGGCTGTATGCACCAGAGACTGTTTGACATGAAATGCAAATGTATATTGTGAATATAACCTGTAATTCAAAGTGTGATGAGGCACCTGAGAGCACCACATACTGTATTGACAGAAATTGAACAGCATTGTATTTAATGAGCTGGATTTTGTTGAAGCAACAGTGGCCCCAAAAAACAGGCCGGAAAGTCACGGGCAAACTCCCTCCACACCCCCATTCCCAGCCATGTGGGAGAGCTCCGGCTGGATTTTAGGCCCATCGTGTAGCTAATGCAGCTGCCGTCATAACTCCCGTCCCTTTAAGGGATGAGAGCTTGCCTCCAAGAGCTGCCAGCCAATTGGAAGACTGGCATCTCTTCAGTCTCAGCAGCGCCACTGGGAGAGGTGGGCACTGCTGGGACTGCACCCAGCAGAGAGTTAGAGCGATGGACGCCACCCTCGCAACAAGATGTGGGGTCAGGGGTCATCGGGGACAATCAAGCAGGCCCCAGCAAGGGAGAGTGGTGAGTGGTTGGTGAAGCTAGGCGGGGCACTGCCGCAGGTGCAGCCTTTGCCACCAGGGGGCCCCTCCGTGGGCCATAGAGTTCCTGATTAGGAGCCCCCCACCCCCCCCCCCCCACAAGCCTGCAGGGAGGCCACTAGGGTAAAATATCAGCAGAGAGGAGAAGAAACCCCTAAATGGCTATTTAAGTGGCACAACTAGCCTCTGTGAGGGAGGGCCATCCTCCACCTACCCTGCTGCTGGCAGAATGCTATGGCAGCAGGAAGGTGCCGGGCACTCCAACCCCCGTCATCCCTCATCATTTTCCCCCACCCCGCCACCTCCGATCCTGCTCTTGCAGGCCCCATAAAATTCAGCCCAATGTAATGTCAAATTTGAACAGTTCTGTAATGTACTTTTGCAAATTTTATGAATGAGGTATATTTTTGGGAAAAAAGAACTGACCTGGGAGTGCTTGGTACTTACAACGGGGGAGATGGGGGCGGGGGGATTAATTTTCAATTTTGGTGGGGGGAGTACCGGCGGTATTGAATCAGCCGCTCATTATAGCCAATGCCAACAGTTTTGCACCTTCGTCGAAGTAAAAATTATCACCTAGGTGCCTGAAATGGAATCTTAGTACTAAGAGTTCCATTTCTTAGTACTAAGATTGCACACTTTGATGAGCATCATTTTATTTTCAAGTAAGTACTCTTGGTGCATTGACAAAATAAGGGTTAGAATCATCAGGATTCAATTTCCTGTGGCGTGACTTTAATGTTTGTACTCCCAATTTGCTTTTATTGCTCTTCAGTAACCACATTATTCCAGTCTTGTGACCCTCCATGTGTAACATCAATCATTGCTTCTGTTTTACAACCTAGACACTTTTTAATAGTGATAAAAATATAATTGCTTTTAAAGTATCTTGCATGAATAGATATTAAAATAATTGGCAATGCTATCAGTACCCACCTGTTATGAATACTGGAGATCTTCGGAGGACACTGTAGATATTGCTTGAATCGAAGTTCAAAAGCTTGGCCTATGGTACTGATAACATCTTGAGCCAACCCGTCACAGCATTCCAATATATGACATGCTTTAAAAACATTAAATAACAGCTGTCATTTTTCAGCCTATGTGAATTTTGTTAGAACAATTTTAGCAGTCAAATCAAATAAAATGTTCATTCCTCTGTTACACATATGGACTGCTGCACGTAATGCTCCCCAGTGCCAAATTCACTGAAGCAGATTCACTGTGATTCATTGCACAGCAATGCAATGTTGGCACTGCACAATTGCATAATTCATTATGGGGTATAGAAGCCACAAAACAACCAGACTGCAATATAGTGCAGATAGAGCCACACAGGTGCAGTTAAATTAACATATTGTAAAAGTTTTGTTTTGTTCTAGTGAATGTAGCAATTAGACAACATTTTTTACTTTTGTAACTGAAACTTGACAAATATTGGCAAAGTATTCTCAAGAGAATGGCATAACAGGGTAAGCTACTTAAAAATCCAGATACCATGTTGCAGACCAGGCTCTGTAAGACACAAATGCCTTTTATGCTGGTATTAATACAACATTGAGTTCCCTTCATTATACTTCCATGTTACCACTAAATTAATTATTTCAGAACACCATACTTTCAATGACCCCATGCAGCAAAGAACTATGATAGAAATTTCACCTGTCATTTGGCACTGTCATGACCCTGTACCAAACAAGAGGGTTTGGGATCATTACAACAACAGGAGCAGCATAAAAGGGAATGCCTATGGAGCACAGCAGTCAGAATCTCAGAGCAGCACTTTGGCAAGACAGTGAGCCACAGGCTGGTTGGCACAAGTTAATAAAGTGTTGACAGATTGATTCTAGAAACACCAATGCCGGACCATTTGTTCCTGGTGGAGCCTGCTTTTGGCCAGGATGATACCTTTGCCTGCTTTTTCCTAACAGCCTGTCTGGCAGGACTCCTGGGAGAGCCCAGAACATTCTCAGTCACACCCCAAAACTGTAATTGGGCACTTGGAAGCAGCTAGAAGAAGTGCCTGCATCCCTTTTATTGGAATTTGGCACAGCTGAATCAATGAGGCAGAAAGCACAGTGGCGCAGTGGTTAGCACCGCAGCCTCACAGCTCCAGGGACCCGGGTTCGATTCTGGGTACTGCCTGTGCGGAGTTTGCAAGTTCTCCCTGTGTCTGTGTGGGTTTCCTCCGGGTGCTCCGGTTTCCTCCGACATGCCAAAGACTTGCAGGTTGATAGGTTAATTGGCCATTATAAATTGCCCCTAGTATAGGTAGGTGGTAGGGAAATATATAGGGGCAGGTGAGGATGTGGTAGGAATATGGGATTAGTGTAGGATTAGTATAAATGGGTGGCTGATGGTCGGCACAGACTCGGTGGGCCGAAGGGCCTGTTTCAGTGCTGTATCTCTAAAAAAAAACTAAAAATGCTGATGGAAACTGTTTCTGATCTAGCTTTCAGTCCCTCCACTTCTCACCTGAATTCCACTCCAGGCAGGATTGAAATTCCGTTTTTGGTCCGAAGTGCTAATGAAAGTATAAAATTTTAAAGAGGCACTGTCTTAACAAAAAAGAAATTTTTAGTTCAGGGATGTGAAGTGGGGAAGAACCAGAAAAATCAATCTTCAGGTTGATGTATTTCAATATGATTTATGTCATAATTTTGTGCATTTGTCAGCAAATAAAAGGTTTGTAAAAATGTTTTCATGAATGCAAATTCAAATTTTTAGAATGGCCAGTTGCTTAGAAAACTTTTGGTTGACAATCGATGAGTATTCATGTCGATGCAGATTTTTGGGGACATGAATCCCTCAATTTCCTCTGCAGTGCCCCTTGGCTATGCACCTCCGATAGCAATACGGTGAGCTCCTGGCCACTGGCAGCATTGATCTGTGTTGGGAACACACGGAGGGTGAAAGATGGGAGCTTAACCAGGAGAACCCAGGAATAGTTGAGTCCAGGGTTGACAAAGGTGTGAATGAGGGTTTTGGCAGTAGATGGGCTAAGGAAGAAGGATAAGCCAGATGATGTTATGGAACAAGTAAGTGGTCTGTTGAGAATGTGAGGTTGAAGACTCAGCTCTGGGTCAAATAGCTTGCGAACAGTTTGGTTCAGCCTGAAAGAGTGGCTGGAGAGGAAGATAGAGTCAGTGGCAAGAGAATGGAGTTTATGGCAGGGGCCAAAGATAGTGGCTATTGTATTCCGAATGTTCAGCTGGAGTAAGTTACAGCTCATCCATGACTGGGGCCACCATTTTAACAATTTTGGGCATGTAGTTAGCAGTGCGAGTTAGAAACTCACCCACTGCTTCAGAAATTCGTTAAATATCATTTAGATGCTGCAGGCTGACTTTCCACCCAATGTGGCAAGGAAGTTGGTGGGAAGTGGTCAAATCTTGTCCTTGCCCTTTTGCATTGCTTTCCAAAAGGGACTAATTCAGGCCTTGAATGAACAGGTCAAGTGTTCCCATGGAAACAAGGCAAGAGGGAGTGGTACAGTTCTACCAACTCATGCTCCTCCCTGTGTAATTGAAATCAGGTTATGCACAAGGGTTCTAAAGAAGCTGATGTTGGCATTGAGCCTGGGACTCTCTCAGATTGGAAGACAAAGGAGACAAGCAGCAAGAAAAGGGAACACAGAGAGGTACTTCTGCCATTTGAATTTCAGGGCATGTAGGTAGTTCTTCATTAGCAGCAAGAAGGCCCTAAAGCTGGTGATCAGTCCTGTGTCTACAGGTGATAGAGACCTTCATCTGCCCCTTCCTTCCCAGCCCTATTTCCCAGCACAAAATCTTGTCAAGGGATAGTCCTGGAACTGGAATTTAAGCATTCTGAGTCCTGGACAGGCAGATTACATTTCAGGCACGCTGTGCCTGTCCAGCACTAAACAACAAGTGGGGAGGAATATTAAGGCCTCTGGACTCAAAATTCAGCTGCAGAGTGCACTGGCCTCGGTATTACAGGAGCTGGGAAACAAAGAAATGATGAGGGTCTTCTCCCAACGATCCACACCAATTACCATGTTTTAAAGGGCGATAACACAGGCATCCCAGAAGCATGAAGAGTGGGCAGATCATGTGTTCAGCTGCACAAGGGACGCCCCCCCCCCCCCCCCCCAACCAGCACTATTTAAAGGGATCACCATGCAGCTTTCAGGTGAAGTGCTTTTGAATTTCTTTTGCTGCTGCAGAGTGAGTGGACATACTGTGTACTGTGTTGTTGGAAGTTCTTTCCATCAGAAGAGAGTGGTGTTGGACCTATGGAAGGAGTGGTATGGATTTCAAAAGCCTCTGAGCAGAAAATTTGCTCCCAGTCATGGGAGTTATAGTTGCTGTTCCTCTTGGGCTGCCGCATGACATGAAAATGGAGCAGAGGCAGCAGAGGGGAGAAGCTACTCGCAGAGGGAGGAGGAGGAGGGCTCTCAGTAGGAGGCTTTACCCACTTAGGGTCTTCAGAGAGCACTTCTCCTACTTGCACTTCAGCCAGGATCAGTGTCTGCAATGGCTACGCTTTAGCAACGAGCTGGTCACAGAACTGTGCCACCTCCTCTGACTGGACTGCAGTCACACAGCAGGGCAAAGACGACACTGACAGTGGCTGTCAAGGTCAGCGTGGCCTTCGATTTCAACACCTCAGGATCCTGCCAGTCTAGTAGCACGAATGCTGTCATCCATTCATGCACCATGGAGCCACTGCCACTCCCCTGGAGAGGGGCCTCAGCAATCCTACTGATCTGCTGGAGTACACATTGCTGAACTTCTGTGAGAACTTGTGTAATGAGGAGCTGCCACCATATTATGTGTTCTTTTTATGTTGCCTGATGCAACATAAATGAGATGTGTGGAATCCAGTTGGTTGACGATCTCAAACAGGTTTATTACAGCCAAACTATTATACAGTACAGAGCTAACTATTTACAGAACCTGCCTCTAGGTGTTACAGTTGCAGAGTGACTCTGGCTCTGAGTCACATGACTGCATCCTGGTACTTAATCATTAGCATACTAAGATCTTAAAGGGACATCACACTTAAAGGAAACCATACAACAACTTGCAAGCCCCTTTGTGCACTGGTATCGACAACCATGATGGCAGCAGTCTGAGCCTGTATGGCACCTAGCTGGGCTTGCATGGCAAAAAGTAGAGACTTCAAGACCTCATTCTGAGCCACAATTCTTCAGCAGGAGGTACACATAGGTTAAAAAAAAGCAAAGTTGCAAATCCCTTTATAAAGTTACAACTTTCCTGAAAATCAGCCCATATTCAACATACTTCCATGTGTTATTTTTAAGTGCAATTTGGTGCAGATACCATATTGTATACTATACTCGAGATATTAATGCACTCCATGTCCATATTCATTGGGGAAAGATTTCCTCTGTATGGCATGTATAGCAAAATCTTTAAATCAGTTCTTCACTAAAGGTTTTACAAATTTGGTGTGAATAGTACACTGAGGAAATCTTTTCTCATGTTTATTTCAGTATAATTTTATAAAAATATAAATTTAATGAGTGACAATTGAAAAACACATAAAAGCATTCATTACCTCGACGGTTCACTGGGTCCTTTGCCACATATGCAACATAGTCTGTGGTGTCCTGTTATGTATAAAGGTGAAAAATAGCTCAATAGAAGGATGGAAGATTTAGAACAACGCACTTCATGTTATGCTCCACAGAGAAGCATTTATATAGGAGAACAAAATATTCAAACTATTAAACATTTATTTTTTCTCACTATTTTCCACATGCACTCTATTTTAGCAAAGTCAGTCCCTGATCAGAGAAAAATATCAGTGAAACTTCTTATAAATGTTTAGTTTCACTATGAATGATGGCACCCTGGATCGTGAGCTGTGACACCTGTCATGCAGGCCCCCACCTGCAAAGAATGAGGCATATTAATTTTGCCGCATGGACATTAAATTCCAAATTGTTGCTGGAAAGAAGAGAAGGCCTGATACAAGGGGTTGCCAAGCCCCTGGCTGCAAGGACATTTTTGCATATTAACAGACACTGCTTGGAACAAAGGACCATTCCCTGATTCACCCAGTACCCAAAGCCGGAAGTGGTTATACCGGTTACGTGACTACCCTGCTGGCCAACCTAGGGAGGTTTAAATTGTAGCGACAGTGTTTGAACGGGCAGAAGGCAGTTTTGCTCCTAGACTGAGAACATCTCTCTCCTGTCTGCTCCCATCTCTTTCTCAACAGCTTTGGAATCCATTGAAGACACAGGAACCCCAAGAGAGAAAAGTCTCTTACAGTGAACAAGGTTTAAGAAGAATCCTGTGCCCCAACGAGAAGCAAGACCTACCTACAAGCAAGGACTTTATAGTGAGCTCGAAGACCCGTAACTAAAAACTCCTCAGAGAATGCCTCAAATTTTTCCACTTTATTTATTCTTCTGCTCTTTTCTGTCTCTATTTGTATGTGTGTATCACGTATGCATGCTAGCGTGGGCGCGTCATGGATCCGTAGGTATCAACCGAATTAGAATTTAAGTTTTAGTTTTAATAAAATTTCACTTTTCTTCTTTAAACCTAAGAAAGCCTGTTTGTGCTCATTTCTTTACCTTATAATTGTAAAGTGGTGAACAAGGATTCACTAAGGGGGAGCTCAAAACACAGTGTGTTTAAAAAAATAAAACCCTGTTACAGTAAGACCAGGTGAAAGCTGAGAGGGAACCTCTAGACACCTTTCTCACTTGGTCACAACAGAAATTATGGTGCTAGCGTCTGGAATTGATCCACAGGCAAACGAGAGAAATTGGAAGTGGGAAGCCAAATTGTTCCGAATCAAAAAAGAGCATGATTAATACAGGTTTTCTTGTGGTTGTGTGTGATTAAATACTAACATGTCTGCAACTGAAGCTAGTGGGTCCCCAAGCCAGGGTGAAGTAACTTGGGATAAGTTAAAAGCACTGTTTATGGAGGATTTTTTTTTTTTAGATTTTAGAGATACAGCACTGAAACAGGCCCTTCGGCCCACCGAGTCTGTGCCGACCATTAAACACCCTTTTATACTAATCCTACACTAATCCCATATTCCTACCACATCCTCACCTGTCCCTATATTCCCCTACCACCTACCTATACTAGTGGCAATTTATAATGGCCAATTTACCTATCAACCTGCAAGTCTTTTGGCTGTGGGAGGAAACCGGAGTACCCGGAGGAAACCCACGCAGACACAGGGAGAACTTGCAAACTCCACACAGGCAGTACCCAGAATTGAACCCGGGTCGCTGGAGCTGTGAGGCTGCGGTGCTAACCACTGTGCCACTGTGCCGAGGAAATGGCTGAGCAGTGTGGGATCACTGAACGTGACAAGGCTAGAAATTCTGAACTCCGACGGCTAGGGGCCAACCGTTTTTTCCTTGAATCTGATGAAGCAGAAGCAGTGTTAGAAGTAGACCCAGACAGGGTATTGCTAGCAAAAATACAATTGGGACAGAAGAAACTTGAATTAGAAGACAGGGAAAGAGAAAGAGAAAGAGAAAGAGAAAGGGAGAGGCAGCAAAGGGAAAGGGAGAGACAGGAAAAAGAAAGAGAGAGGCATGAGAGGGAGAAAGAGAGAGACGTCCAGAAGGAATGTGAAGAAAATGAAAGGCAGGAGAGGGAGAGAGAAAGAATATTCCGGAAGGAATGCGAAGAACGAGAGTTGAAGCAGCTTGAGTTAACCAGGGGGCGACAGAGTAACCCCAGTGAAAGCATGGCCAATATGGAGGAGCGTAATTCAGGGCTGGGTACAGTATTGTTAAAACTAGCTCATCTAATCCCAAAATTCAATGAGGAAGATATGGAGGCATTTTGTGTGTCCTTTGAGAAACTGGCAAGCCAGCTAAAATGGCCAGCTGAGACCTGGTCTCTTTTACTGCAAAGCAAGCTAACTGGAAAAGCCCTTAATTTTTATTCCCTGTTGCCAGATGAGAGTTCATCAAATTATGAACTAACCAAAAATGCTATCCGCGGGGCATATGAATTAATACCCGAAGACTATCGCCAAAAGTTTAGAACCCTCAAGAAGCAAGCTAATCAAACTTATCTGGAGTTTGAAAGAAGTAAGCAGCTGCCTTTTGACCAGTGGCTGAGGGCTCTTAAAGTACAGCTCAGCTATGAGAATCTCAGGGAAGTAGTTCTGTTAGGGGAATTTAAACACATTCTCACACTCTCAATAAAGGCCCATGCAGAGGAACAGCGTGTCCAGAGAGCCCGGCAAGCAGCCATTCTGGCCAATGAGTTTGCTTTAATTTATAAGTCAGTTACCCGGGGAGAACCTTTCCTAATCACCCCCACAAAACCAAAAAGGACAAAGGGTGGGAAGGTGATAGGAGCCCAGACAGTCCTGGAGGAGAAAGGAAAGCAGGAGACACAGGGGGCCCTCTTCCAGCCAAAAAGGAAGGTGCCGTGAGCAAGAGTGAGACCTGGAGACCCGTGTACTTCCATTGTAATAAAGCACGGCATTTAAAAGCTGACTGCTGGAAACTAAAGGGAAAACCTGTAGGGTTAATCAGGGCACACCTGCTCAGTGAAGAAGGGGACCTGATGGAAAGCACATTAGAGCAAGCTGTGGCTTTAACTACAATATGAGTGAGACCCAGAAAGCTTACGGCTGCAAGTGCAAGAAAATTTAATAGGATTCCTGAGGGTTATCAAGGTTTTGTGTCTGAAGATACAGTAACCCCACACCCCTCAAGTGGGGCAAGCAAGCCCATAGTGATTCTCAGGGACACAGGAGCCACTAGATCCCTTTTACTGGGAAAAGGCCTGACCTTTCCCCCAGAGAGTGCAGTGGACACCAAAATGATGGTGAATTGTTTTGGAGGGCAGTGTATGCTTGTACCTGTACACCGGGTGCACCTGGAGTGCAATCTAGTTTTGGGACCAGTAACCGTAGTTTGTCCCTGGTTTGCCTGTGGACAGGGTTGATCTGCTTCTCGGTAATGATCTGGCAGGGGTGAAGGTGGTAGTCTCCTGCAATTTCCCTGAATGTGTAGTGGATCAGGCCATGATCAAACCAGCTCCCCAGAGGAGACTGAATTGGCACTGCAGGCAGATGGCCAGGAGGTCTGCCTGTCCGAGACTTTCTTTGGAAAGTTAGGAGACCCAGAGAATGAACTAAATGGATTTTCCCTAGCTTATGCTCAGCGAGCCGACCCAGTATTGCAAGAGTTAGCATAGGCTGCCCAGTCTGAAATTAAAGCAGAGGGAGTCCCTGATTGCTACTATTTAAAGAATGAGCTACTGATGAGGAAATGGTGTTCTCCTCACAGACCTGAGAGCAAGGAGTGGACAGTAGTTCACCAGTTAGTGGTGCCACAGAGGTACTGGAGAGAAATATTAAGAAGGGCCCACATGACTACAGTGGCCGTATATGAAACACCAAAGCCCGCATAAGGCAGCAGTTTGATGGGCCAAAACTCCACAAAGATGTGGTGGGGTGCTGCAGGAGTTGCCACATGTGCAAGGTTGAGGGGAAATCTCAACCTACAGCGAAAACTGCACCCCTAAGACCTGTACCGGTGTTTGGAGGACCCTCCAGCAGAGAGACCCCCACTGAGAACAAAAGTGGACAGGCAGGCACATGGCTGGCAAAAGGTTAGACAGGGTAGGGGAAAAAGTGACCAAGAACGCAGGTTAAAGGAAGCCCGGGAGGAATCCCAGACGAAAACCCCTTCTGCCTGGTCAGCCAACCCTGAAAAATGTGAAAAATTAGACCCCACATGCTCCTACATATATGCAGACGTGAATATAGGAGGTATGATCAGTAGGTTCGCAGATGACACGAAATTGGTGGTGTTGTAAATAGTGAGGAGGAAAGCCTTAGATTACAGGATGATATAGATGGGCTGGTAAGATGGGCGGAGCTGTGGCAAATGGAATTTAATCCTGAGAAGTGTGAGGTGATGCATTTTGGGAGGATTAACAAGGCAAGGGAATATACAATGGATGGTAGGACCTTAGGAAGTACAGAGGGTCAGAGGGACCTTGGTGTACTTGTCCATAGATCACTGAAGGCAGCAGCACAGGTAGATAAATTGGTTAGGAAAGCATATGGGATGCTTGCCTTTATTAGCCAAGGCATAGAATATAAGAACAGGGAGGTTATGATGGAGCTGTATATAACGCTAGTTAGGCCACAGCTGGAGTACTGTGTACAGTTCTGGGCACCACACTATAGGAAGGATGTGATTGCACTGGAGATGGTGCAGAGGAGATTCACCAGGATGTTGCCTGGGCTGGAGCATTTCAGCTATGAAGAGAGACTGAAAAGGCTGAGGTTGTTTTCCTTAGAGCAGAGAAGGCTGAGGGGAGATATGATTGAGGTATACAACATTATGAGGGGCATTGATAGGTTAAATAGGAAGAAACGTTTTCTCTTAGCGGAGGGGTCAATAACCAGAGGGCATAGATTTAAGGTAATTTGCAGGAGGTTTAGAGGGGATTTGAGGAAAAGAAATTTCACCCAGAGGGTGGTTGGAATCTGGAACACACTGCCTGAAGAGGTGGTAGAGGCAGGAACCCTCACAACATTTAAGAAGTATTTAGATGAGCACTTGAAACGCCATTGCATACAAGGCTACAGGCCAAGTTCTGGAAAATGGGATTAGAATAGGTAGGTGCTTGATGGCCAGCACAAACACGATGGGCCTGTTTCAGCACTGTATAACTCTGTGACTCTATGAGACACAAGAAGCACCCCACCAGATTTGCTAACAGCATTTACAGGAACCTGCAGAGACAAAGAAAGACCACTAGGGGGCACAGAAACCATGAGGGTAATGCCTCAATATAATAAAAACGAAATACTGCGGATGCTGGAAATCTGAAATAAAAACAAGAAATGCTGGAACCACTCAGCAGGTCTGGCAGCATCTGTGGAAAGAGAAGTCACTGACCCGAAACATTAACTCTGCTTCTCTTTCCACAGAGGGTAATGCCTCACATAGTCGATTTGCCACAGGGGAGTGCAGCAGAGTCTACACAAATACCTGCAGGCGGGAATGTCCCAGAGAACAAAGGGGAGATTAACAAAGAATCCTCCCCCACAGTCAGAGGAAAAGGGAACCACCAATCCCCTCAAGGCAAAAGCCTTTGCATGACTCAGCAAGCACTGAGTTCAGGATAGACCCGCCCACTACTAACTCTCCCGAAAAAAGATTACGTCAGCAGGAATGTAGGCCCTAGGCAGCCATGGAAATGGGCGAACTGAAGAAAAACATCCCCAAAGAACTACATGTTTACTGGGATGCCAAAAAGGGGACAATTAAAGCAGCACTGGCACCAAGAAAAGACAGGCAATTTCAATAAGCTTTAAGATTTATCAATGATTGGGAATGAATGAGAGAAATGCATGGTTTTCTGTATCTTGTTTTCTCTCAACCCTTTTACTGAAATGCGCTTTTCCTCAAATTGCATTCCATTCCCCTGGGTGTGGAGGTGTAATGCACCTGCCAAGAATGAAGCACATTAATTTCGCCACATGGACATTCAATTCCAAATTGTTGCTGGGAAGAAGAGAAGTCCTGATACAAGGGATTGCCAAGCCCCTGGCTGGAAGGACATTTTTGCATATTAACAGACACTGCTTGGAACCTGACCCACCTAACACACAAAGCCAGAAGTCGTTACACTAGTCACATGACTACCCTGCTGGCAAACTTGGGGATTTTTAAATTGTAGAGACAGTGTTTGAACTGGCAGAAGGCAGTTTTGTTCTTGGACTGAGAACATCTCTCTCCTGTCTGCTCCTATCTCTTTCTCGCCAGCTTCGGAATCCATTGAAGACACAGGAACACCAAGAGAGAAAAGTCTCCTAAAGTGAACGAGGTTTAAGAAGACTCCTGGGCCCCAACGAGAAGCAAGATCTACCTACAAGCAAAGACTATACAGTGAGCTCGAAGATCCGTAACCAAAAAATCCTCAGTGATTGCCTCAAACTTTTCCACTTTATTTTTTCTTCAGCTCTTTTCTATTTGCAGGTGTGTATCATGTATGCATGCTAGCACTGGGCGCAGTGTGTATCCATAGGTGTCAACTGAATTTAAGTTTAAGTTTAAGTTTTAATAAAATTTCACTTTTCTACTTTAAACCTAAGAATGCCTCTTTGTGCTTGTTTCTTTACCTTATGACTGGAAAGCGGTGAACAAGGATTCACCAAGGGGAAGCTAAAAACACAGTAAGGCTGGATTTCACCATTGGCGGACAGGCCTTCGCCACCAACGTAAAAGTTGGTGGCGACCCCGCTTCTGCCTAGCCTGGAGATCCAACCCGCATTCTACGGGTCCCCGGACTTTAATTGTCCCAAGGTGGGACTTCCACCCACTTGAGGGAGGAGGTTCTGTCTCAGTGAGCTGCCGGTCAATCAGCAGGCCGACAGCTCTTAGTCCCAGCAGCACCTCCAGGAACAGTGCAGCCTAGCTGGCCGAGGAGGCTGCAATGGAGCCAGGACCTCAGGTAAGTTGGGCTTGCCTTGCCGGGGGGGTGGTCGGTCATGGCGGCGTGGCAAGGGTAGTTGTATGGGTGTGGGGGGGGGTGTGCATCTTGGGTCCCGGGGATGGGTTGGGAGGTGGGGGCGGCCCTCAGTCGGGTACCCTGTGCCCGACTGCCATGGTACCCCACCGGGGCACGGAAAGGCCGGCAGCTGTCACTGGCCACTTAAGGGCCTCAATTAGCCTGGGGCAGGCGGGCGGGCTGTTTCCTGCACCCCCCATCCTCCCACTTCCAACCGTCATTGGCCGAAGGCGAGAGCGGTTTGGGTAGGTCTCCCGGAGCCTCCCGCTCAGTTTTACGCCGCCCCCATGCCACCATCTGACCCACTGGGGTGGTGTAAAATTCTGCCCAGTGTGTTTAAAAAAAGAAACCCTGTTATAGTAAGACCAGGTGAAGGCTGAGAGGAATCCCTAGACACCTTTCTCACCTGGTCGTAACACATCAGACAGATTTTCAACTTGCCATCCAGGTGCAAAACTGGCATTGTGGATTAGTCAAGCCTCTCATTTATAAAAAGCATCTGATTGAAAATCTTCTTGTGAGAAAGGAGGGCAAACTAGAGTCTGTGTCACCCTAAGCCACTCGCATGAATCTCCAAGAACTGGTTATGAGTGGTATTGACATAGAAAGCTTGCCTGTTCTTGATCCAGGTAATAACAGATGGCGCAAGAAGATCTAATGAAGAGGGACAAAATGTAAATGAACAGAGGAATTTCTTTTTAATAGAAGACAATTTGAGAGCAGATGGAGACAATTTCCATCAATACAAAGCCCTAGTTGAGAAACCATGGAGTACTTCAAGCAGTTCTGGGCACCACACTTTAGGAAGTATATATTGGCCATGGAGAGAGTGCAGCATAGATTTATTAGAATGATACCTGGACTCCAAAGGTTAAATTTAGAAGGTTAAGGGTTGATTTAGAGTCATAAAGTTTTACAGCACAGAAATAGGCCATTTGTCCCAACGCGCCTGCACCTGTCCTAACTAATACCATTTCCCCGCACTTGGCCCATAGCCTGATATGTTATGGCGTTTCAAGTGTTCATCTAAATACTTCTTGAATGTCGTGAGTGTTCCTGCTTCTACCACCTCTTCAGGCAGTGTGTTCCAGATTCCAAACATGCTCTGGGTGAAAATATTTCACCTCAACTCCCCTCTAAACCTCCTGCCCCTTATCTTAAATCTATGCCCCCTAGTTATTGACCTCTCCGCTAAGAGAAAAAGTTTCTTCCTATCTATCCTATCAATGTCCCTCATAATTTTGTATACCTCAATCAGGTCCCCCCTCAGCCTTCTCTGCTCCAAGGAAAACAACCCCAGCCTATCCAGTCTGTCTTCATAACTGAAATGCTCCAGCCCAGGCAATATCCTGGTGAATCTCCATTGCACTCTCTCCATTGCAATCACATCCTTCCTGTAGTGTGGTGACCAAAACTGTACACAGTACTCCAGCTGTGGCCTAACCAGCGTTTTATACAGCTCCATCACAACCTCCCTGCTCTTATATTCTATGCCTCGGTTAATAAAGGCAAGTATCCCATATGCATTCCTAACCACCTTATCTACCTGTGCTGCTGCCTTCAGTGATCTATGGACAAGCACCCCAAGGTCCCTCTGACCCTCTGTACTTCCTAGGGTCCTACCATCCATTGTATATGCCCTTGCCTTGTTAGACCTCCCAAAATGCATCACCTCACACTTCTCAGGATTAAACTCCATTTGCCACAGCTCCGCCCATCTTACCAGCCCATCTACAGTGTCCTGTAGTCAAAGGCTTTCCTCCTCATATTTACGACACTACCAATTTTCGTGTCGTCTGCGAACTTACTGATCATACCTCCTATATTCACGTCGAAAGCATTAATGTACACTACAAACAGTAAGGATCCCAGCACCAATCCCCGTGGTACCCCACTGGTCACAGGCCTCCATTCACAAAAACAACCCTCTACCATCACCCTCTGCCTCCTTCCACTAAGCCAATTTTGAATCCAATTTGCCAAATTACCCTGGATCCCATGGGCTTTTACTTTCTTAACCAATCCCCACATGCGGGACCTTATCAAAAGCCTTACTGAAGTAAGGATTTGATATAAGGATTGAAGATATCAAGGGGAACAGATAGAATATATTAGGAGAAACTATTTCCGCTGGTTGGGGACTTCGGACATAGTCTGAAAATTTGAGCCAGACTTTTCAGGAGTGAATTTAGGAAACACTTCATTATACAAAGGGTGGTGGAAGTTTGGAACTCTTTTCCACAAATGGCAGTTGATGCTAGATCAATTCTTAATTGTAAAATTGAGATTGATAGGTTTTTGTTCACTAAAGATATTCAGGGATATGGAGCAAAGATGGGTATAAGGTGTTTGGTCACAGATTGACCATGATCTCACTGAATGGCAGAACAGGATTAAGGGACTAAATGGCTACTCTTGTTCCTATGTTCCTAGCCAACCTTATCTCTGCTGAGATATTTAAGCCAGTATCAGAGGAAAAAACCTGCAGATCACTCAACAGCTGTTATGTGAAAAAATGGGGGCAGTGGTTATGATCTGAAATTGTTGAACTTGGTGTTGAGTCTAGAAGGCTGTAAAATGCCTAATCAAAAGATGAGATGCTGTTCCTCGAGCTTCCTTTGAGCTTCATTAGAATAATGTAGGAGGTCAAAGACGAAGAGGTCAGAGTGGAATTAAAATGACAGGTGACGGGAAGCTCAGGGTCATGCACGTGGACTGAATGGAGGTTTTCCTCAAAGTGATCACCAAATCTATGTTTGGTCTCTCCAATGTAGATGAGACTGCACTGTGACCAGCGAATACAGTATACTAAATTGGAAAAAGTACAAGTAAATTGCTGTTTCACTTGGAAGGAGTGTTTGAGGATCTGGGAAGTGGGAAGGGAGGAGGTAAAAGGATAAGTGTTGCTCTCCACAGATACTCGCTGGCCTGCTGAGTATGGCCAGCATTTTCTGTTTTTACTTCAGATTTCCAGCATCTGCATTTGTTTTTGTATTAATGTCCTATGATAATTGACTCAAATTAAATTTCCCCTAACTGCAGACAAAGATGAATCTTGTTTTCTACATTCGAACAGTTTGAGGATTGTGTCTGTGTTACATGTCAAATTTATTAGCACAAAACAGTTGAGCCACGAAGAATAAAATCATGGGATTGATAACTCTTAACAACGTAAACAACCTAACTGCTGTCTGTCCTTTCCAAATCAAGATAAAGGAATGTGAAAGTATATTTTTGAAGTATATCAATTTCATTTTGCCATTAGAATAATCTTTATGACACAATTTTTAAAAAATTTATCTTGAGCTGTTGAACGGAAGAAATATAAGACTACTCTGCAAATGATTTCATGTCAGCCTTGAGAGGTGTGGATTGGAATGACAATAAGGTCAGGTTTGGGTCTTCCTTCGTCTCTTAGCATTTCACAAGGGTTCTTTTGACCGTCCAGACCTGTCTTTCCATAAACCCGTGCCCCTGTGGGTAGTGTGGTGATGAGGTGATGGTGTTGAAACCATACTGTTCAGTGAATTCCTTAAATTCCCTGGATGTAAATTGGGTGCCATTGTCACATATTAATCTTTCAGGAATCCCTTGCTCAGTGAACAGAACTCATACTGCTGAGATGATTGTTGTGGCTCTCAAGTCTTTCACCTTCTGGATCGAAGGAAATTTGAGTAGTAGTCTGCGACATTCTTCATTATGTGTAAATAAATCAGCTCCTACAGTATGCCATGATCTGAGTGGTACTTCAGTAGCTATCATCTCTTTTTGCTGTGTGTTTCTGTACTTCTGGCACCCATTGCATGTAGACACCATGGGGCAAATTTTACCAGGCCTCGATGCCAGGACGGCCCTGCCCCATATTACCGGTGGCAGTGAGGCCTCATGGTGGCTGCCCGCCACTTGGCAGCGGGAACATAATTAAAATATGTTAATGTAAGAATAAATACTTACCGCATTGCGCCTGCCATCCTGCTCCCATATTAAGAACATAAAAACATAAGAACATAAGAAATAGGAGCAGGAATAGGCCATTCAGCCCCTCAAGACTGCCCCACCATTCAATAAGATCATGGCTGATCTGTCCCAGGCCTCAACCCCTCTTTCGGGCCTGCTCCGCATAACCCTCAACTCCCCGAGATTTCAAAAATCTATCTACCTCCTCCTTAAGTACATTTAGTGACCCAGTCTCCACAACTCTCTGGGGTAGAAAATTCCAGAGATTCACCACCCTCTGAGAGAAGAAATTCCTTTGCATCTCAGTTTTAAATGTGTGACCCCTTATTCTGTAACTATGTCCCCTAGTTCAAGATTCCTCCACCAGTGGAAACATATTCTCAATATCTACCCTGTCAAGCCCCCTTAGAAACTTATATGTTTCAATAAGATCACCTCTCATTCTTCTAAACTCCATTGAGTAAAGGCCTAACTTTAAGGCTGGTGGCTGGCACTCCTGCGGTGTCCGATCCCCAACCACTGAAGAATGTTGGAATACTGGTGGCGAAGGGGGAGCAGGTAAGTTTTCAAGGTGGGGGGATGGGGGGGAGTGGGGTTAAACGATTGCGATTGGTCAAGAGGATGATGGGAAGGGGGTAAAGGTAAAATGTTCTGAATTTTGGGGAGTAGGGAAGGTCAGGTACTGAAGGTTAAGTATTTTGGGAGGAGCAGAGGGCAGGAAGACATGTGTGGCTATTGGTTGGGGGGGGGGGGGGGTGGGTGAGGGACTGTAAAGATTTTTTAAATTAGTTTTAATAATTTTAAACTAACTGTCGCTTTAAAACTTTAACGTGTCATTTAGGACTCTAGGCCCTTTAAAAATGGCACTGGCAGCTATGCAGTGGTGCCGGATGCCATTGCCAGGGATGAAGCGCGCGCCAACCCCAACCCCCCCCCCCCCCCATCATTAGGGGAGGGGGGTCCCACCCGGCCAGTTAAATGAGCCGCTGCGGGCAGACCGTCACTTTGGAAACCAATTTCGGCGGCGAGCTAGTAAAATGCAGCCCCACATTTTTCATGTTTTTGCACATGCCTATCCAGTACACAGCTGATCTGGCTCTGAGCTTACACTTCTCCATTTCCATGTGGCCTCCATGTATCTTCTGGAGAAGTTTTTCCTGCATTGTTTTGGGTATGACTATTCTGGATCCGGCCAGCAGTACACCATCTTCTCGTGAGATGTCATCTCTGATAGACCAGTCCTGCCATATTGTTGGCTGTGTTTGCTGTATCTTATCAGGCCATCCCTGATCACTTGCTGAGATAGCATCTGTAATTCCTTGTCTATGCTGGTCTCATCTCTAATTTGACTCAGTTTCGGTGGTTTTACATTCACTAGGTGATGAATCTTTTTACCTAGATCCTCTATCTCATGTTTCTCCTGTGGCGACAACCAAGATAGGGTGTCTGCCAACACCACTTCTCTTCCTAGCTTGTGCTTCAGAGTGAAATTGTAACTCTGAAGCCTCAAGAATAACCTCTGCAGTCTTGCTGGTGCTTTATGTAGATTTTTATTGTAGATCTGCTCCAGTGGACGATGATCACTCTCCACTATGAACTTTCTCCCATAGAGATATGTGTGGAACTTCTCACATCCATCACGACTGCCAAAAGCTCTCTTTATATGTTAGCATATCTAGTCTCAGCTGATCAAAGAACAAAGAACAGTACAGCACAGGAACAGGTCATTCAGCCCTCCAAGCCTGCGCCGATCTTGATGTCTGCCTAAACTAAAACCTTCTGCATTTCCGGGTACCGTATCCCTCTATTCCCATCCTATTCATGTATTTGTCAAGATGCCTCTTAAACATCATTATTGTACCTGCTTCCACCACCTCCCCCGGCAGCAAGTTCCAGGCACTCACCACCCTCTATGTAAAGAACTTGCCTTGCACATCCCCTCTAAACTTTGCCCCTCTCACCTTAAACCTCTGTCCCCTAGTAACTGACTCTTCCACCCTGGGAAAAAGCTTCTGACTATCCACTCTGTCCATGCCACTCATAACTTTGTAAACCTCTATCATGTCACCCCTCCACCTCCGTCGTTCCAGTGAAAACAATCCGAGTTTATCCATCCTCTCCTCATAGCTAATGCCCTCCAGACCAGGCAACATCCTGGTAAACCTCTTCTGTACCCTTTCCAAAGCCTCCACGTCCTTCTAGTAGTGTGGCAACCAGAATTGCACGCAATATTCTAAGTGTGGCCTAACTAAAGTTCTGTACAGCTGCAGCATGACTTGCCAATTTTTATACTTTATGCCCCGACCGATGAAGGCAAACATGCCGTATGCCTTCTTGACTACCTTATCCACCTGCATTGCCACTTTCAGTGACCTGTGGACCTGTACGCCCAGATCTCTCTGCCTGTCAATACTCCTAAGGGTTCTGCCATTTACTGTATACTTCCCACCTGCACTAGATCTTCTAAAATGCATTATCTCACATTTGTCCGGATTAAACTCCATCTGCCATTTCTCCGCCCAAGTCTCCAACCGATCTATATCCTGCTGTATCCTCTGACAATCCTCATCACTATCCGCAACTCTGCCAACCTTTGTGTCGTCTGCAAACTTACTAATCAGACCAGCTACATTTTCCTCCAAATCATTTATATATACTACAAAGAGCAAAGGTCCCAGCACTGATCCCTGCGGAACACCACTAGTCACAGCCCTCCATTCAGAAAAGCACCCTTCCACTGCTCCCCTCTGTCTTCTATGACAGAGCCAATTCTGTATCCATCTTGCCAGCTCACCTCTGATCCTGTGTGACTTCACCTTTTGTACCAGTCTGCCATGCGGGACTTTGTCAAAGGCTTTACTGAAGCCCATATAGATAACATCCACTGCCCTTCCTTCATCAATCATCTTTGTCACTTCCTCAGTGCTTAGTGCTTTGGATGCAAATGCTTTCCCTCTTGTACCTGGGCTGCTCTGAGTTATTTTGTGGAAGCATCTACTTGCAGAGTGACAGGTTTCTTTCTGCTGTAGTATGACAGATGTATCTCCTTGTATACTACCTTCTTGAGTTTGTTGAAACTCCTGTTGTGTGACCCTGACCACTGGTACTCTACATCTTCTTTCATTAGCTCCCGCAGGTTTGCTGTGTGTTCCAACATGTGCGATAAGAAGGAGCTCATGTATTGGATCAAGCCAAGGAAACTTCTCAACTCTCTCTTATTTCTTGGAACTTCCATCCCAGAGATGGCTGAAATTCTTTTGGACTCGGCATACTGTCACTTTCACAATGCATTTGTCTGCATTTAGCTTGATCCCAGCTTTCCTGGCTCTCTCCATGGCTTCATATTGATGGTTGTCATGATCTTTTCCATCCACACCATATATCTGGATATCATCTGCAATGCCGACTGTTCCATTGTATGTCCCTGTATGTCTCATCTACTTTCTGTTGGAACACATCCTGACTCATTTTAAGGCCAAAAGATAGATGCAGGAATTTGTACCATCCAAAGGGTGTGTTGAATGTTGTCAACAGTGAAGATTCTGCATCAAGCTTCTCATTCCAATAGCCATTTCTGGCATCAAGCTTGCTGAAAACTGTTGCCCCTGCCAGTCAGTGCTGGTGTGATTTCCTCCAGTGTGGGGATAGGGTAGTGATCCCTCTTTATTGCTTGGTTCAGATCTTTGGGATCTAGGCAAATTCTTAGCTGTCCATTTGGCTTCCCTCTCACCACGATAGAATTTACCCAATCTGTAGGCTCTGTGACTCTGGCGATCACCTTCTTTTCTTCTATCCCTTAGAACCCTCTTTCAAGCTTTCCTTTTAGTTCTATGGTACTTTACGTGGGGGATGAATCACTGGTTTCATCGCTGGGTCAATAGCGATGTGATACTAAAAATCTTCAAAGCATCCGACCGTTTCATCAAAACATTCTGGGTACATTTGTACCAGATCTTCTTTGCTTCTGATTGGAGGGCGCTTTTCAATGTGTGTACTGTCTTCAACCCTCAGTGTTGCCTCCTTCACCTCATGGTTTACTGAGATAATCTGCAGCTCTTCACTACTGCTCAGCCCCAGGATAGCAGGACCATCTGTTTCAGTGACATAGAACATACAGTTAACATCATTTCCTTTGTGTGTCCCTCTGATTTGGGTTGTTCCTAGCTCTCAGATCTCAGATCCCCCGTATGCTGTTAGCATGACGTTGTTCGGTTTCAGAGCACCTTTCCTTGGATAACCATTTTCTTCCAAATTTTCAGGAAAGATCTTATGGTATTAAAAGTATTAATCAGCAAATAATGGAGGTGTATAAGAAGGGCACTACAATTATCATGGGTGATTTTAATCTGCATATAGACTGGACAAATCAAATTGGCATGGGTAACATGGAAGACGAATTTGTAGAGTGCATCAGGGATTGTTTCTTATAACAATATGTTGCAGATCCTACCCGGGAACAGGCTATTTTAGATTTGGTAATGTGTAATGAGATGGCTTGGCCATGTGAACTGCATGGAAGATGGCAGGATCCACAAGGACACACTGTACAGCGAGCTCGTCACTGGTATCAGACCCACCAGCCGTCCACGTCTCCGCTTTAAAGACGTCTGCAAACGCAACATGAAGTCCTGTGACATTGATCACAAGTCGTGGGAGTCAGTTGCCAGTGATCACCAGAGCTGGCGGAGCCATAAAGGTGGGGCTAAAGTGTGGTGAGTGGAAGAGACTTAGCAGTTGGCAGGTAAAAAGACAGAAGCGCAAGGCAAGAGCCAACTGTGTAACAGCCCCAGCAACCAATTTTATCTGCAGTGCCTGTAGAAGAGTCTGTCACTCTAGAATTGGACTTTATAGCCACTCCAGGCGCTGCTTCACAAACCACTGACCATCTCCAGGCGCTTACCCATTGTCTCTCGAGACAAGGAGGCCAAAGAAGAAGAATGTGTAATGAGGTAGGATTAATAAGAGATCTTGTAGTTAAGGATCCTCTAGGGGGAAGCAATCATAACATGGTAGAATTTCAAATTCAATTTGAGGGTGAGCAACTTGGGTCTCAGACCAGTGTCTTCAACTTAAACAAGGACAATTACAGTGGTTTGAAGAAAGAGATGTCCAGAGCGAACTGGGAAAATAGACTAAAGGGAAAGTCAGTAGATGAGCAGTGGCAGACATTTAAGCAGATATTTCATAAAACTCAGCAAACATTTATTCTGGTCAGAAGGAAGGATTCGATGAGAACGATGAACCATCCGTGGATAACAAAGGAAGTTAAGGAGAGTATCAAATCAAAAACAAAGGCATACAAAGTGACCAAAGCTAGTGGCAGGCCAGAGGATTGAGAATTTTTTAGAAACCAGCAGCGGATGACTAAAAAACTAATAAAGAGGGAGAAAATTGATTATGATAGTAAATTGGCAAGAAATATAAAAACAAACAGTAAGAGCTTCTATGGGTATATAAAAAGGAAGAGAGTAGCTAAAGTAAATGTGTGACCCTTAGAGGCGGAATTAATAACAGGGAACAGGGAAATGGAAGATAATTTAAACCAATATTTTGCATTGGTCTTCATGGTGGAGGACACTATAAACATCCCAACAATAATAGATGAGCAAGGTGTGAATGTGAGGGAGGAACATGTAACAATCTCTATCACAAGGGACAAGGTGCTAGACAAGCTGATGGGACTAAAGGTAGACAGGTCGCCAGGACCTGATTGCCTGCATCCAAGGGTTTTCAAAGCAGTGGCTGCAGAGATAGTGGAGGCATTGGTCGTAATATACCAAAACTCATCAGATTCCAGTAGGGTACCAGCGGATTGTAAAACCGCTAATGTGACGCCCCTATTCAAGAAAGAAGGGAGACAGAAAGCAGGAAACTATAGACCAGTTAGCTTAACATCTGTCATTGGGAAAATGCTAGAGTCCATTATTAAGGAAGAAATAGCAGGACATTTAGAAAAACATAATGCAATCAGAGTCAACATGGTTTTATGAAAGGGAAATCATGTTTGACAAATTTGTTCTTTGAGGATATAACAAGCAGAGTGGATAAAGGGAAATTGGTAGATGTAGTGTATTTGGCTTTTCAGAAGGCATTTGATAAAGTGCCACATAAAAGGTTATTGCACAAAATAAGAGCTCAGGGTATTAGGGGTAATGTGTTGGCATGGATTGAGGATTGGCTAACACACAGAAGGCAGAGAATCGATACTAATGGGTTTTTTTTCAGGTTGGAAAGCCATAACTAGTGGGGTGCCACAAGGATCAGTCCTAGGCCCTCAAATATTTACTATCTATATTAATGACTTGGAGGAAGGGACAGAGTGCAGTGTGTCCAAATTTGCTGACAATACAAAAATAGGTGGGAAGGCATGTTGTGATGAGGACACAAAGAATCTGCAAAGGGATATAGATAGGTTAAGTGAGTGGGCAAAAACTTGGCAGATGGAGTTCAATGTGGGAAAGTGTGAGGTCATCCACTTTGGTAGGAAGAATAAAAAGGCAGATTATTATTTAGATGGAGAAAGACTACAAAATACTGCAGTACAGAGGGATCTGGGTATCCTTTTACATGAAAAACAAAAGTTAGCATGCAGGTACAGCAAGTAATTAGGAAGGCAAATGGAATTTTGGCCTTTATTGCTAGGGAGTTAGGGTTTAAAAATAGGGAAGTCTTGTTACAATAGTACAGGGTGTTGGTGAGGCCAGACCTGGAGTACTGCGTACAGTTTTGGTGCCCGAATTTCAGGAAGGATACACTAGCATTGGAGGCAGTTCAGAAAAGGTTCACTAGGCTGATTCCTGGGACGAAGGGGTTGTCTTATCAAGAACGGCTAAACAGGTTAGGCCTTTATTCATTGTAGTTTAAAAGAATGAGAGGTGAACTTATTGAAACATATAAGATTTTAAGGGGGCTTGACAGGGTAGATGTTGAGAATATGTTTCCACTGGTGGGGGAATTTTGAACTAGGGGACATAGTTACAGAATAAGGGGGCACATTTAAAACTGAGATGCAAAGGAATTTCTTCTCTCAGAGGGTGGTGAGTCTCTGGAATTCTCGACCTCAGAGAGTTGTGGAGGCTAGGTCACTAAATGTATTTAAGGAGGAGGTAGATAGATTTTTGAAATCTCGGGGAGTTGAGGGTTATGTGGAGCAGGCCCGAAAGAGGGGCTGAGGCCTGGGACAGATCAGCCATGATCTTCTTGAATGGTGGGGTAGGCCTGAGGGGCTGAATGGCCTACTCCTGCTCCTATTTCTTATGTTCTTATGTATAGTCTGAGCAGGATGATGTTACTTTGTGCTCCAGTATCAATCTTCACCTTTAGATTTATCATTGTGGGCTTGCTTCTTACCCTCTTCCTGATCTGAATGGTCGTGTGAATTTCTTTTCTCTGGGAAGTATCGCATCCATACATTTCATGCATTTGTATGGTTCCTATGTTTATCATGTTCTCAAACCCATTGTCATCTGCCGGGGTATGGACGTTTTGGTTTCTTTCGTTACTCGTTTGCCTTGTTACTCTGGTTCTCGTGATTCATCTACCACTTTCTTGCCTTGTTCTGCACATCTTTTCCCAGTGATTGGTCTTTCTGCAAGCTCTGCAGATTTCCTTCTGTCTGTCAATTCATGTGGTCGTCCACTGCTCCTGCATGTCTTTCTCTCTGTTTGGTGTATATTCTTTTGCTGTTGGTTCACTGCATCAATCAGAATGCTGCCTTGCTTTTGGCTTAACTGAAGGCTGGGTGTTTGGGTAGACAGTGTCTTCATCTGTCTGTTTGTGGCTTCATGTGCTTTGGCAGTGTCTGCAGCCTGCGATATTGTGAGCTTGTCGTTTCCAATTAGTGCTTTCTGTACTTCAGAATGTGCAGAACCCCAAATGAGCTGATCTGTCAGCCATTCATCTGTATCTGTAAATTACATTTTCTGGCTGCATTTTTCAGTTTTGTTACGAAATTGTCAATAGGCTCACCTAGTTACCTAGTTCCTGTCTGAGGCCTTGAAATACATATCGGTAGATCCTATGATTTGATTTTGGCTGGAGATGGGCGCTGAATCTTTCAAAAATTTTGTGTGGGTTTCTGCTGTCCTCTTCACTCAACCCCCAGTTGTTAAATAAATTTAATCCTTTATCTCCTGCCCACAGAAGGCTAGAGCTGACTCTCTCCTCTTCACGACTGCCTTTTAAGAAACTATTGAATGTCAATCTGCACTTTTGTTTAAACTTCTCAAATGCCTCCTCAACATCATCAGCTTCCCATTTCATTACGGGCTGGTGCTGTACGTTCACTACTGTGCTGGTCAACATTTCATTTTTCGTTTTCGCACAATTCATGCAGTTTTTCTTTCTCTCTCTCTGGCACTAATTTGGGTCAATTTTTCCCCAATCTAGTTCAGCGTTAAATTCATTAAAAATTTGTTAGGTTTACTCACAGACACTCGCTGCCACCATATTATGTCTCCTGATTGTCTTCTGGTTCCCATATGTTAGAAATAATTACACTTTAGACTTGGAAAGGCTAGAGTTCTTTGTTTATTCATTCAGCTTCTATGCAGCCTGGTAATAGGACTACATAGATTTGTTTTTCACAATGCTCCCCCTTCTCTCCAAATATTGAAAAAATATCTAAGAGTGTGCATATTTCCTCATTGTGTTTATATTCCCTTCAGTGTCTCATTACATATATATTCACCCACTGTTACCAGTGTCAATCTATTTCTTTATGGCTATATGGGTGTGAATATGTTTTTAAACAGTTAGTATTTTAGGAAATTCACACTGTCATCAGACAAACAATGTTATTTAGGTCACTACATAGTGTGATAACATTTCAAATGATCCTGCCCTGTAAATCGTCCTATTTTGGTGGTTGTACCAGAGCTATGCCTTGTCAAATGGAATAGATGTGGAAAGTAGTACATCTTTTTATGACAATGGCAAGTGGCAAATTTGGTAATGCTTTGAGATTTATTTGATCTTTGCATGGTTTAAATAAAGCTTCATTTTTCTTTCTTTGCATGATTTAAGTAAAGCTTCATGTGCAAGAACTATAGAGTTGGGATATTGGGGGACTGTAATTACCCAAGTATCAATTGGGTTACTGTTAGAATAAAGAGAAAGGAGTGGGAGGAGTTTCTGAAATGGGTTCAGGAGAACTTCCTTGATCATTATGTTCTCAGCCCAACTGGAAAGGAGGCATTGCAGGATTTGGTGCTGGGGAATGAGGTGGGCCAAGTGGACCAAGTGTCTTGGGTAAGAATGATCATCATATCATAAGGTTTAGACGAGTAATGCAGAAAAGCAAGGAACGAAATAAGGTAAAACGTTTAGATTGGAAGAGGGCTAATTTCAATGCGACGAGAAGGGATCTAGCCAGAGTAAAATGGAACCAAAGACTGACAGGAAAAACAGTCATGGAACAATGGGTTATCTTTAAGGAAGAGTTGCTTCATGTACAGGCGAGGTACATTCCTACAAGGGAGAAACAAAAAACAGGGCTCCTTGGATAATGAAGGAGACAGAGATTATGATGAAACAAAAACAATGGTGTATGATGCATGTCAGGTGAATTCTTCAGGTGAGAACCATACAATACAATAAGTTGAGAGGGGAGGTGAAGAGGAAAATAAGACTGGCAAAGAGAGAATATGAGAATAAATGGCAGTTAACATAAAAGGGAACCCAAAACTCTTCTACTAGCATGTAAATAGTAAGCAGGTAGTAAGAGGTGGAGTGGGGCCTATTAAGGACAATGAGGGTAATATATGCTTAGAGGTGCAGGACAAGGCTAGAATAATTAATGAGTACTTGTGTCAGTGTTTACTAAAGAAGAGAAATCTGACAAAATATCTGTAGAAGCGGAGAGAATAGAGGCAATGGATAGGGTAAAAATTGAGAGAGAGGAGATACTGGAAAGACTGGCTTTGCTTAGGATTGATAAATTACCTGATCAGGATTGCTTGCATCCCAGATTGCTAAATGGAGGTGGGGGGTGGAGACAGCGGAAGGGCTTGCCATAATCTCCAGTCTTGCCTAGATACAGGGGAGGTGCCAGAGCAGGGTTGTCTAACCTTTTTGCGTGGGGTGGGGGGGGGGCACATTACAATTTTTGTCTTATACAGAGGGCCAGTGAGACAATTTCACAGAATAATCACAGAATCACAGAATAATACAGTGCAGAAGAGGTTCTTTGGCCCATCAAGTCTGCACCGATATATTAAAACACCTGACCTGTCTACCTAATCCCATTTGCCAGCACTTGGCCCATAGCCTTGAATGTTATGACGTGCCAAGTGCTCATCCAGGTACTTTTTAAAGGATGTGAGGCAACCTGCATCTACCATCCTCCCAGGCAGGGCATTCCAGACCGTCACCACCCTCTGGGTAAAAATGTTCTTCCTCAAGTCCCCCTTAAAGCTCCCGCCCCTCAACTTAAACTTGTGACCCCTTGTAACTGACCCTTCAACTAAGGGGAACAGCTGCTCCCTATCCACCCTGCCCTTGCCTCTCATAATCTTGTACACCTCAATCAGGTCACCCCTCAGTCTTCTCTGCTGCAACGAAACCAACCCAAGCCTATCCAACCTCTCTTCATAGCTTAAATGTTCCATCCCAGGCAACATCCTGGTGAATCGCCTCTGCACCCACTCCAATGCAATCACGTCCTTCCTATAATGTGGCGACCAGAATTGCACACAGTACTCCAGCTGTGGCCTTACCAAAGTTCTGTACAACTCCAACATGACCTCCCTGCTTTTGTAATCTATGCCTCGATTGATAAAGGCAAGTGTCCCATATGCCTTTTTCACCACCCTATTAACCTGCCCTTCTGCCTTCAGAGATCTATGGACAAACACGCCAAGATTCCTTTGTTCCTCGGAACTTCCCAGTGTCAGGACATTCATTGAATACTTCCGTGTCACATTACTCCTTCCAAAGTGTATCACCTCACACTTTTCAGCGTTAAATTCCATCTGCCACTTTTCTGCCCATTTGACCATCTTCCTGTAACCTAAGACACTCCACATCACTGTTAACCACTTGGCCAATCTTTGTGTCATCCGCGAACTTACTGATCCTACCCCCAACATAGTCATCTATGTCGTTTATATAAATGACAAACAATAGGGGACCCAGCACAGATCCCTGTGGTACACCACTGGACACTGGCTTCCAGTCACTAAAACAGCCATCTGTCATCACTCTCAATTTAAGAAAGATAAAGGCATTAAAAATTTATCTTACTATTAATCAAAACAACAAATGTGCATTTTTGTGAAGAAGCTTTAAATGAGAAGATTAATTTATCTACTTACTTTCTCATCACTATATTGAACACTGATTTAGTGAGATACCTGGCATTTTTTTTGTTTGTACAAATAGTCAATGTTTGCCCGCACACTTGTTGTAGTGATGCGGAGTATTACGGATAGATGTCCATCTGTCAGGAGTGATCTTGAACACTTTCTCTCCCTCTCTGTCTCTCCCTGTACACCCCCCAGCCTGTGTCCCACATCTCTGCGTGCCACCTCTGTGTT
Source organism: Heterodontus francisci (assembly GCF_036365525.1). NCBI lineage: Eukaryota > Metazoa > Chordata > Chondrichthyes > Heterodontiformes > Heterodontidae > Heterodontus > Heterodontus francisci. The sequence continues at coordinate 125,423,600 of NC_090374.1, forward strand.
GTTCCCTCCCTCTCTGTGTTGTCTTCACTCTCTTGTGCCCTCCTCTCTCTGTCCCCCCTCTTTCTCTCTCTGTTCCCCCCTCTCTCTCTGTCCCTCCCTCTCTCTCTGTCTCTGCCACCCTCCATCCCCCCTCTCTCTCTCTGCCCCCCCCCCCGTCCCCCTCTCTCTCTCTCTGTCCCCCGCTCTCTCTCTCTATACCCTCTCTCTCTGTCTCCTCCCTCCCTCTGTGTCTCCCGTCTCTCTCTCTCTCTGTGTCTCCCGTCTCTCTCTCTCTGACCCCCTCTCTCTCTGTCCCACTCTCTCTATCTGCCCCTTATCTTCTCTCTCTCTCTGTCCCCCTCTCTCTGTCCTTTCTCTCTCTCTGTCCCCCTCTCTCTCTGTCCCCCTCTCTCTCTCTGTCTCCCCCTCTCTCTCTCCGCCCCTCCCTATCTCTCTCTCTACACCCCCTTCTCTCTCTCTGCCCCTCTCTCCTTCATCTCTCTCTTTGTCTCTCTCTCTGACAGTTGCAGAGAGTGGGAATGCTCAGCAGAGCAGCTTTGTGGTTGGTCAGCTTTTCAAAAAAAATCACAAGTTAGTTTCACAGCTGGGAACAGGAATAGCGGTTTCTGAACTTCGGACAGATTTGAGGTTTTCCGGTGGGTTCCGACTTTTTTTCAAAAGCTCGCTGAAAAATCCCGAATCTGTCCAAAGTTCAGAAACCAGTGTTCCCGCTCCCAGCACCTGTCAGTTGTGAAACTGACTTGCGACTTTTTTAAAAAGCCTGTCCGGAAGAAGAAGCCAATGGGAAATTTCTCATCTCCGAAATACATCTGCAGGCCGGATGGAAACCTTTGGCAGGCCAGATCCTGCCAGCGGGCCTTATGTTGGACAACCCTGAGCCAGAGGATTGGAGAGTGGTAAATGTGCCACCCTTATTCAAGAAAGGGTGTAAGGACAGTTCTGGTAACTGCAGGCCAGTTAGTTTAACATCAATGGCAGGTAAGGTTTTAGAAACAATAATCAAGGAAAAGCTCAACAGGCACTTGGAGAAGTTTGAGTTAATTAAGGATGGCCAGCAGAGGCAGATCATTCTTAGAGTCATACAGCACAGAAATAGGCCCTTCGGCCCATCGTGTCTGTGCCGGCCATCAAGCACCTATCTATTCTGGTCCCATTTTCCAGCACTTGGCCCATAGTCTTGAATGCTATGGCGTTTCAAGTGCTCATCTAAATACTTCTTAAATGTTGTGAGGGTTCCTGCCTCTACCACCTCTTCAGGCAGTGCATTCCAACCGCCCTCTGGGTGAAATTATTTTTCCTCAAATCCCCTCTAAACCTCCTGCCCCTTACCTTAAATCAATGCACCCTGGTTATTGACCCCTGCACTAAGAGAAAAAGTCTCTTCCTATCTCACCTATCAATGCCCCTCATGATTTTGTATACCTCAATCATGTCCCCTCTCATCCTTCTCTGTTCTAAGGAAAACAACCCTAGCCTTTTCAGTCTCTCTTCATAGCTGAAATGCTCCAGCCCAGGCAACATCCTGGTGAATCTCCTCTGCACCCTCTCCAGTGCAATCACATCCTTCCTATAGTGTGGTGACCAGAACTGTACACAGTACTCCAGCTGTGGCCTAACTAGCATTTTATACAGCTCCATCATAACCTCCCTGCTGTTATATTCTATGCCTCGGCTAATAAAGGCAAGTATCCCATATGTCTTCCTAACCACCTTATCTACCTGTGCTGCTGCCTTCAGTGATCTATGGACAAGTACATCAAGGTCCCTCTGACAACCTGTACTTCCTAAGGTCCTACCATTCATCGTCATAGAGTCATAGAGTCATACAGCATAGAAACAGGCCCTTCAGCCCACCGTGTCCATGCCAACCATAATGCCTATCTATACTAATTCCACCTGCCTGCATTAATTCCATATCCCTCTATGCCTTGCTCATTCAAGTCACAGATTGAAGGTTTTGGGCAAGAGATGCAGGGGGAATGTAAGGAAGCACTTTTTTTATACAGTGGGTAGTAATGACCCAGAACTTGCTGCTCACAAAGGTGTTGGATGAAACAATCAATGATTTCAAAAGGAAATTGGATAGGCAGTTGAAGGAAATAAACTTGCAGGGATATAGGGATCCAACTGGGGTGTGGGACTGACTAGATTGCTCTGTGGAGAGCCGGCATGGACTTGATGGGCCGAATGGCCTCCTTTTGTATCATAAATGAATTTATAACTCATGACTTCTTCATGAATTTATCAAACTTTCATGAGCCTGTTACAGAATATCTGACCATTGAAGATGGACATCTGAGTTGTAGTCTTAGAGATACTTAAGGTTACCCACTTCAAATCTGGATTTAGTTGTGATAGAAAAATAAGTTGCAAGCTCATGTACACATGGGCAAAACATTTGTATGCAGTAGTCACTGCTGTTTTCCATGTTCCATCTCTATCAAATATTTGCTCAGGAACATTCTGAATTTCTGCACACAAAATATTTCTCTGTGTCACACGAGTCCAACTTAACGGTGACATGGTGAGTAACTGGCAAGCAACTGGCTATTTTACTATCTTGAAAAATTCTTCATGTTGGTCTAGTGTACATGGGAAGATCCAATTCCTTACAATCTAAAAGCTGGACGGCCAATTCCTCACAACCTAATGGGGAAAACATCATTGTTACTTAAGTGGTGGGGGAAGATCCAATTGCTAGTAGCCGAGTGTTGGGGAAAGATCCAATTCCTGATTATCTAGTAAGGAAAGGCATTCAATTCCTGGTTGTGTAGGGAATGCCTGACAGTTCTGTGATAAATTAGTGGAAGGGTGTGTGCTATTTTTAATGCCAATTTAATAGAGTGGGGGAGATGCATCAATTTTTCTTGTTAGTGTTGATGGGCTGTTTTATTTGATGGCATATCTGAAACCAACAGTTACGGTACAGATTAACTTACATATACATTGTGCAGCAATATTGTGCATGCGCGTGTTGTATGTATTCCATGCAGGTCTGGGAGAGCATGATGGGGAGGGGGAAGGGCTTGTATGACACTGTATTGCATATACATCAGAGTTTTGACTACAGATTTGCAAACACCCATATTGTACAGCCTCAAAAAGGATTGACAACATTCCCCCTATCCCCAAAATATAGAATATTCATTCCTAAAGGAAGCTTGTGCCCTGCAAAGCATTCAAAATCAAACCCTGTTCAGCAAATTACTAAATTTCAGACAAGTACTCAAAGTACTTAAGACAAAGCACAGTACTCAATTGCTGCCGATAGATGTTTTGATTTTATTAGTGTTCTGCCATAATACTTTTAAAATGTATTAATGACATTTAGCAATCAGTACCAGTTATGTCTTATAATTTTCTTGGTAATCCTAAACTAAACCTGAGTCAGACAGACACTGCTGCTTGATTTAATGTTTATTATTCCAGGTGCTTTCCCTCTTATAATCAACTGTAGAAACAATACTAAAGCAAAAGTTCCTAACTGCAGCTATCGTAATCTAGTTGATACCGTAAGAGGTAATCATTATTACTTTTTGCCTGCTCCTTTCAATGAACAAGCACTCTTATTGATCTATTTATCATATTAATTTGGCATAAAGCTGTGATAGCTGCATGATATTGTGCATTTCAATCATTTCAAAAGGAAAGGAATTACTTCTGTCAGTCAGGTGCCTATGAAGAAAGAGCCCAATGCCAAAGAAAACATTGAAAGCTTACTGAATAAGAAGTAAGGGCTGTCATGCTTATCATTTCTTCTTAACATGATAAGATATAAATCCTGGCTTAGGCTGTCACTGAAGTCAAGTAATGCCTTACCGGATCACCACCAGATGCGAAGGAAATGGACTGCATATGATGATTTGCTATAATCTGTTGGATCAGAACCAAAAACACAAACCATTAATCAGAGGGCTTCTTCCTAGAGAGACCTTATAAACAAAGATATGATAAATAATGTCAAAATAGTAAAGTTTGTGAATCAGGAGCAGTTGGAGATACACACAAAGAGATAGCTATATGATCCAATAATATCATCAATCATACTGAGTCTATCTCTCCCACCACTTCCCAGCATTGCTGGTGTTAGTGGAAGAAATAGTTATCTGAAAAAGGAATCTGCTTTCAAGGAGCTGGCAAAAAGAAATTGTGCATAGTGTTGAGTTTCATTGTTATATTAGTACCATCTGAACAAAGCTTGTCATTACTCTAGGTTCTCTGCAGGTGATTAGAATGCTGTTGTTTCCCTTCTCTGAACTTTTCTTATGCACTTACAGAAAGCTCCCTGCCTGCTATATGTGCACTAATCCAGTCGTAAAGTATTAATTGGCAAAGAAACAGACTTAAGCATTAGACTCTGATATAGTAAATGTACATGATTCTCTCGTTAATAAAGAAACCAGTTCCCTTTCTATAACATCCTTTTCTGCAACATATCCTCTTGCAACACACCTGAGAGTTTTGTGGATAGTACATTTCTGGATGTGATCACCCTACAGCTTAAGAGACTGCAGGCTGAGAGGGAATGGGTGATCCCCCAGGCAGTGAAGGAGGACCAGGCAGGTAGTGCAGGAGTCCCATGAGTGCATCTCACTCTCCAACCAGTACTCAGGATGGTGAGTGTGATGGTTCATCTGGGGAGTGCAGCCGAAGCCAAGTCCATGGCACCACAGGTGGCTCAGCTGTACAGGGGTGCAGGAGGAAGAATGGGAAGCAATAATGATAGGAGATTTTATAATTAAGGGAACAGATAGCCATTACTGCAGCTGCAGAGGCGAATCCAGGATTGTATGTTGCCTTCCTGGTGCAAGGATCAAGGATGTCACTAAGCGGCTGCAGAGCACGCAAAGGAGCGAGGGTGGACAGCAGTTTTTTGAGAAGGTGACCAAACAGGTGGATGAGGGTAAAGCCGTGGATGTGATGTATATGGATTTCAGTAAGGCGTTTGATAAGGTTCCCCACGGTAGGCTATTGCAGAAAATACGGAAGTATGGGATTGAAGGTGATTTAGAGCTTTGGATCAGAAATTGGCGAGCTGAAAGAAGACAGAGGGTGGTGGTTGATGGCAAATGTTCATCCTGGAGTTTAGTTATTAGTGGTGTACCGCAAGGATCTGTTTTGGGGCCACTGCTGTTTGTCATTTTTATAAATGACCTGGATGAGGGTGTAGAAGGGTGGGTTAGTAAATTTGCGGATGACACTCAGGTCGGTGGAGTTGTGGATAGTGCCGAAGGATGTTGTAGGGTACAGAGGGACATAGATAGGCTGCAGAGCTGGGCTGAGAGATGGCAAATGGAGTTTAATGCGGAAAAGTTGAGGTGATTCACTTTGGAAGGAGTAACAGGAATGCAGAGTACTGGGCTAATGGGAAGATTCTTGGTAGTGTAGATGAGCAGAGAGATCTTGGTGTCCAGGTACATAAATCCCTGAAATTTGCCACCCAGGTTAATAGGGCTGTTAAGAAGGCATATGGTGTGTTAGCTTTTATTAGTAGGGGGATCGAGTTTCGGAGCCACGAGGTCATGCTGCAGCTGTACAAAACTCTGGTGCGGCCGCACCTGGAGTATTGCGTGCAGTTCTGGTCACCGCATTATAGGAAGGATGTGGAAGCTTTGGAAAGGGTGCAGAGGAGATTTACTAGGATGTTGCCTGGTATGGAGGGAAGGTCTTATGAGGAAAGGCTGAGGGACTTGAGGTTGTTTTCGTTGGAGAGAAGGAGGAGGAGAGGTGACTTAATAGAGACATATAAGATAATCAGAGGGTTAGATAGGGTGGATAGTGAGAGTCTTTTTCCTCGGATGGTGATGGCAAACACGAGGGGACACAGCTTTAAGTTGAGGGGTGATAGATATAGGACAGATGTCAGAGGTAGTTTCTTTACTCAGAGAGTAGTAGGGGCGTGGAACACCCTGCCTGCAACAGTAGTAGACTCGCCAACTTTAAGGGCATTTAAGTGGTCATTGGATAGACATATGGATGAAAATGGAATAGTGCAGGTCAGATGGTTTCACAGTCAGCGCAACATCGAGGGCCGAAGGGCCTGTACTGCGCTGTAATGTTCTATGTTCTATGTTCTATGGTCGTGGTCCATATTGGTACCAACAACATAGATAAAAAGAGGGATGGGATCCTGCAGGCAGATTTTAGGGAGCTAGGAAAGAAACTAGCAAGAATGACCTCAAAGGTAGTCAGCTCCAGATTACTCTTGGTGCCACATGCTAGTGTGTATAGTAATAGGAGGATTGAACAGATGAATGGGTGGCTGGAAAGATGGTGCAAGAGGGAAGGTTATAGCTTCTTCAGACATTGGGACTGGTTCTGGGGGAGGTGTGACCTGTTAAGACCAGACAGATTGCACCTCAACAGGGCTGGGACCAATGGCCTTGCAGGGTAATTTGCTAATGCTACTGGGGAGGGTTTAAAAGACTTGGCAGGGGATGGGAACCAGGATGTAGCACGAGGAAGCAGATGGTGGCATAGTGGTAATGTCACTAAAATCGCAATTCGGAAGTCCAGGCTAATGCCCTGAGGACACGGATTCAAATCCCACCATGGCAGCTGGTGGAATTTCAATTCAATCAATTAATAAAATCTGGAATTGAAAGCTAGTTTCAGTAATGGTGCCATGACACTATCATCGATTGTCGTAAAAACCTATCTGGTTCACTAATGTCCTTGAGGGAAGGACATTACCTGGTCTGGCCTACAGGTGACTTGAGACCCACAGCAATGTGTTTGACTCCTAACTGCCCTCTGAAATGGCTGAGCAAGTCACTCAGTTGTCAAGGGCAATTAGGGATGGGCAACAAATGCTGGCCTTGCCAGTGATGCCCGCATCCCATGAAAGAATAAAAAAAATTAGAAAGGAGAAACAAGGTGCACAAAGGATTGGGAGAGACAGATAGCACCAGAATAAGAAATAATAAGGCATTAGGTGGGGTTAGAGTAAAATCTAAATTAGCCTGACAGTGCATGCACAGAAAAGTGCAAAAACTATAGAGTAGTTATAATGAAAGATTTTAATTATCTTAAGAGACGAGGATAGTTATAGTGTCCTCGAGGCAGCCAACATCCCCAGCATATACACACTACTGAGCTAGTGGCACTTGAGATGGCTTGGCCATGTGAGCCGCATGGAAGATGGCAGGATCCCGAAGGACACATTGTGCAGCAAGCTCGTCACTGGCATCAGACCCACCGGCTGTCCATGTCTCCACTTTAAAGACGTCTGCAAACACAACATGAAGTCCTGTGACATTGATCACAAGTTGTGGTAGTCAGTTTTGCCAGTGATCGCCAGAGCTGGCGGACAGCTATAAAGGCGGGGCTAAAGAGTGGCAAGTTGAAGAGACTTAGCATTTGGCAGGAAAATAGATAGAAGTGCAAGGAAAGAGCCAACTGTGTAACAGCCCCAACAACCAATTTTATCTGTAGCGCCTGTGGAAGAGTCTGTCACTCTAGAATTGGCCTTTATAGCCACTCCAGGCACTGCTCCACAAACCACTGACCATCTCTAGGCGCTTACCCATTGTCTCTCGAGACAAGGATGCCAAAGAAGAAGAAGTTATAGTGTATGTAGATCAGTCTGTCTCCAGCCCAATGAGGAAGGAGGCATTGCTGGATCTGGGTCTGGAGAATGAGGTGGCTCAAGTATCAGAAAAGGAACATTCAGGGGACTGGGATCATAACATCATAAGATTTAGGTTAGCTAAGAAAAAGGACGAGGAGCAATCCACAGAAAAAATAATTAATTGGGGAAGGGCCAATTTCTGTGGTGTGAGAATGGATCTGACCCATGTAAATTGGAATCAAAGACTGGCAGGCAAAACTGTAACAGAACAATGGCTGCCTTTAAAGAGGAGATAGTTCAGGTACAGTCAAAGTACATTGCCACGAGGCGTAAAGATAGGGCAAATAAAGCCAGAGCTCCCTGGATGACAAAAGAGATAGGGAATAAGATGAAGCATAAAAAAGGCACGTCTAACAGATGTCAGGTTGATAATACAAGTGAGCACCAGGCTGAATATGGAAAGTTCAGAGGGGAAGTGAAAAACTAATAGGAGAAGCAAAGAGACAGTATGAGAAGAAACTGGCAGCTAATTAAAAAAAGGAATCCAAAAATCTTCGATGTACATATAAATAGTAAAAGGGGAGTAAAGGGAGGGGTAGGGCTGATTAGGGACCAAAAAGGGGACTTATGCATGGAGGTAGAGGGCATGACTGAGGTACCAAATGTGTACTTTGGATCTGCCTTTAACAAGGTAGAAGATGCTGCCAAAGTCATAGTGAAAGAGGAGGTAGTTGAGACATTGGATGAGCTAAAAATTGATAAACAGGAGGTATTAGATAGGCTGGCTGTTCTTAAAGTTGTTAAGTCATCAGGACCGGATGAGATGCATCCCGAGGATATCGAGGAAAGTAAAGGTGGAAATTGTGGAAGCACTGCCAATAATCTTCCAATCCTCTTTACATACGGGGTGGTGCTAGAGGACTGGAGAACTGCAAATGTTACATCCATGTTCAAAAAAGGGTGGGGGAGTTGCATTACTGGTTAAGGAGAATATCACAGCTGTACTGCGGGAGGACACCTCAGAGGGGTCATGCAGCGAGGCAATATGAGTGGAGCTCAGGAATAGGAAGGGTGCAGTCACGATGTTGGGGACTTAACTACAGGCCTCCCAACATCCAGCGGGAGGTAGAGGAGCAGATATGTAGACAGATTTTGGAAAGATGTAAAGGTAACAGGGTTGTGGTGGTGGGTGATTTTAACTTCCCCTATACTGACTGGGACTCACTTAGTGCTAGGGGCTTGGATGGGGCAGAATTTGTGAGGAGCATCCAGGAGGGCTTCTTGAAACAGTATGTAGATAGTCCAACTAGGGATGGGGCCATTCTGGACCTGGTATTGGGGAATGAGCCCGGCCAGGTGGTCGAAGTTTCAGTGGGGGAGCATTTCGGGAGCAGTGACCATAATTCCATAAGTTTTAAGGTACTTGTGGATAAGGATAAGAATAGTCCTCGGGTGAAGGTGCTAAATTGGGGGAAGGCTAATTATAACAATATTAGGCTGGAACTGAAGAATTTAGATTGGGGGCGGCTGTTTGAGGGTAAATCAACATCTGACATGTGGGAGTCTTTCAAACGTCAGCTGATTAGAATCCAGGACCAGCATGTTCCTGTGAGGAAGAAAGACAAGTTTGGCAAGTTTCGGGAAGCTTGGATAACGCGGGATATTGTGAGCCTAGTCAAAAAGAAAAAGGAAGCATTTGTAAGGGCTGGAAGGCTAGGAACAGACGAATCCCTTGAGGAATATAAAGACAGTAGGAAGGAACTTCAGCAAGGAGTTAGGAGGGCTAAAAGGGGTCATGAAAAGTCATTGGCAAACAGGATTAAGGAAAATCCCAAGGCTTTTTATACGTATATAAAGAGCAAGAGGGTAACCAGGGAAAGGGTTGGCCCATTCAAGGACAGAAGAGGGAATCTATATGTGGAGCCAGAGGAAATGGGCGAGGTGCTAAATGAGTACTTTGTATCAGTATTCACCAAAGAGAAGGACTTGGTGGATGATGAGCCGAGGGAAGGAAGTGCAGATAGTCTCAGTCATCTCATTATCAAAAGGAGGAGGTGTTGGTGTCTTGCAAAGCATTAAGGTAGATAAGTCACCAGGGCCTGATGGGATCTACCCGAGAATACTGAGGGAGGCAAGGGAGGAAATTGCTGGGGCCTTGACAGAAATCTTTGCATCCTCATTGGCGACAGGTGAGGTCCCAGAGGACTGGAGAATAATCAATGTTGTTCCTTTGTTTAAGAAGGGTGGCAAGGATAATCCAGGAAATTATAGGCCGGTGAGCCTTACGTCAGTGGTAGGGAAACTATTAGAGAGGATTATTCGGGACAGGATTTACTCCCATTTGGAAACAAACGAACTTATTAGCGAGAGACAGCATGGTTTTGTGAAGGGGAGGTCGTGTCTTACTAATTTGATTGAGATTTTTGAGGAAGTGATGATGATGATTGATGAAGGAAGGGCAGTGGATGTTATCGATATGGACTTTAGTAAAGCCTTTGACAAGGTCCCGCATGGCAGACTGGTACAAAAGCTGAAGTCACACGGGATCAGAGGTGAGCTGGCAAGATGGATACAGAACTGGCTCGGTCATAGAAGACAAAGTGGATGGGTGTTTTTCTGAATGGAGGGATGTGACTAGTGGTGTTCCGCAGAGATCAGTGCTGGGACCTTTGCTGTTTGTAGTATATATAAATGATTTGGAGGAAAATGTAGCTGGTCTGATTAGTAAGTTTGCAGACGACACAAAGGTTGGTGGAGTTGCGGATAATGATGATGATTGTCAGAGGATATAGCAGGATATAGATCGGTTGGAGACTTGGGCTGAGAAATGGCAGATGGAGTTTAATCCGGACAAATGTGAGATAATGCATTTTGTAAGGTCTAATGCAGGTGGGAAGTATACAGTAAATGGCAGAACCCTTAGGAGTATTGACAGGCAGAGAGATCTGGGCGTACAGGTCCACAGGTCACTGAAAGTGGCAACGCAGGTGGATAAGGTAGTCAAGAAGGCATACGGCATGCTTGCCTTCATCGGTCAGGGCATAGAGTATAAAAATTGGCAAGTCATGCTGCAGCTGTACAGAACTTTAGTTAGGCCACACTTAGAATACTGTGTGCAATTCTGGTTGCCACACTACCAGAAGGACGTGGAGGCTTTGGAGAGGGTACAGAAGAGGTTTACCGGGATGTTGTCTGGTCTGGAGGGCATTGCTATGAGGAGAGGTTGGATAAACTCGGATTGTTTTCACTGGAACGACGGAGGTGGAGGGGTGATATGATAGAGGTTTACAAAGTTATGAGCGGCATGGACAGAGTGGATAGTCAGAATCTTTTTTCCAGGGTGGAAGAGTCAGTTACTAGGGGACATAGGTTTAAGGTGAGAGGGGAAAAGTTTAGAGGGGATGTGCGAGGCAAGTTTTTTACACAGAGGGTGGTGAGTGCCTGGAACGTGCTGCCAGTGGAGGTGGTGGAAGCAGATATGATAGCGACGTTTAAGAGACATCTTGACAAATACATGAATAGGAAGGGAATAGGAGGATATGGGCCCCGGAAATGCAGAATGTGTTAGTTTAGGCAGGCATCAAGATCGGCGCAGTCTTGGAGGGCCGAATGGCCTGTTCCTGTGCTGTACTGTTCTTTGTTCACAACAGCAAGAGGCCAATCACTTTAATATCAACAATAGAAAAGTTTCGGCCCATCGAAGCGGATAGGAAAGCCCTCTGTGAGGATCGTTTAGGCTTCAAGTACAGCCTTTGGAGATGGAGGCCCCCTCTTTGGGGGATGGAGCCTCCTGCTCTGATGACCACCCCTGGCCTGCCGCAGGGAAGCCGCTTCCATTGCAATGGCAGCCTCTGTATGCTGCAGGGGCCACTCCACTGGTGGCAAATTGCTGAGGCGGCTGAAAGTTTGGACATAATTTGGTCCATGGAAAATTTCCCTAGCGGTGGGAATATGTCAGGGAGCTGTCCTCACATGGCTCCATCCTATTTTTCCCACACCCCCTGCCTCCAAGACCACCATCACGGGTCCGGGAAAATTCAGCCTACAGCATTTAAGCCAGGAAGTATAAATCACAAAGTATAAATTAGATTTAAATTATGTATAGAAATTGAAATAAAGATTGGGAAAGAAAGATGAGATTATGAGAGAGAGATAAAAGACACACAGAAAAAGTAAAAAAAAATAATTTTTTAATGTCCCCAACACTAACTGACTTCTGAAGGAATGAAACTCCACACTTGTAAAATTAAAATTTCAGGGCCAGAGAGGTAGTTTAGCAGTAATTAACACTTATCAGGCCATCAAAAATTAACTTACACCTGAATGCACCGGCCCTAACTTTTTCTGCCATGTTTAGTGGGTAACTAAGTACCCCAACCTCACACCATTGTATGTATTTCAATGCCTTCAATTTCAAAGTATATGGGCAAGGTTCTGTAATAGCGCAGCATTTGGAGGGTAACTCGGATCATAATTTCCAAATTTCACATTTAACTGCACATGTGTATCCTCCAGAAGTCGCAGTCTGATTTACTTCATAATAATGGTGAGCGCTAACAGCCTCACTGTTACTATTAATGCAAAATCCGGGCCATGGGAGAGCATATGCATGTATAAAAATGTCATCTTTCAAGGTCTTTCTGTGCTGATGTGAGTGATGATGAAGCCCATAAGTATATTCACCTATTAACTTGGTTTATATTTGTTCCACTTTGTGTATTCACAGGAGTCATAAAACAATCAAAGGCCAGATCCTCCATGGAAGCTTCAAACAGCAGCTCATCATATACATATACCTTGGCATGCAGCAGCTCAGTTGCATCCAGCCAGAGATTATCAGGGTGGAAATGAGTTCGTTTTGTTAAGCACTGGAGAACAGCAATAGGAAGAGCAAGAGGAAGAAGTGTGCTTGTTAAAGGAGGAGAGTGCCACCTTCAGATGTTGAACAGACACTGGATCCAGATCTCTGCAGCTCTCCATTTGTACAGCATAATAGATTGTCGCAGTCTTTGGGCGATGTGCCTATAAGCATAAGTACCATGGTGACAAGTGTGGAGAACACACCGTTCCAGATGTTTGGGATGGGGATGCAGCTTTCTTGGAGACGTGGCAGCCCCAATGCTATCTACTGTACCACCATTCCTCACAGCTAAGGCATTGTTGCAATCTTGTGTTTTCTGATGAATGCTCAGACTACTGTAATGCAGGCCCTGGTGCATCGTGGCAGGCTCTATGAACATGCTCAGGGAGAAGATAGTTCAAGTAAATTGAAAATAGTGACCACCCTTGCCAATCCTGCCATGGGGTCTCACAACCCTCAGGTCTACAGGTAGAGAGGCTGGAAGAAGGGAAAGTTTGGAACAGAATGTGGATAGCTCCAGATGGCTCCACTTCTACTGTTATAATTCTTCCCAGCTAACTACACAGCAGCAGAAAAACAGACATCAATCAGGCTATCCATGCAGACCTTCCCGTAAATTCTTTGCATTTTGTCACGCAATGGTAAAATGATGGATTCGTGACGGCTAAAAGCATTATGTCAGCTATCTGGGAATCTGTCATTCACTGCATTATTTTGTGCCAGAGATCACACACCATCTACATATAGAATGGTGACCCTTACAATTCATGCAAGGGCACCTTGATGTGTTAGAGCTCATAGAACACATGGGTATCATCAATTAAAGCACGCAACCTGACAAAAACTGAGCGAATAAGCTTGCCGCTCTCCGCAAACAGATCATCAGTGACCTAGAGGATGCACCTATGAACTGCTATGCTAGTGCTGGTAATGTCACTTGTGACCCCCAGAAACCTCCTGGTGGCAAAAACAGTGAATTAGAATTTAAAAATTGAATTAGATTGCTTGGAAAAGAGGAATATTAAAGGACTAGGAGAGTGGGGCTCGGTGGTTCAAGTGGAGTAAAACAGTGGCATCGGCTTGATGGGCTGAATGGCTTGATTCTGTACTGTAATATTCTATGAAAGCATTCAGCAGATTTTCCTGCACTTGGGTGTAGTTGATTCCTTGGGAGAAGTTCAAAGACGAAAACCAGAGGGGAAAGATCACGATCTGGATTTCCATTCCTGGGTCCCTATCCCGCTGTGGGTTGGGAACCTGGAAATATCAGCAGCGGGACATCAAAGGAGATTTTGGAGGAGGTGGCCAATTAAGAGGCCACCTATGGCAGCCCCATCCAATCAAGGATGGTGGGTGGGCTCCAGTGCAGGAAAGCCAACTGGAGCACGAGAGGCTTTGGGCCGCCAACAGCCGCACCAGGACAGGTGGGTGCTGCCAGTGTAGATGGGAAAATGAGATGATGGAGACACCCCCTGAAGACTTTAGAAAGTTTAAAAATAAAATTTAATTGATGATACCCATGTGTTCTTTGAGCTCTAACACATCAAGGTGCCCTTACATAAATTGTAAGGGTCACCATTCTATATGTAGATGATGTGTGATCTCTGGCACAAAATAATGCAGTGAATGACAGAATCTCAGATAACTGACATAATGCTTTTAGCCATCACGAATCCATCATTTTACCATTGCGTGACAAAGTGCAAAGAATCTATGGGAAGGTCTGCATGGATAGCCTGATTGATGTCTGTTTTTCTGCTGCTGTGTAGTTAGCTGGGAAGAATTATAACAGTAGAAGTAGAGCCATCTGGAGCTATCCACATTCTGTTCCAAACTTTCCCTACTCCCAGCCTCTCTACCTGTTGGGGGTTGGGGCGGGAATTAAAGGAGGCATCGCTGGCCCCCCTGGCATGCGGGGCAGCAGTCTCCATCCATTCGCGTGGCTTCTGCCTCAGTGGGCTGCCCATCTGCCATCTGGGAGATTCCAGATGGCCTGTGAAGAGTGACCTCCGTAGGCACCTTAATTAGTCCGAATGGCTACCCGCTGCTGGCGAGCGGGCAGCCATCACCATCCAGAAGCAGCCTCCCTCAAAATAGACCAGAGGCAGGAAAATGCCAGCCAACTGAAACGTGAAATTGCCAGCACGCCTTCCTCCAAACCTGCTGCCTTCGCAGAACGAAAATGCAGCCCTACATGTCTTTCTGTTCATTAGTTTAAATGTCCTGAAAATTAGGCAAGCTCCCTTACAGGCATGCAATCCTCCCTGCCCAAATTTGCTTTATGTGTCCTGGTGGTCTGATGTATCCAGGCACAGGAACATCCAAAGCTCTGTCTGCAACTACCCCACCCCCCACATATCTAGCAAACCAGGTCACCCTTTTTTATCGTGACATCATTTTTACTGAGTTCAAGTGTTGGCGGAACAGGCTGGAAGGGCCAAAAGCTACTCCTGTTCCTATTTCTTCTGTTCTTATGATGCCAAAATGGCAGATGCTGGGATGGATGACATCATAAGTTAGTACCACCAAAAATAATCATGCGCTTCTGGTTTGCACCCCCTGGGAAATAAAGGGTAAAATTGGAAATCTTGTGGAACTCCACATGAATTCTGCCCCTTTATATGTTAACACCAAAAACATACCTTCGACTAGAAATTCAGCAGTGTAGCACCTGTTTCTCAGGTGCTAAATGGCTTCCTAAGCATCCAATATGGCAAGCAGTAAGCACATGCTCATTAGAAGCTGGAAGTGTACCACCCACTATATTGATCTAGGCAAAAAAACTCTGCATCCAGGGTCCATGCCTGAAACAGGCATTTGGCTCTTTGCATATGTAAAGGAACTAATGCCAATTTGAGGCCCACTGTGCAATACTTGGTTGCCCTGCATGCAGCCAGCACTGGGCCAACTATGCTTCTGGAAAACCAGGTCAACATGCAGCCTAACAGACAATCATTTAAGTGTCCATTGCAGGCCACAATCAAAAAGGTAACTGTTTAAAATATACTTACCTGAATGTGGAGCCGAGAGGAGCAGGAGTGGGGAACTATTTCTTGCATGCCCGTTTCTGGATGCACTTGAATTTCTAGGCCTTTGCTATTAAGCTGTGACTGCAGGCCTGTAAATCCTGCAAAGGCATCAAATTTTCACTCCCAAACCCCAGCACTCTTCATACTGAGAGCTCATTAACATTACAAAAATTAGGCTGACTGCAAATGTTTTAATGATCTGTCCTCTCTAATCAAACAGGTGCAAAACCTGCTGCACCTGCCTCCCACCCAATATTCACAAGAACTTGAATCAACACCAGTGGATATGAAACACTGTAAAATATATTTTTTCTTTTTAAACTTATTCAATCAAATAATTGTAAACCAATGCAATAACCTAGAAATAATGGCAATATATTAATCTTGAGAAAAGTCTTTCGTAGCCGGAAATCCAGCAGCTATTCTAGGGCCCACAGGCAATTATAGGGCATAAACAAATTGAAGACAACTCCTCTACGGCAATTAGTGTCATGGGTTTTAGAGCAATGGAAGGTGAGTGAACTCAAGCCAAATGTGAAAAATAATGGTTTAATATGATTTATTTCAACACATTTAATTCACAAGAACATGCATAGCCTTTGACTGCCAAGAATTTATCATTTTTTTTCCAGAGAACAGTGGCTTCACTATCCAAACAATAATGTTATTTATTTCTACATGTTATTAAGTTGACAGTGCTGAGGAATTAACAATTTGTTGACCATGAGACTCATCTGCTAGAAGGTCAAACTTTCCAGGGAGAAATACTATAATATTGGTTTGTGATTTAGCATTTCCTTCACAATGTAGCCTCACACCTAACCTCACAAGAATATGCTTCAGATGAGCTTTGTCTTCCACCTGGCAGCCAGCAGTAGACAGCTGGGGCCACTGGAGATGATCCCTGGCAATCAGAAGGTGGGAAGATCGGCAATCAGGAAGGTATGGAGGAGGTGGGAAATCGGGATTAGGGAAAATTGCTATTCGATAGAGGGGTAGTTCAGCAATCCAGAGGGAGGGAAATTGGAAAAGCAGGAAGGGTGGATGAGATTGGCTATGGGGAGAGGGGAGGCCGTCAATCTGAAGGGTTGGAGGGAGGTTGACGCTAAAAATTGGGGCTGGATGGTTGAGCGCTGAAGGCTTCCTTGAAGAGCTGGGGGGAAGCACTCCTGCTACTCTTCACACAAAGGAGCTCTGAAAGAATCACTTAACTTGGGGAGTCGGCAGCGCCTGCTTCCTTATCACTGCTGAGATTCCTGACCCCTAGGAAACCCACACAGCAACAGTCAATTTCAATCAGGCTCTCAATTGTACTGTAGGAGCCCAATTTAAATATGTTACTTGGCTGTCCCATTATCTGCCAGTGCAAAAATGGTCACCAACACCCACCCCCCCTCCCCCCATCCTCCCCCCCCCCTGTCCCAACCCTCTCCCACGCGTCATGGGGGTTAATACAGAGAACAATATCCCAGAATTGCCCTTGAAAATTTATTGAAAACTCAAATTAGATCAAATAGATCTAGAACAATTCTTTTAATTCTGGCCCTCCCTAATACCTGTCAATCCCAGGCAATGATCCTGAAATTACAAATACTGGTGACAAAATTCAGTTGCGTAACGTCTGTATTTTTGTCATTACAGGTGGCAGTTTGTGTCCAAATGATGTCTGTGCAGTGCACACACACTTCTGGTGCTAGCTACATTGGACACCATTTTGGTAAGGGCGTTAGATTGTGCAATAGACAGATCATGACATCAGCGTGCAACGCTGATTTGACATGAGTGGTGCCATTTGGACCTGAATGCTCCAACTAATGTCCTCTCTTAACTTTGCACAGCTGAACATGCATTCAGCAACAGGAGGGATCCCCCAGCAGTGCTACTTAAAAGGATCATCAACTACTTTCAGGTTTGTGGCTGGTTGATTTCTACTGGCTGCTGCTGAGTTAGTAGAAGTGTTTGGTGGTTTGTACTGTCATTTAAAGTTGCTGAAGTCCACAGGGAGTGGTGTGGCATGTGGTAACAGCATTGGTTCTCACTTCAAGGGTTCTGTTCAGATCACTCGCTCCCAGGCATGGGTGCGGTCGTTTCTATCCCCCTTGGCTTGCAGCATGGCATGGAGATTGTGCAGAAGCGACACAGAGAAGGACAAGATTCTCAAAGAGGAAAGAGGAGGAGGGGATATCCACCCAGGGTCTTCAGGGAACAATTCTCCTATCTCAACCTCAGAATTGAATCACAGAATTGTTACAGTGCTGGAGGGTGCCATTCGGCCCATTGTGTCTGCACCAGCTCTCCTAATGAGCATTTCACCTAGTGCCACCCACCCCCCCCACTCTTCTCCCCATAACCCTGCCCCATTCTTCCTTTTCATATAACTGTCTAATTCCCTTTTGAATGCTTCAATTGAACCTGCCTGCATCATACTCTATGGCAGCACATTCCAGACCTTAACCCATCGCTGCGTGAAAAAGCTTTTCCTCATGTCACTTTTACAACCTCAGCAAGTAGCAGTGCATTAGACACCTCCACTTCATCACAGAGGTGCTCATGGATATCTGCCAACTGTTGCAGTCCCAACTGCAGCCTCAGAGTAGGGCAGGGACAGCATTGCCAATATTTGTGACGGTGACCGTGGCAATGAACTTTTATACTTCGGCTCCTTCCAGGCTGGAACAGGCGATACTTGCAACATCGCCCCCAATTTGCTGCCATTGTTGCATAAGGGAGGCCACTGACACTCTGTAATGCAAGACAGCTAACTACATTTCATTCTCTCCCGCCAAAGAGCAGCATGTGGAGCCAGTGAGTGGCTTTGCTTGGACTGCAGGTTTCCCCATCGTGCAGGTTGCTATTGAATACGAGCATGTTGCTTTGCGGGTGCCACATGCCCACAATGAGATGTACCCCAAATGGAATGGCATTCCACTCCCTCAGTATCCAGCTGGTGTACAGCCATAGTCAGCACATTATGCAGGTCAATGTACACTAACCTGGAAGCAGTCATGATGGCTTCATTCTGCAGCAGTCCACTGAACCATCTATATTTGAGTCACCAGGGCAAACCAGAGTGTGGCCTCTAGGGTGACAAGGTCTATCCACTGATCACCTGGCTCATAACTCCAGTGCACAACCCACTGACGCATAGCCCACATGCATATAATGAAAGCCATGCTGCCACGCAAAATATAACTGAGAAGCATTACGTAAGGTATGGTACAGGCAGGTACTTAAGCAACGCTTCTGCTGCCTGGACCACTCTGCTGCCTGCTGCCTCCTGCACAACCTCACCGACCTGCTACCAGGTATATGGTGAGCAGCTGAGGATGAAAAGGAGAAAGAGGAAAAGAGGAGGCAACCAACACAGCCCCTTTATTTCCACTATAATAAAAGCAAATTACTGCGGATGCTGCAAATCTGAAATAAAAACAGAAAATGCTGGAAATACTCAGCAGGTCTGGCAGCATTGTAGAAAGAGAAGCAGAGTTAATGTTTCAGGTCTGTGATCTTTCATCAGAACCTTTCTTTCCGGGCTGTTCATGATCAGTTCATCCAACTGTGGTATCAATGAGCACAACCCCAAATCCTCAATCACCAGCAGTCACACACCTTGGGCTGAATTTTGTTTAGCTTCCGACATCGGGCTATGTGGCAGGGGGAGGGGGGCAGAAGATCAGAGCGGCAGCGGGCCACCACGGAGCCCGACGCCAGGATTGCCGGGCCCGATCATCCCGGCGGTGGCGAGGCTCTGTGGCGGCCCCGGGCCGTTCGGCGACGGGACCCAACTTTAAATATTTAAATAAAGGTCATGAATACATTTAAATACAATTCCCCGTGATCTTACCTGCATTTCGGGATCTTCCATGCGACGGGTGGCATTCACGTGCCTTCACTTTCCCATCTAAGGAAAGCTGGCGCCACCGAGGTGGGGAAGGGGGAACCTTAGGATTTTTAGTCTAGTTATGGGGGGAATGGGGTCAACTCTGCATTTGTAGTGTAGGGGTGTGAGGGGGAAGGGGTGACCTCTGTACTTAGTGCAGTAGGCAGGGGGTGGGGGGTGGGGGTTCTGCAACGGGGCATACAATTATTTGCGGTGTAGTAAGGGGGTAATTGAGTTCATCTCTGCAGTCTCTGGGCAGGTCTGGCAGCCCTTTAAAAATGGCCACAACGTCAACTTAGAGGCTGCTGATGCCATTCATGCCATCACTGAGGCTGCCCCGCCACGTGATTGCGGTGGGGGGGGCGGGGGGGGGAGTGGGGAGCAGCCCATTCTGCATATTTAAATGAGCTGCTGCACGCAAGATCACGGTGGCATGGTGGCACGCAGCCTGTGCGTGCGGGCTGCCATTTTTCCACAAAAACAAAATTCACCCCCTCAACTTCCCTCTGTTACTGACCATCAGAGCATTCTCTTGACGGCAATGCTGCAAATAAAGCCACCACGAAACAAACATTCTAAACCAATTTTACAAGCCAAACCATGCC
The DNA here is from genome assembly GCF_036365525.1 of Heterodontus francisci. Taxonomy (NCBI): domain Eukaryota; kingdom Metazoa; phylum Chordata; class Chondrichthyes; order Heterodontiformes; family Heterodontidae; genus Heterodontus; species Heterodontus francisci. The sequence goes on from NC_090374.1 coordinate 125,443,545, forward strand.
ACATTGCATACAAAATGTCAACTAATCACCCTTGTACATTCCCTTAGTACCTGTCTTCCGTACATCTTTGCCTGTCCTAGCACTTCTGCATGGTGCTACCCAAGTGGCTGCAGAATGGCTGGTGGAAAGCTGCTGATGTTCAGTGACACTGCAGATAGCCTTGCAGGAGGACCTCGAACAGCTTTGGCCCCGAAAGGCACAGCTTCTGATTCCACCACCTCAGCTTGGGTGGCAGTAGTTGGGCCGGTTGACTGTGACAGCAAGGGCACTGGCAGAGTGGCAGTGGTGGGAGGATGAATGCTTTCATCTTAAGAGAGATCTGTGCTCCATGGAGCCATAGCCACTCCAACAGGGCGATGCCTCAGCAATCCTAGCAATGTGTTGGAGGCCAGATTGCTGAACTGCCATGAGACCCTGCAAAATGCATGCAGTGTCAGTTTCTGAGCTGGTGGCTGTGAGTGTGAGAACGAGTGATGCTGCTTCTTCTTCATCAGTGTCTTCTTGCTTTTCCCCCTTCTTCTCTTCCACCACTGTCTGACCATGTTTCAGTTCTTGTGTATCTAAAAGGGGAAAGATACAAGGGTAGGGTTGTGTAAGGAGAGGTGGGGGAAAGCAAGAGGTGTATGCTTACACCATCAACAGTTGGTGTATTGGCAAGATTGTAGGATGAGGGGGAAGTGGGGTGTGAGACAGTTTATTAGGTATGAGCATACTGTCATCTTCACTGATTTCAGTGCCACCATTGGCCACAGCCTCAGTCATGGCCGCATCAATGATGGCGAACACTGTCTCCTCTATGGTTATAAGTACATGCAGGCCCGTCTGTCCCCTGCCTCTCCCTCCTCCCCCAGTTTGTGTTGCTTTCTCTCCCCCACCCCAAGATGGTATTTCTCCCTCCCTCCCTTCCTCCCCCTGTTTGTGTTACTCTCTGAGATTCAGGAAAATCAGCTGATTTTCATTGGCTCCAATGCCAGCATCCTCATGACCAGTAAAGAAACTTTCTGAATAGAGGCTTACCAGCAGGGCCTAGACAACCTGAACTGCACATATAGAAACTGTTTTCCCTGAGTCACATAGTATCCCAAGCACTGCTGCAAATTACTCATTCCAAGAATGCAGGAGAGTTAGAAACCCAAGCTCAGTTGGTTGCATCCTTGCATCTGAGTCAGAGGATTGTAGGTTTCTTGTCCCACTTCATGGAATGAGCACAATGCTAAGGCAGTGCTTCAGTATCAGCAACATTATCTTGTAGGCAAGATGTTAATCAAGCTGCTATTCAGCAGCTAGTTCAGATAGATATAAAAAAAACCTATGGCACTTTTTGAAGAACACAGAGGTCTCCTGGAGTCCTGGCCAACACTCCTTCTCAACCAGTACCAACAAAACACATCAAACTCATTATTTTTCTCATTTGCCGTTTGTGGGACCTTCCTGCGTATAAATTGGCTGCCACATTTGTCTGCACAACAATAGTGATCCCACTTCAACTTACAGGTTCTATTGGTAATTGGCAGCCATCTGGAGTCAGATTCTTTACTTTTCTTTCGATAAGTTTATGATCCAATATTTGTTATTTTTTATAATAATTCCGTTAATAATCCAGTTCCGAAGAAGGGTCTCTGACCTGAAACGTTAACTCTGCTTCTCTCTGCACAGATGCTGCCAGACCTACTGAGTATTTCCAGCATTTCTTGTTTTTATTTCAGCTTTTCCAGTATAAATAATAGGAACATAAATAATGACGCTATGGTCAAATAGCTTGCCAAGCCTTTACTGCCTAGGTTCATGCATGAGATACCAGAGGCCAACAATCATAGAGCTATGCCATTAACATTACATCAAGAAAGCACTTCACAATATGTGCTTCCGAAAATTTGTGATTTCTTAATATAAGTTATAAAGAAAGGGCTACAGGGAAAAATCATTCTGCAACACTCTTCAATAACCATAACATTTTCAGTGCCAGGGTGAATTGATGTGCAACATTTACATTAAATGTAAATGAAAATCATCATGGTTGGAAAAAAGACCCAGGAATAAGAAGTTATTTATTTCAAAAAGCAACAAAAAATAACAAATAAAAGCAAAATACTGCAGATGCTGGAAATCTGAAATAAAAACAAGAAATGCTGGAAATACTCAGTAGGTTTGCAACAAATCTATGCAAATTAGAGGTTTTAGGTATCACCTTGTGGACTATAAATTCATTCTCAGGATGGAATGGCACATCCAACCACAATGACAACCGATGAGGCCCTGATGTAACTCTCAAGGTGGCCTTCAGCTGCCTGTGTTTAGGTATGAAGTGATATTCCCATGCAGTGGGTTGGATTTTATTTTCCCGCCGCCAGGAGCTGTGCCAGGCAAAAAAGATATGCGCTACACACCACCGTGATGTAGCATGCAGCGGCTCATTATAATAAGCGGGGCAGTCACCCACCTTCCCTCCAAATCATGAGGTGGGGGCGGCCTCGGCAACGCTGTCAACAATGTCGCCTGTTTCTGCGCAGGCGTTGGCGCCATTTTTAAAGGGCTGCCAGGCCTGCGTTGACAGATCAAAGTTTCCCCCATCCCCTCCCAACTGCAACAAAAAATAAAGTTTGACCAACTCCCAGCCCCCCAACTACACCAGAAAAGCCCTGATTACCCCTTTGCCATTCCAAATGCACTGAGTGCAGCATTGACCCCTTTCACCACCACCCCTCCCCCAACTGACCTAAGTGCAAAGATCTACCCTTTCACCCTCCCCAACTACACTGACAATGCAGAGTTAACCCTCCCCTCACCCCCACTTCACTACAAATGTAGAGTTCTTCCTTTCCCCACCTCGGTGGCGCCGCTTTCCCTGGACGGGAAGGTGAAGGCGCGGGAGTGCTGCACGTCGCTTAGAAGATCCGGAACTGCCAGTAAGATCGCTCCGGCTTCCCTTTAAATATATTTAAATGGGTTATTTTAATATTGAAATCCGGGCCCTGCTGTGGACCGGCAGATGTGCCTCCATGGAGATTCCCCACCACCGGGAAGATCGGGCCCAGCATTCCTGGCGCCAGGCTCCATGGCCAGCGACTGCCACTCCACTCCATGGCCAGCGACTGGCCCCACTCACGCCATGGAGCCCGTGCCAGAAGCTCAACAAATTCCAGCCAAGCGGGTGGGAGATGGAGCCTTACAAGTATTTATATCACATCAACTGGAGAGATGATACTTTAACAACTGCACTACAACCCATGAAACAAATCAAAAAATTGCAAAACATTTTGTTATGCACTTATGGGCCTAAGTTGCAAAATGTCCTGAAGGGTCTCTGGCCTTTCACATATGAGTAAAGTTCTCCCTCACAAATACATGCTATGATGATACCTTCCATAGCACAACACACATAAAGAAGAATGCATCAGCCAGAGTCCACAAGTGCTGTGATGAAGCAGATCAAAGGACAGTACCTGTGGGCTCTGGCTGATGTATTCTTCTTTACATGTGTCATGCAATGGAAGGTATCATCAGATGAGAGAAAGTCTCTGGCCAACTGACTACACACTCCATGATCTGTTCTTCATATGGCCACTATTGCTCCTCTTCATCTCCACACCTTCATCAACCATGTCACCTTCCCCCAGCTGGGCAGCCGTCTCCTGCTCTTCAGAAATCTAGAAGGCTTGCTGCTATTCTGATCCCAAGCACATGGATTTCGATGAACTGTCTGAGGAGATGTAGGAAAAGAGTTTTGCAATTGGCAGTACGTTCAGCATGCACTAATAATAGGAACTTTCAAGAATTCTTAACTTCAGAAAGCTGAGGGTTGAATCTGTACAAAAGCAAATGATGATGATCCGAGAGCATTTAATTATGTTAGAAAAGAATTTGTGCATTATTAAAATGAACATTTTACCATTCTTGATTATAATAGCTGATCCTGTTAATAACTAAAGCAACATGGGTTTGCAAAAATAACATAGCACTCACCAGAATCACTATAGTTGTCAGAGGTTATCAGACCTGCATGCCACAAGGTGATATATTACAACCGTCCAAGATTTTCTCCTTTGATGCATCCGTGTGTTGTATTTCTTATTTCCAACAACATCAATTTTTGTTGTTAAACACTACACCATAGATCATGTGAAGTCCAAACATGACCCACGGGCCACAATTGCTTCCCGTCCTCTGGAATGTAGCCTTCAATGTCCAGGCAACTCAGTCCTACCTACACTTACATTTATTATTCAATGATTTGTTCTGTTTGTATTTTGGGGCCAGGAGATTTGGAAGGGGGCTATTCTTAACTTTAATGCCTCATAGATGGACACCCTCTAAATCAAAACAACACCATCAGTTAGTATTGGTAACTTGAGATAGATGCAAAATAATAGGAAGATGGATTCAAACTTCATATTTGGTAGACACCTAAGCGGCCATCAAAGGCAAGAAAATTGGACATCTCTGTCACAGATCAGTGATGTGATTTCAACAATCATCAGGTGTTTTAGAAATTTTGCTGACTTTTATGACAATAATGTCCAACCACGTTAACAAGCTCAACAGCTTTTTGATTTTCATCCTGGGAATACACTTCGCATCTTTGAATTATTTTATAAGTATACAAATAGAAAATTTACATTTCTGCTATAGCCACCATTCCATTCCTTACTGCCTATGCAGAGTGGAGTAAAAACTAATTTGCAGGAGTCAAGTGGCTTATTTCTGGCAGTTAATCTGGGATTGTTCTGCTTGAAGCAGTGAAGGTTAAGGGGAGATTTACTAGAGGGGTATGCAAATGATGAGGGATTTTGATAGAGTACATCAAGAGAAATGGCCCCAATTTTAACTGCCACCATCTCATTGAAACCAAGGTGGGGGTGTGGGGAGGGCAGGTAAATAACAGGTATCAGTTACCCCCAACAATCCTGCTTCCTCCCGGCATGTCCCCATAATAACTGCTGTTTTGAGCAGGTGAGCAGAACATCCACAGGAAGGAAACGGGGTCCTACTCTAAATATGCAGTTAGGGATATGAACAATGAGCAATATTAACTAGAGGCCTGAGCAGGGTGAAGAGAGGTGGGGGGAGGGTGATGCAGTGTCAGCCAAAACCTTTTGGGAGTAAGAAGAGGCCCAGCAGATAAGTTTAAAAGTTATTTTTCAGGGGTTCAGGATCAAGGTGGGCAGGAGTCCTCCTCTGGGCATCACAAGGAAGCCTTGGGCATTCCTAGAACCAGGCTATCACTTCCCCTTGATCACGGGAAGACGCCCTTCTACCCAATCACTGCCTGAAGCCTCTTCTCCATCCCCTATCAGCCCCAATCATTACCTTCTGCTCCCCCCCCAAACCCAATCTCCAGCCTCCCCCAGCCCAGATCTTCAGCCTTCCCCCCCCCCCCACTCCCGTCCCTACAATAAAACATTCCCCTGCCCTCACCTCCTGATCATGATCCTGGAGCCGATGATCCCTTCCAAGTACTAGGGACTGTTCCCATGGGACCTGGCTGCAGCTTCCTGATTTAAGATAATTGGCAAATGTACCAAAGGGGAGATGAGGACAATTTTTTTAACTCAGCGAGTTATCTGGAATGCTGACCTGAAAGGGTGATGAAAGCAGATTCAATAGTAACTTTCAAAGAGAATTGGATATATACTTAAAAGGGAAACATCTGCAGGGCTATGGAGAAAAAGCAGGGATGTGCGATTAATTGGATAACTCTTTCAAAGAGCCAGCATTGGCACAATGGGATGAATGACTTCCTTCTGTGGTGTATGATTCTCATTTTAAGGTGGTACAGTTCAATTCTATTTGAATACCTTTTTTCCCAAGGCCAGAATAGCTTTTATGCCATCAAAAATTATTATTTTGTTGTGGCTGATTCAATGGAAAAGCCAAGTGTAATTTCTCCTCAGAGGTAGTTAAAAGTCCACCAAACATATCATTCCACCATTTAGAAACTAAATCCTAGCAGGTTTACAAATGCGTGGTGCAATCTACCACAGGTCCTTAGTGTGCCCTTTTTTAAAGGAACCCAGAAGTTGATGGAATGAAATCGATACTCAATTTCTATAAAAATCAAAAGCATGCTGTTATTGTATGATATATCCATGCTTCTTAGCAAGCAAACAGGACACAAGTGTTTTCAAGTATTTATTTTCAAAAAGAAGCCAGTACCCGATGAAAGCATACACAAAATAATCTTGATTATTTTATACTGAAGCATTTTTCATTTATCCAAGTGTTGCATAAATTCCTACATGGGGAACAGTTCCCAGCATGCTCATTTGCATAAGGAATTCAGTATCTAATGACAGAGAATAATAATGAATATTAGATAAAATCTACTGAAGCACTTTTGCATTATTCTTTCTTACAGATATGCAAATGGTGCTGAGCATGGTGAAATATCATATCGACAGACAGATAGCACCATGACAAAGTCACATAAATCCCATGAAAAAAGCAGTTTCAATTATACTATAGAATCTCAGTTATAAGCAACTGATCCTCTGCAATTAGATTACTAAAGATCAGATGACACATATTCAATGCAAACTGAGTTCTGATGAAGAGTACACATGTGAAATATCACATTGTCAGTTCGCTTCATGTATACTACTTGACCTGCTGAGTGTTTCCAGTATTTTCTGTTTTGTTCCTCCTCCCCACTAAACTATATTAGACAGAAATATTCTTATCCCAGGCGGCAAACCCTCCTTCCAATTGACTACTACAGATTAGACAAATATCCATCCAAAGACACCTTCTCAATAGATTATAAGGTCAGACAGAAACATCCCTATCTCAAGACTGCTTATCTACCACCTGCTACCCACCAGGTATTTTACAAATAAAATGACTTTGTGACACTGATTGCACACATATTCATATTATATCCTTAAAAATGGGAGCCAAATTCCCAAATTCAAATTGAGCAATTCTCCACAATGTCCAGCAGCATGTCCAAATTTAATTCACTTCAAATCTAATGGTCATCCCAACCGTACATTTTCCTACATATCTTACAATTATCTTGCAGCTTTTAATACAACTGACACTATATACATATTACATTTGCGATGTGTGGTTAAAGCAGCATTGTGTAAATATATAGCTAGTTATCATCGTGCTGCTTTACCTTCTTCACAAACTAGCTCATATCTCTAACAAGCTGCCTACCTGCTTAGTGTCAGGCGTCATTAGATTGAGGCTGCTGGTTGAAATATTCAGAGTGATGTTCATTCCGGCAAACTGCAGGTTGCTCTTACCAAGTACATTAGACAATGCTTTACTTGGTGGCTGTTGAGGCAAGTTACACAAAAACTCTTACTCAAACCATTACTTGCAGGAAGACGCTAACAAAGAAAACTGTGACTCATGCACCTCATAAATTATCCCAAGTTGCAATGATTTCTTTACATTTAAGCATTGGATTGTAATTCTGCTTTTCAGCTATGTTGATCAACTAAATTTTCTTTTCACTTCTTAACTCTGAAAATTGCAAAATAAAAGGGACAAAATGAACAGTATTTTTTAATTCATTCTCAGGAAGTGGACATCACTGGGAAGACCAGTGTTTACTGTTTATTCCTAATTGCACTTGAAAAGGTGGTGGTGGGCTTTCTTGAACCACTGCAGTCCATAAAGGACCTCCCATGATGCTGTAAAGTTCTAGGATTTTCATTCAGCCATGATGAAGGAACAGCGATATATGTCTAATGGATGATGCATGACTTGGAGAGGAAATTTGGGGTGGCAGAGTGGCGCAGTGGTTAGCACTGCAGCCTCATAGCTCCAGCGACCTGGGTTCGGTTCTGGGTACTGCCTGTGCGGAGTTTGCAAGTTCTCCCTGTGACTGTGTGGGTTTCTGCCGGGTACTCCGGTTTCCTACCACAGCCAAAGACTTGCAGGTTGATAGGTAAATTGGCCATTGTAAATTGCCCCTAGTGTAGGTAGATGGTGGGGATGTGGTAGGGAATATGGGATTAATGTAGGATTAGTATAAATGAGTGGTTGTTGTTCAGCATAGACTCGGTGGGCCGAAGGGCCTGTTTCAGTGCTGTATCTCTCTATCTATGAAATTTGGAGGTGATGGCATTCCTATGCACTTGTTAGGTCTGAGGTGGTGGCCAGAGCTTTAGGAGATGCTACTGAAGAAGCCTGGGGAGTTGCTACAGTGCATTCTGTAGATAATACACACTGCAGCCACAGTATGGCAGAAAAGAGCAAAGAACAGTACAGCACAGGAACAGGCCATTCGGCCCTCCATGCCTACGCCGATCTTGATACCTGCCTAAACTAACACCTTCTGCACTTCCGGGGACCGGATCCCTCTATTCCCATCCTATTCATGTATTTGTCAAGATGCCTCTTAAACATCGCTATCGTACCTGCTTCCACCACCTCCCCCGGCAGCAAGTTCCAGGCACTCACCACCCTCTGTATAAAGAACTTGCCTCGCACATCCCCTTTAAACTTTGCCCCTCGCACCTTAAACCTATGTCCCCTAGTAACTGACTCTTCCACCCTGGGAAAAAGCTTCTGACTATCCACTCTGTCCATGCCACTCATAACTTTGTAAACCTCTATCATGTCACCCCTTCACCTCCGTCGTTCCAGTGAAAACAATCCAAGTTTATCCAACCTCTCCTCATAGCTAATGCCCTCCAGACCAGGCAACATCCTGGTAAACCTCTTCTGTACCCTCTCCAAAGCCTCCACGTACTTCTGGTAGTGTGGCGACCAGAATTGCACGCAATATTCTAAGTGTGGCCTAACTAAAGTTCTGTACAGCTGCAGCATGACTTGCCAATTTTTATACTCTATGCCCTGACCGATGAAGGCAAGCATGCCGTATGCCTTCTTGACTACCTTATCCACCAGCGTTGCCACTTTCAGTGACCTGTGGACCTGTACGCCCAGATCTCTCTGCCTGTCAATACTCCTAAGGGTTCTGCCATTTACTGTATACTTCCCACCTGCATTAGACCTTCCAAAATGCATTACCTCACATTTGTCCGAATTAAACTCCATCTGCCATTTCTCCGCCCAAGTCTCCAACCGATCTATATCCTGCTGTATCCTCTGACAATCCTCATCACTGTCCGCAACTCCACCAATATATTTGACAAGTGTTGCTTCAGACTGCTTGATTCTTTATTTAATGAAGCTCCTTCTTACAGAGCACAAAAACATTCCAGCAAAAGAGTGAAGGGAATTGTAAATCATTTCTACTTTGTTATGCAATAGCTGCTTTGATGCATGTGGGAGGAGGAGGGGGAAGACTCATTAGGAACAAGCAGTGCACCAATAACTGAAACAAAGTAAAAACATTCTTAATGTGTCTTGCTTCAAAGCTTTTTGTTAAAAGGGTAAACCAGGATTTCCAACTTCAATAATTCATATGAGAAACAAAAATTATTTTAGAGCTAATTCCATGATCCTGTGCTTCTAGCGTGAGAATGAGCCAGACAATAAGGACAACAATGCTGTCACCCTATCTCTGACCTTTGCTGTCTGTGACTGCAATTTCCCTATTGGGAGCACAGGTTCGTCGAATTAACCTTTCTGAGATAGATTATTAGACATTATCACATGTCCAGAAAACAGAAAAATCAGCTTCTGTTGCGAGCAACTCAAATATAAAAAAAAGAATTGATGGGATACCTTTCTCTTTCGAAAAGCCCCTTTAGCGCCTGGTACAGCTTCACACACTCTGCTGATAGCTTCTCTGAAAAAGGAAGGTATTATAACAAGGACAGCTTCTCTGGACAAAATAAACCCACATACTAACACTGTGCCACAAGCAACACAAATATATTAACCAAGGTACTTTTTGAGAATATTACATTTGTATTTCATTATGCAATGCAACTATACAAAAAGATCATACAAGAGGGGACAATATTGAGCTGGATTTGAACTTACCTGACCCGCCAGGAGTTTGGGGGTCTGTCGAGCATGGGGAACTCAGAAATCAGCGTTCTCCCACAAGCTGTCATGAATGTGATGTCACCGAAAGGTTTGTTGCCCGAGAGCCAGTCTGATTGACAGATTTGGCTTTCAGTCAGGGTTCGCTGGTGGTGGTGGGAACAGCACTCTAGGGGAGGCCATAGGATCAGGTAAGCCTGTGCCCGGAGGGGAGTGGTGGGGTAGTTGATCACGATCAGGATTGATGCTGGTTTGGGGGCAGGGATTCGATTCCGGGGGTGGGGGGGGTGGTTTGACCTGGGGTTGATTTTGGAGGGACCAATTACGGGTCCTAGAGGGAGGTCCTATCCGAGGCGCTGGGAGGAGGGGCATCAGAAGCTTTGGGGTTGGATCGGAGGCCTCGGGGGATGGTATCGAAGGCCTGGAGGGGGGAATCAGAGGCCTCAAGGATGAGGGGTGGAGGTCAGAGGCCTGGGTTGGGGGATTGGAAGATTGGAAGCCCAAGGGGAAGGTCGTGGGAAGATCAGCAGGGTCAGAGGGATGTCCGACCACAAGGGGTTTTCCAGGCAGGCACGCTGGATCCAGCAAGTAGGTGGAAAGGTGCCAATGTCCTGGATCTAACAGTCTTTGCCTGGTTTTAGCTGCTGGGTTTCCCAAGGCTGAGCTGTCCATTGTTATATTAAAAATGTGAATGCAAATGAGGCTTGCAGCCTCATAATAACATTTAAAGTGCCAACTCACCTCCTTAGAAAGGGTGGTCACTCACCCACCACTACTGCCCTACCCCCTATGTCCTGCCTCCATTAAAACCAGAAGTGGATGGATTGGAGGTGGGTTGAGATCAGGATTCAAATTTTTAACAACTTAACCTCCCACCTGACCCATACCCACTCATTTTATCGGGTTAAAATTCCCTCCATTTTGTATATGAAAATAATTAGGATAATGGTATCACACGGGTGTCCTGTTGTTATCTTGCCTTTTGTGGGGTTTTTTCCTAAGAATCCCCACATTTCTAGAAAATGGACATCATAACTGTGCAGTTTCATGGACAGCTCGAAGGCCTTTTGTCCAGAAAGTCTGTCTTCAGGAGTCAAAAAAACAAAACGCAAAACCTGATTACATATACAGATTTCACAAGCCTGCTGTCAGCTTGTCAAAAAATCTGTGCATGATAAAAAATATTGAATGTATTTCTGACCCTGTTACTAATTACATTCCTGTACAACTGATATAACTCGGATAAATGAGATCAATAAATAGCATAGAACAATTCACAGTAATATAGGGAGAATTTCATATTTGATGAGGTGATGAGTGCAAGCTGTATTTTCAAGCCACATACCCTGAACACCAGTCAGTTCAGGACTATAATATACTCTCTTCGAACAGCACTAAATGGTGTGGCAGTGATATAACAGTCTCTTTGATGCTTGGATGGACATTAATGGCCTCTGTCCTCTTTCTCTCCGCTGCCCCTTTTTTCTCTGTGTCCTTCTTTAATCTCATGGATATTGAGTCAGGCCAAAGTGGGGTAAAGTCCACTTGAGACAAGGATGGAATAGACCAGAATTATCAGGAAACACTCTACCAAATAGGCAGGAATTTCCTCGGAGCTGCTCTGCTTTGCCACTGTAACTTTGCCCAAAGTGCGCCAGAAATCCTGATAAGCATATAAATGGGTTTTCTGCCAGACATCTAGGGAAATTCCAATGGAGCTGAGAGAGCAGCTCCGAGGGACTTCCTGGTCCTATGAGTAGAAGTTTCAAAGATCCATTGATATATTCATTTAAGTCAGTTTCCTAAGTATAGCTGATTCCTTGAGGAGAGGACCACAATGAGTATTTTCTCAAATTAATGCCTTCTTCATGCAATTAATTTTTGTATTTCCTGTTAGACATGGATCTTGGAAAAGTTTTAAATTAACGTTTTAAATAAAACTTTTATTTTTGTTAAACAAAAATGATGCACTAGTTAACACAAAAAAGACAGAAAATGTTGGAAATACTCTGCATGTTAGGCAGCATTTGTGGAGAGAACAGATGAGTTAACATTTTGGATGTGGTCCCTTCATTAAACTCATTTTAAGGGAAGGAAGAAAGTGAAAGGGAGGGTCCTTGTGGATCACAGAGGCTGAAGGCAAGAGAAAGAACGATGTGTTGGGTGAAGCCTCCTGATCAAAAAAAAAGGCACAGAGGTAAAGGTAGGAGAATAACAGCTCGTCATGTCAAGCTTGTAATTTGTTAGAGTGGAGGTGCCACGGGATGAAGCTGAGGCCCTTGTAGAGGCTGGATTATTGAGGAACAAAGAAAAGATCAGAAGGATTAGGGAAAAGTACAGTAAGGGGAGAAATTGGAAGAAGCAATGAATACATAGGAACACGTGAACGTACGAATTAGGAGCAGGAGTAGGACGCTCGGCCCTTCGAGCCTGCTCGCCATTCAATAAGTTCATGGCTGAACTGATTACTCCACATTTCCACCTAACCCCGATAACCTTCCACTCCCTTGCTTATCAAGAATCTATCTACCTCTGCCTTAAAAATATTCAAAGACTCTGCTTCTACTGCTTTTTGAGGAAGAGAATTCCAACTAAAGTAAGGAAGAAGAGAGATTCGAGATAGACTGCATCCAAGACTGTTAAAGATCACCATCCCTACTGCCTGAAAGGGAGAAGAGTGTTTTGATAAAGCATCAAATGAGCCAAATGATGATGTGGAACTGAGGACCAGGACAACTCCGAAATAAGTTGGGGTTGCTGAAGAGAGAAATTGGGAGTGTGCATACGACAGCACATGATGGAGAAAGTGGAATTTATGGAGCAATGAAAACAGAGGTTAGGGGAACATTGAATATCACAGAGATATCAGTGATCATGGATGGATCCAAGACAAGTTGGCTGAAATTTGATCCAGGTTCACATGGAAGAGTTGGAGATGCAGATAGATGCTGAGAAAAAAGATGTGGTTGTAAAAGCAAGTATTAGCAAATACCTTGGCCGAAGACTTGGGCTCATTACAACTTGTTTTTTGGGTATAACAAGTGCCCCTAGAGCTACAAAATGGCAACTGACGTATGCATGTACACTTGTGGGGCAAATCACGTTGGCGCCATATTGGTGCAGGCGCAGTGAAATATGCAGAGCATGCAGATCATGATGTCAATCAGTGTACAACATGGATTTGATGGCAGTGGCCATTTTGGAGCTCAATGCTCCAGCCAATGCTTTCTCTTAACTTTGCATAGCTGAACACGCATTAAGCAGCAAGAAGGAACTCCTCTCCCCCACTCTCCCCACCAGTATTATTTTAAAGGGAACATAAAGTACCTACAGGTTAGCTGCTGGTTGATTTCTTCTGGCTGTTGCTATGATTTGAGAAGTGTTTGTGCTTTCTATAGTTGCTTCAAGTCTGCAGGGAATGTTGTGGTAACTGCTGAAGGACATTTTGCTGACTTCAAAGTTTCTGCACAAATTAGTTTCTCCCAGACATGGGCGCACTAGTAGGAACTCTCCTTGGAATACAGCATGACTTGGAGAATGAACAGAGGCCAGCAGAGCAGGACAAGCTGCTGGAAGAGGGAGGAGAAGGAGGGGGAGAAGGGCTCTCAGCAGAAGACCATATCCACCCAGGGTGCTCAGGGAGCAATTCTCTTACCCGAACCTCAGGGACAAACAGTGTGTGAGATGCCTGTGCTTCAGTAAAGATGTTCGCACTGAAATCTGTCACCATCTGCAGCTCAGAGCAAGGCAGGGATCGCATTGCAAGTGACTGCAAAGATGACCATGGACATGAACCTTTATGCATCGGGCTCCTTCCAGGCAGCAGCTGGAGGAAGTTGCAATATCTTACAGTTTGCGTTTCACTGTCACACAGGAGGTCACTGAGGTTCCCTACTCAAAGAGAGCTAGCTAAATTTCACTCTTTCTTACCAGAGAGAAGCAGGTGGAGTGAGCACACAGCTTCACTAGGACTGTAGGTTTCCCCGTGATGCAGGGTGTTATTGACTCCACACTTTTCAGGCACTGCAGGTTAACTCTGCTCAATACCAGAATCAAAAGGGATTTCAGTCCCTCAGCATTCAGTTGGTGTGTAACCATCGGCAGAGAATCATGCAGGTCAATCCTGGCAGCAGTCATGATGCCTTCAACCTGTGGTCATCCACTGAGCCAGCTGCATTTGAGCCACCTTAACAAACCAAAAGGTGGCTGCTGGGTGACAATGGCTATCCAAATATAACACAGCTGATGACTCTGGGGCACAAGCCATGCACACATGTGTAGCATGCATGCAATGGAAGCCATTCTGCCACACAAAGTATGATAAAGCAGACTATTGGCATGCTTGGACAACGATTCCGCTGCCTGAATACTCTGGAGGAGCCCTGCAGCACTCAGCAGAGCGGGTGTCAAGATTTATGGTGGTCTGCTGCTTGCTGCACAACCTCGCCATCATGAGAGCACAGCCCTTTCAACCAGCTATACAGTGAGCAGTTGAGGAGCAAGAGGAAGAGGAGCGGGAGGAGGCAGCTTAGACAGCCTTCTTCTGCCATGAAGGATTCATCTGTGTGATGCCAGTAACCATAATCTCAATTCCTAAGTCACCAACAGTCCACACCTTTTCTAACACTGACCACCACAGTGCCCACTTGGCCACAATCTAAAAATAAAAGCCACCAAAAAATAAACATTCCGATGAAAATTTATAAATGAAATTTTGCCATATACATACTCAAGTACTCACCCTTGCGCATTCCCTTAGTGCCTGTCTTCTGAGAGCCTTTGCCTGTCCTAGTGCTCCTATGCAGTGCTACCCCCAGTGGCTGTAGCATGGCTGGTGGAAGGCTTCCGACTTTCAGTGGGGAGACTGTAGATGGCTTTAGAGGACAGTCTCGATCAGCTCTGGGCCTAGATGGACCAGCATCAGACTGCACCATCTTGGCAAGGGTGACAGAAGTCTGGCCTGACTGGCTGACAGGCAACAGGAAGGTCAATGGCAGAGTGGCAGGTTTGGGAGGACAGATGGTTTCTTCCTGTGAGAGAACAGCAGACACTCCGGGCAGCTGCTGCCACTCCCCCAGGGTGGTGCCTCAGCAGTCCTTGTAATATGTTGGAGGATAAAATGCTGGGCTGCTGTGGCAGCCTGCAAGCCCCTTTGCATGCTGCAATCTACAAGCATGATGGCAGCAGTCTGAACTTGTATGGCAGCACTCAGATATTGAGTGGCTGCTGCTCGTGCTGCAATGGAAGCTGGGACATATCAGACATCATGGTCCAGTCCACATGTGTGTGAATGGAGTTGGCCACCACTTCCATACTGGGAAGGATGGGCTCGAAGCTTTGTACAAAGCCTTACACCAAATTGGTGCTGGACTCCTCTATGTTCCTTAACATTGACCACAGGCTTTCTGGCAGGTCTCACAATACACCAAGCATTTTGTTGTTTTCTTTATTTATACTTTCATGGGATGTGGGTGTCTCTGGCAAGGCCAGAATTTGTTGCCCATCCTTAATTGTCCTTGAGAAGGTGGTGGTGAGCTGCCTTCTTGAACCACTGCAGTCCATCTTGTGCGGGTACACCCACAGTGCTGTTAGGGAGGGAGTTTCAGGATTTTGATCCAAATACAGTGCTTGCCATCATTAGAACTTCACATTGAGGATATCCACCATCGTGTTGTGTGGCATTATCACCATGCTAAATGGGATAGATTTTGAGCAGATCTAGCAACTCAAATCTGGGTATCCATGAGGTGCTGTGGATCATCAACAGCAGCAGAATCGTTTTGAACCACGATCTGTAACCTCATGGCCTGGCATATCACCCACGCTACCATTATCATCAAGCTGGTACACGAACCCTGGTTCAATGAAGAGTGCAGGAGGGCATGCCAAGAGCAGCACCAGGCATACCAAAAATGAGGTGAAGCTACAACACAGGACTACTTTCATGCTGAACAGCGGAAACAGCATGCAATAAGAACTACAAGAACTACCGAACCCACAACCAACGGATCAGATCTAAGCTCTCTAGTCCGGCCACATCCAGTCGTGAATGGTGGTGGACAATTAAACAACTAACAGGAGGAGGAGGCTCCACAAATATCCCTATCTTCAATGATGGGGGAGCCCAGCACATCAGTGCAAAAGCAAGGCTGAAGCATTTGCATCCACCTTCAGCCAGAAGTGTCGAGTGGATGATCCATCTCGGCCTCCTCCTAATCCCCAGCACCACAGAGGCCAGTCTTCAGCCAATCCGATTCACTCCATGTGATATCAAGAAACGACTGAAGGCACTGGGTACTGCAAAAGCTATGGGCCCTGACAACATTCCAGCAATAATACTGAAGACCTGTGCTCCAGAGCTAGCCACGCCCCGAGCCAAGCTGTTCCAGTACAGCTACAACACTGACATCTACCCGGCAATGCGGAAAATTGCTCAGGTATGTCCTGTCCACAAATAACAGCACAAATCCAATCAGGCCAATTACAGCTCTATCAGTCTACTCTCGATAAAGTGATGGAAGTGGTCGTCAACAGTGCTATCAAGCGGCACTTGCTCAGCAATAACCTGCTCACTGACGCTCAGTTGGGTTCAGCCAGGGCCACTCAGCTCCTGACCACATTACAGCCTTGGTCCAAACATGGATAAAACAGCTGAACACCAGAGGTGAGGTGAGAGTGACTGCCCTTGACATCAAGGCAGCATTTGACCAAGTATGGCATCAAGGAGCCCTAGCAAAACTGGAGTCAATGCGATCAGTAGGAAAACTCTCCACTGGTTGCAGTCATATGTAGCATAAAGGAAGATGGTTGTGGTTGTTGGCAGTCAATCATCTCAGTCCCAGGACATCACTGCAGGAGTCCTCAGCATTGTGTCCTAGGCCCAACCATCTTCAGCCGTTTCATCAATGACGTTCCCTCCACCATAAGGTCAGAAGTGGGGATGTTCGCTGATGATTGCACAATGTTCAGCACCATTCACGACTCCTCAGATACTGAAGCAGCCCGTATCTAGATGCAGCAAGACCTGGACAATATCCAGGCTTGGGCAATTAAATGGCAAGTAACATTCATGCCACACAAGTGGCAGGCAATGACCATCTTCAACAAGAGAGAATCTAACCATCTGCCCTTGATGTTCAATGGCATTACCATTGCTGAATCCCGCACTATCAACATCCTGGGGGCTACTGTTGACCAGAAACTGAACTGGACCAGCTACTGTGGCTACAAGAGCATGTCAGAGGCTAGGAATTCTGCAGTGAGTGACTCACTTCCTGTCTCCCCTGTCCACCATTTACAAGGCACAAATCACGAGTATGATGGAATACTCTGCACTTGTCTGGATGGGTGCAGCTCCAACAACACTCAAGAAGCTCAACACCATCCAGGACAAAGCAGCCCGCCTGATTGGCACCTGATCCACCACCTTCAACATTCACTCCCTCCACCACCGACACACAATAGACTGCAGCGGTTCAAGAAGGCAGCTCACCACCATCTTCTCAAGGGCAATTTGGGATGGGCAATAAATGCTGGCCTTTCCAGCGATGTCCACATCCCATGAATGAATTTTTTAAAACTGCCATGACTGAAGCCATGGTCAGTGGTGGGGCTGAAACCATCCTACATGACGGTATGCTCATACCGAATCAGCCTTTTCACGTCCCACTTCACTGCTGGTGGTAAAGGATGCACCTCTTGGCTTCATCCCCACCACTCACCACAACCCTACCCTTGAACCTTTCTCCTCTCAGATACACAAGTACTGTCACCTGTCCAGGCAGTGATGGAAGAGAAAGAGGTAGAAGAACAAGAAGACAGTTATGAAGAGTAAACACTGTCACTTGCTCTCACACTCATAGCCTCCAGCTCAGATACTGACACTAAGTGTACTTTAGAGAGTAGCTTAGAGGGCTGATCCACATGTGTTGAGACACCGGGCATGGGTAACCTGCAGCCAAAAAGGGTTGAGCAGGTGGGAGCTCACTGGAGGGAGAGGTTGTACATGAGTTCTGCTGCAGAGGAATAAGATGTGGCGTACAGAAAAAGGCTGATGGGTATGCACATAGAAATGCTTGATGCATTGGCACACCTACCAGAAAGCCTGCAAGTGACAGTGTTTCCTCTTCATCACTGTCTTCTTGTTCTTCCACCTCTTTCTCTTCCATCATTACCTGGACAGGTGACAGTACTTGTCAAGCAGCATGGAGGAGTCCAGCACCAAATTTGCACATGGCTTTGTGCAGAACTTGAAGCCCATCCTTTACAGCCTGGAATTGGTGGCCAGCAGCATTAACACACTTGAGGACCCAATCATGAAGCAGCATCTGAAGACCCCCAAAGTCTGAGTGCTGCAGTGGAAGCTCAAACTGAAGCAATGCAAGTTCAGCTTTCTACCACAAATGACTGCTGCTGTTATGCCTGCAGATACCAGTGTTCATGGGGGCTTGCAGAGTCTCAAAACAGTTCAGCAATCTGTTCTCCAGCACATTGCTTGGATTGCCGAGGAGCCACCCGGAGGGAGTGGAAGTGGTACTATGGAGCATGAACCTGCTGTCTTCTCTCAGGATGTCAGCATTTATTTTCCCACCACTAATGGTCCTGCTATTTTCTTTTTATTCATTCATGGGATGTGGGCATCGCTGGCCAGGCCAGCATTTATTGCCCATCCCTAATTGCCCTTGAGAAGGTGGTGGCGAGCTGCCTTCCTGAACCGCTGCAGTCCATGTGGGGTAGGTACACCCACAGTGCTGCTAGGAAGGGAGTTCCAGGATTTTGACCCAGCGACAGTGAAGGAACGGCGATATAGTTCCAAGTCAGGATCGTGTGTGACTTGGAGGGGAACTTGCAGGTGGTGGTGTTCCCATGCATTTGCTGCCCTTGTCCTTCTAGTTGGTAGAGGTTGCGGGTTTGGAAGGCAGTATCTAAGGAGCCTTGGTGTAGTGCTGCAGTGCATCTTGTAGATGGTACACACTGCTGCCACTGTGCATCGGTGGTGGAGGGAGTGAATGTTTGTAGATGGGGTGCCAATCAAGCGGGCTGCTTTGTCCTGGATGGTGTCGAGCTTCTTGAGTGTTGTTGGAGCTGCACCCATCCAGGCAAGTGGAGAGTATTCCATCACACTCCTGACTTGTGCCTTGTAGATGGTGGACAGGCTTTGGGGAGTCAGGAGGTGAGTTACTCGCCACTGGATTCCTAGCCCTGACCTGCTCTTGTAGCCACGGTATTTATATGGCTACTCCAGTTCAGTTTCTGGTCAATGGTAACCCCTAGGATGTTGATAGTGGGGGATTCAGTGATGGTAATGCAATTGAATGTCAAGGGGAGATGGTTAGATTCTCTCTTGTTGGAGATGGTCATTGCCTGGCACTTGTGTGGCGCGAATGTTACTTGCCACTTATCAGCCCAGGCCTGGATATTGTCCAGGTCCTGTTGCATTTCTACACGGACTGCTTCAGTATCTGTGGAGTCATAAATGGTGCTGAACATTGTGCAATCATCAGCGAACATCCCCACTTTTGATCTTATGATTGAAGGAAGGTCATTGATGAATCAGCTGAAGATGGTTGCCTGTCAGGTAGCCAGCCCAGTCCAAAGCCAGTCCTTCTAGGGCCAGAGCTGCATGAGGCCATCCTCCAAGGCCATTCTCAGTCTCCCCGACTGAAAGTCAACAGCCTTCCACCAGCCATGCTACAGTCACTGAGGTAGCACTGCACAGGAGCAGTAGAACAGTTGTATGCACATGGAAGACACACATCAAGGGAATGTACAAGGGTGATTAGTTGACTTTTGTATGGAATATTGGATGGTTTGACTGATAAAGTGGGTTTGGATTGTTTGTTTTTTGGTGGTTTTTATTTCAGTATTGTGGCCAAGAGGATGCTGTGATGGGCAGTCAAAGAGGGAAGCTCTAGTGTTGAATGGGGAATTGGGGTTGCGTTCCCTAGAACCGGAGTTGGATGATCTGATCATGGGCATACCAGCTGGAAAGGGGCTGAATTGCTTGCCTCCACCTTTCCTCCTGCTCCTCCTCTTCCCCTCCTCATCTGCCTCCTCCTCCTCCACCTCTTCAGCTGCTCTCTGTATACTTGGTTGCAAAGGCCGTGCCATCCTGATGGTCAGAGTGTGCAAGATTCAGCAGACACACTCTGGAGAGTATGATAGGGATCCTCCAGACTGGTCCAGGCAGCAGAAGTGTTGCTTCAGCTCGATGGCATTTTGTGTAGCAGCATGGGTTATGTGTATGCTTTCCGTATGTACATGGCTTGAGCAAATTCATGAGCCAGACAATCAGCAGATAGCTCTTGTTGCCCTTAACCACCCTTTGGTTTAGTGTAGTGGCGCAAATGCTAATGGTACAGTGGACTGGCACAGAATAAAGGCATCATGACTGTTGCCAGGATAGCAAACATAATAATATTGAGGGAGTGGAACCCTTTGCCAGTGCAGTACATCTCAGAATTTAAGTGTGTCGACCGCAAAGCAAAATATGTTTTGTCAATGGCACCCTGCATCACTGGGAAGCCTACTCTCCTGGTGAAGACGTGTGCTTGTTCTGCCTGCTTCTCTCTGAAAAGAGAATGCAATTTATTCCCCTCTTTTTGTATATAGAGCATCAGTGACCTCTCTTATACAATGATGGGCGGCAAACTGACTGATGTTGAAGATGTCGCCTGTTCCAACATGGAAGAAGCATGACAGAAAGAGGTTTAAGGTCGCGGTCGCCTTCACAGGCAATGGCAATTCCGTCCCTGCCCTGCTTTGAGGCTGCAGGTCTGCCTGCAACAGGTGGCAGTTTACAGTGAGCACCTCATTACCGTAACATAGACGTCTCACACACTCTGATGAATTTCCACCATGGAGGCAGGAAACAGGAACCAGGTCTATTTTTGGGTCTGTAATCTACCTCTGGTGGGAAACTGATTAAAGTTCAGATTTTTACGGGGACGAGCCCTTAATTGATATGGAGATGGGTTTCTTTCCACTTCGAGCCAGTGGGGGCGGGAATGGAGATGAGCAGATCAAGTGTGGGACTCATTTAGATGCCCCACAGCAGTCATCACTGAGGCTGCTGGCTCTCCTGAGGAAGAAAACTTCAGTTTGTGCCAAAGCCTTCCACTTCACCAGACAGAAGCAAGATGTCACAGGGGAACTGGGGGCCTGGCCCTTGGCAGGGCAGCCCCCCACTTCATCGATGTCAATCTGGATCTAATGCTGGAGGCCATGAGGAAGAGTTTTTCTTCCCAGAGGGTGATGGGAGGAGGCCACCTCATCGTACAGAAGAGACACCTCTCTGCTCAGTGTCATCTCCCTCCACATCATCTTCCTTCTCCACTCCCACCTCCTGCTCCTCGCCCGATGAGTTGTCTCCTTCCAGGGCTTCACCATCCTTAAGGTCCACACCTCTCTGGAGGGACATGTAATGGACAGCTCCACAAACCACCACAAAGCCCAAGACTCTTGCTGAAGGGTATTGGAGGGAGCCACCTAACCAATCTAGGCACTGGAAACACATCTTCAGAATCCCAATGGCCTGTTCAATGGTTGTCCTAGTGAGTATGTGGCATTGGTTGTAGCACCTCTGTCTGGGGCTCCCATAAAGGGGTCAGTAGCCATCTCTTCAAGGGATTTTCCTTGTCCCTAGGATCCATCCACACACTTTAAGGGCTGGAATGAAACTCTGAGGCAATCTGGACTGATGGGGGATGAAGGAGTCATGGCAACTGCCAGGAAAGCAAGCGCCTACATGGAGGAAGCTCTTGTTGTGGTCACAGACCAGATGAACGTTGAGGGAGTGGAAGCCTTTCCTGTTCATGAATCTCACTAGCCAGTCACTGGATGCCTTGATGGCCATATGGGTGGAATCAATGACGCCCTGCATCTGGGGTAATCCAGTAATGGAGATGAAACCCAAATCTCTCTGTCCCTGCGACGGCATTCATCGACAAATGAATGTGCTGTCCAGCTCTGGCAAAGAGGGCATCATTGACTAGCGAGATGCAGTGGTGTGCAGCCATTTGCGAGATATCACCAAGGTTTGCAGCTGATCCTTGGAAAGAGCTACAAGCGAAAAGTGCAAGGCCACAGTGACTTTGACGGCTACTGGCAGGGCATGGTGACCAGTGCTGCGAGGTATAAAGTCTTCGGCAACAGATGTCAGTGCCAATCTGCCTGAACAGTCACAGTTTCCTGCAGCACTGGGTCTCAGTCATCTCCAGGTAGCTCCATCTTCACATCAACACAGTACATCCTGTGTTGAGGGTATGGCCTCCGTTGCCTTCTTGCCCCTCTTTCCTCTCCTTGCCCTCCTGATGACCGGGGTTCCGTCCTTCCTGCAGAGGGTCAAGTATTTCAGACAAATATTCTTTTGCATTTTCAATGGGCAATCAAAAAAAACCAATCCCGGATTTCCTGTAATGCAGCTTAGCTTTTCTCTCTCTGACCGACAAGAAGCTCCCCTCTCCCATAAATTTAATTTTTTTAGTGACAAGACCACAGTCTAAACACTAAATTACTGCTGGTGAGCAATCTTTTTCTGAAGCACTTGATCATGCTTCATTTTAAGTAGCATGTTGTAAATAAATCAGAGGTTCTCTGTGGAAGTAATGTGCAAGGTCATTGCAATGTCTAAAAGATTGACATACAGCTTGGCACATCAAGGAGGCTTTCATGTAGTATTTGCACAGTCCACCTGGTTCCAACATGATTTTGCGTACTTGTACTATAATAACAAAGTTAATATTAATATGACGAGGATCAGGATTTAAAACATTATATTTGAAATAACTCAGTGTAATAAATTTGAAAAGGGTATCTTACCTTGTAATCTGTGTTCTTGTGTTAAAATCAAGGGAACGCATTGATCGTAACACTTCTATACATCCCAGATACTGTAAAAAAAATGTAAATGATGACTGAATTTCATGGTTTTTAATAAATAATTTTGGCTATTTTTCATAAACTTTAGCATAATCTGGAATATTCATAACTTCTCTCCATAAGTCATTCAAATATTAAATTATTTTCTTTTAAATAATTAACTCCTTCCAACATTTAAAAGCATCTAATGAAGGATCATTGACTTGAAACGTTAAATCTGTTTTTCTCTATACAGATGCTGCCTGATTTGCTGAGTACTTCCAGTATTTTCTGTCTTTATTTATTAACAACTGGTATTTATATCGTGCCTTTAATGTAGTAAAACACCCAAAGGCGCTTCACATGAGCGTTACAGACAAAATTTGACCGCAACCCACATAAGGAAATATTAAGACAGATGACCAAAAACTTGGTCAAAGAGGTAGATTGTAGCGATTTATTAAATGTATTGTTCCCAATACTGTAAACCATGACATGCTCTTTCACATCATCGATATTCAAAATCTTTAAAGGCCAAGGTGAACTAATGGCCCTGTATCACAAAGCAAATACAGCAGCATCCCTGCATTGCCATGCCTAGGCATTTTTCAACATTAAAGGTGCTATATAAATGCCAATTATTGTGGTTGTGGACAGCCCCCTGTGTTAGATGTGGCTCAAGAAAGTGTTCAGTAACTACCAATTATCTATTGACAGCTTAAATGAATGCCACATAATAAAAATCCCCATGATTAAAATGTATGTGGTGGGAAAGGGAGCCTGCGACGGGTAGACTGGTGAGGAGGAGGTGAAGTAGTTTATTCCCTTGTGTTGGTTCTCTAACCACCTACCTACCGCAAGCATGGTCTGGTAGCTATGTTCTTCAAGACTTGGTCAGCTCATTTAGTGGTAGTGCTACTGAGCCACACTTGGTGATAGAAATTGAAGTCCCCATCCAGAATATATTCTGTACCCTTGCTACACTCAGGGATTCCTCCAAGTGGTGTTCAATGTGGAGGAGCACTGATTCATCAGCTGAGGGAGAATGGTAGGTGGTAATCAGCAGGTTTCCTTACCCATGTTTGACCTGAAAACATGATACTTCATGGGGTCCGAAGTCAATATTAAGGACTTCCAAGGCCACTCCCACCTGATAGTATACCAATGCCCTGTCTCTGGTGAATCTTACCTGCCGATGGGTGGATGGTGATGGAGGAATCTGAAACATTCGCTGATAAGTTATACTGACAGAATCTGACCATGTCAGGTCGTTTCTTGACTAACATGTGAGACAGCTCTCCTAACTTTGGCACCATCCACCTAGACAAATATATGCTAGAAATAAGTGTTGGATTCTGATGAATATCATTGACTTTGAACTGGGTCTCAGATATGTCAGGTCTCAGTCTTGACCCAACCTTCCAGGAAGGTCTCAGCAGGTGCACTTGCCTAAACTCAGAGGAATTGGGATGTACCTGGAGATCACAGCCAGGTAGGAACCTGGATCCCCCAAAATAAGGGACTAAAATTATTTTATGGTGGTTTCAAGCTATCCACCTTTGAAAAGGGTCATGGGGCACCCAGATTTGTTTTTCAAAGGGAACCTGACTTGGAAACCGCACCTCCCTACAAGCTAGTAGGCTACCCCTGATGTTTCCAGGATCTTCAGCTGAGGGTGGGATGAACCACTAATGCGCTCCAAAACCAAGGAATGTGCATTAGTTGAGGCATCTCTCCCCAATCCTGTGAACTTCAGCAAACTCTTGACGGTTTTAAAGTCCCTAAAGTTGGTATCCTATGGCTCATAGACGGAAAGCAAGTCTGAAGTTAAAGTACTGACTGAAAGTACCTTCTTCATATGAACATAGCAGAGTTCCGTGGTGAATGTGATGCAATCATAACAACCAGGATCAGACTCCTGTAGTTTTTCTAGGTCACAGTTTTATAGTGTGTTTTCTATAATACTTACACACGTCTATAAACCAGATTTTGCCAGCAGTAAAATAGTTGAACAGATGGACGGAATAACTTAAATTTTAATAAAAAGATAAATATTGATACCAAACTACTAAATGTGCACCATTTCATGGCAGGTAGTGAATAGAGGAAATTTTCACAAACATATTCACAATATCACCACACATAACAATCACAATATCACTACAAATAACAACCAGAAGAACTCTTAGTCATTGTTGATAGAAAAATATCTTGAAAGAGAGAGAATGATACATTTATTGGAAACAAAAGTGTCAAAAGTGCAGGTCAGTAGTTGACTCACTAATGCTCAGCTTGTATTCAGGGAAATCAATATCAGATGCTATTTAGGATATTGTTAATGGGTTGTGTTGGTAGCATGTGCCAGCAGATCGGACATAAAAGGTTGAGATAAATGGGAACTTTTACAAATTAAAATTGATGGATTGAAAATCATACAGGGCCTGCTGACTTCTGCAATCAAATTCCTGATATACAGCCTAGCGGGTAACACTCTGGACTAAAAGCATAAATTTGTTAAGTTTATCCTTATACCATTTCTTTCTAAGAAAAACTGACATTGGTTGGAAGGTCAGACAACTTAGTCTTTGCAGCATTCAGCACAAGATTACCACTCATTCATTTTAGATAGATTCAAAACTTAATATAGGTTCATTGTAAGGCTTAATTCAGAGATGTACCTGTGTCTTTGCAGGCCCAGAGTAAGTAATTGCTGTGGTTTAAGTCCATTATCTGCACTTTGTTTATCCTTCATGCAGTCCAGTAATTGCAAGTAGGATGGAAACAGTGAAAGGGCATTTCAACATAAAGATCATTGATACAGTTCTGGAATTCTACCAAAGGCCTGGGGGACTAATTTCAATAGCCCCACCACCACCAACCGCCACCCCCCGCCCCCCCCCCCCCCCCCCCCACCACACCTCCAAAACATGCTCAGGGATCACGGCGATTGATCAAAATGCAGGCTATATGCCTCCTTTGTGATGCCTGCTCATTTCAATGATTTCAGTGTCCAACCACCACTAACCGCGCTGTTGATTGGCTGTTCCCATCAGCAGGGGTCCGATATAGTAAGTGGCAGCGCCACTTTAAGCTAGCCTGTATCTCTTAAAGGGAATATACATTGTGGTTGGAGCAGATACTAACAGTTGTGCAGGAAGTTTCACTGACCTGGGAAACACTGAGGCATGGCATAACCTTGGAGAGAGCAGGTTCCAAGGTTTTTGGAGCTGCACTGGAGGCCTTGGTGGAGGAGGAGACGAAGGAGGGTGTCCCTCCAGCCACACACTCAGAAGGCAGTGGGAGCAGATAGCCATGGATGTCAATGCCAGGGGACAAACCCTGAGGGACCTGAATGAAGTGCAGTGAGAAATTCAATGACTTCACACGAGTAGCCAAGGTCATGGAATGCATATTCTACCAACTGCACCACTCACTTCAGGCACTGCTCAATTCACCCCCATCACACACCTACCAACAGATTGTGTAAGCTTTCACCTTTTACCTTTTCTCCCTCCCCATGCCGCAACCTTATCCTTGTGACTTTCTTCTTTCAGATACCCAAGAAGTGCAACCTGGCCAAGCAGTGGTGGAACAGCTAAAACGCAGTGATGATGAAGATGCACTGTCACTCGATTTCACACTCACAGCCACCAGTTCAGATACTGAATGCATGAAATTTACAGGCTAGCATAGAGGCAGGATCTGCACATGGTGAGACACCAGGCATGAGAGGCCTGCAGCCAGGACAGGGGACAAGGATAGCGCAGGTGCCAGCTCGCCAGAGGGTGAGATGGCACACGTGTTCTGTTGCAGAAGTCTCAGATGAGGACTTTGATGGGGCAGCATACAGAATAAAGCTGATGGTTAGGCAGAAAGAAATGCCTGATGTATCGACAAGCCTGCCAAAAAGCCTGCGGTCAATGTCATGGAGGCGTCCAGCAAAAACTTGGCATAAAGCTTTACGCAGAGCTTGGAGCCCATCCTTTCCAGCATGGAAGTGGTGACCAACTCCATTAGCACACCTCTGGATGATGCACTGTCTGATGGCTGATGTCACAGCTTCCAGTGCAGGACAAGCAGCAGCCACTGAACATCTGCGTGCTGCCATACAAGGTCAGACTGCTGTCACCAAAAGTCAGCTTCCTGTCATACAAGCTCAGACTGCTACCATCATGGCTGTGGATTATAGTGCGCAAGGGGCTTACAAGTTGCCACAGCAGTCCAACAACCTGCCCCCAACACATAACTACAATTGCTGAGGTGCTGCTCCAAGGGAGTGGAAGTGGCTTCATGGAGCATGAACCTGCTGTTCTCACTCATGTCACTCCACCAGCAGCCAGTTGAGGCTGCTGCCACCAATGCAGAGATGGTGCAGTTCATTGCCACAGCTGTGCAAAATTGTCCTGCAAGGCTATCTGCAGTCATCCCTATGGAAAGTCAGCAGCCTTCCAACAGCTATACTGCAGCCAATGGGGTAGCACTACTTAGGAGCACTGCAAAAGACGAAAGGAACACGAAAGACAAGCACTGAGGGAATGCATAAGGGTGATTGACTTCTGAATGCAATATGGCATGGTTTAATTTATTAATTTGGATTGGAATGTTTACTTAGTCTTGGTTTTTATTTTCACATTCTGACCAAGTGGATATTGTGATGGTCAGTGACAGAGGGAAGGTAAGTTGTGGGGCTGTTGGCGAATGGAGAATTGGGGTTATGGTGACTGTTATCACACTTGGATAAGTTCTTCACAGCCAACTGGCCAGAAAGAGGGCGTCTAAGTTGCTTTCTCCCTCCTCTTTTCCTCCTGCTCCTCATTTGATCACTGTGTAGCTGGTGGAAAGGGCTGTGCCCTCTTATTGCAAGCTTGCACAACATGCAGGAGACCACCACGAATCTTGGCACCCACTCTGCCGAGTCCTGCAGGGCTCCTTCAGAGCAGTCCAGGCTGCGGAAGCATTGTCCCAGCATGCCAATGGTCTGCTCTATCATATTTCATATGGCAGCATGGCTTTCATTATTTGCATGCTGCTCCAGAGTGCATAGGTTAAGCACCAGAGTCATCAGTGGATAGCCCTTGTCGCCCAGTAATCACACTTTTGTGTTCCGTGGTGGCTCAATGGAGATAGCACAGAGGATTGTCGCAGAGGATTGTCGGAAAATGAAGGCATAGATAAAGGATTGTTTAGCAAACAGAAAGCAGAGAGTAGGGATAAATGGGTCTTTTTCAGATTGGCAAGTTGTACCTAGTGGAGTGCCACAGGGACCTCAACTATTTACAATCTATATCACTGACTTGGATGAAGGGACCGAATGTATGGTAGCTAAATTTGCCGATGACACAAAGATAGGAAGGAAAGTAAGTTGTCAAGAGGAGGTAAAGAGTTTACAAAAGGATATAGATAGGTTGTGAGTGGGCAAAAATTTGGCAGATGGAGTATAATGTGGGAAAATGTGAACTTGTTCACTTTGGCAGGAAGAATAGAAAAGCTGCATTCTATTTACAGGGAGAGAGATTGCAGAACTCAGTGGTACAGAGGGATCTGAGTGTCCTGGTATATGAATCACAAAAAGTTAGTACGCAACTGCAGCAAGTGATTAGGAAGGCAAATGGATGTCGGCGTTTATTGCAAAGGGAATCAAGTATAAAGGTAAGGATGTTTTACTGCAGCTCTACAGGACCTTGGTGAGACCACATCTGGAGTACTGTGTACAGTTTTGGTCTCCTTATTTGAAAAAGGATATAACTGCATTAGAAGCAGTTCAGAGAAGGTTCACTTGACTCATTCCAGGATGAAGGCTTATCTTATGAAGAAAGGTTGAACAGGTTGGGCCTATACCCATTGGCATTTAGAAGAATGAGAGGTGATCTTATTGAAATACATAAGATCCTGAGGGGACTTGATAGTGTGGATACCGGGACGATGTTTCCTCTTGTGGGGGAGACTAGGACTAGGGGATACAGCTTAAGAATAAAAGCTCTCCCTTTTAAGATGGAGATGAGGAGAAATTTTTTCTCTCGAGCATCATTAGTCTGTGGAAATCTCTTCCGCAGAAAGCTGTGGAGGCTGTGTCATTGAATTTATTCAAGGCTGAATTAGATAGATTTTTGATAGACAAGGGATTCAAGGGTTATGGGGGGCAGACAGGAAGGTGGAGTTGAGACCACAAACAGATCAGCCATGATCTTATTGAATAGCGGGACAGGCTCGAAGGGTGCAATGGCCTATTCCTGCTCCTAAGTCCTATGTTCCTATGCATCATGACTGCTGCCAGGATACCAGGCATTGACCTGCATGACTTGTTGCCTAGGGTTACATACCAGCTGGGCGTCGAGGGAGTGGAATCCCTTTCGGTTCTGGTTTAAGGCAGAATTGACATGTGTGCCCACAAAGTGATGTGTATGCAGTCAATGGCACCCTGCAACTTGGGGAAGCCTGTAATCCTAACAAATTCATGTGCTTACTCTGCCTGCTTCTTTGTAGCGAGAGAATGAAATGTAGTTAACTCTCTTTGAGTAGAGAGCCTCTGTGATGTCCCTTAAGCAACAGTGAATGGCAAACTGCAAGATGTTGCCTATCTCCAGCTCTAGCCTGGAAGAGCCAGAAGCATAAAAGTTCTTTGCAGTCTCTTGCAATGTGATACTTCCCTTGCTTTGAGGTTGTAGTTGTGGCTGCAGTAAGTGGCAGATTTCATTGAGGATGTCCTTAATGAAGCAAAGGCTTTTCTTACATTGTTGATCACTGATGTTCAGGTAAAGAATTGCTCTCTGAACATCCTGTACAGATATGACTTCCTACTGGGAGCCCTTCTTCCCCTCCTTCTCTTCCCTCTTCCAGCAGCTGATCTTGCTCTGCACAACCTCTCCAAGTCATGCTGTATTCCAAGGGGAATGCCTACTAATGCACACATGTCTGGGAGCAACTGGTTTGTGCAGAAGTCTTGAAGTCAGCAACATGTCCTTCAGCACCTGCCATACCCCTCCCTGTAGACTTTTCCAATTTCAAACAACTACAGAAGGCATCAAACAATTGTAGAATCAAAGTAACAAGCCAGAAGTAATCAACTAGCAACCGATAAGTAGTTGATGACCCCTTTAAATAACACTAGTGGGGATGCCCTTCCTGCTGCTGAACGCATGGCGAGGTTAAGAGGGCGTTAGCTGGAGTGTTGAACTCCAAAATAGTATCAAATCAGCGTTGCATGCTGATTGACATCATGATCTGCCTGCTCTGCATATTTCCAGTGGACATTCACTGTGCGCATGCTAATGCCCTCACCAATATGGCATGTGGTGCAATTCTCCCCCATAAATGTGCATGTGTGCTGCAGATGTCATTTTGGTGCTCTGAGGGCACTCATGCAAAAAATGGCTGCAAACTATCCCAATTTGTCACGCAGAGTATTGTAGTAGCTTTAACCAAAGGATTCCTTTCCATTCTTGTGGTTGCGGAAGCCTTAAGAAGCCACTCCGGCCAGGGTCCCTTTAATGGAAATCCTTTCCTTTGACTGATGTGGCATGTCATCCCACCCACCCTTTCTGAATGGCCAGGAAACCCAGAAGGAGGATGCTAATACCGTGGTTGAGTTAAAGAGCCGTTGCAAAGCCCGTTTCAATGAGAGACAGGTTCCTGAACCGTTACCGGCCTCCCCGCTGTGTACGGGTCTGTTAAGATAATATTCTGCCCAATGTTTCAAGTTGATGACCTATCATCAGAACCTTTGATCAGATTCTCTCTCCACAGATGCTGTCTGACCTGTTGGGTACTTCCACTTTTTTCTGTTTTCATTTCAGCCTTCCAGTATCTGCAATATTTTGGTTTTGCATTTATATGACATACTTTGTCTATTTTCAGTTGCCACAGATAATCTTAAATTGTAAATTTTAAAATGTTTTGTTAGACTTGTAACACTTGAAGTGAAGAAAATCAGTGGCAGAAAGGAGACCCTCAGCCTAGCAGCAAAATGTGAGAAACATGCGAAAAGAAGGTTGTAGGTGCAAATTCCACTCTAGGATTTGAGCATAGCACCCAGGTTGACAGTCCGGTGCAGAACTGAGGATGAGATGTCAATGAGATGCTGTTTGCTTATTCCAGTGGTTCAGATGGATGTTAAAGATCCCAAAGCACTATTCTGGCATCACAGACATTATTCCCTCAATCTATACTACTAAAAAGTTAAGTGATAATTTATCTCATTATGTAATCTTGCTGTGCGCCACATGGCTGTCATGTTTGTCTACATAACAGCAGTCACTGACATAACAGTCATTTCAAAGTAATTCACTATATGTGAAACATTTTGGGTCACATTGGGATAAATTATTATATAAAGGCAAGGTGGTTATTCTAGCATAACCCATCCAGCAGAGAACTGATAAGATAGGATCAGTTGCCCAGTTTACACCAGACCTGATTTTCAATGGAAATTCAAATTGGGTAGGGTGTAAAATGGGTGGCTGGTCAATCCCATCAGATTCTCGAAGGACAATTTAGGTTAATATTACGCCCAAGTCTTTCTTGATCAAAAATGAACAACAGAGTAGCACTTCTGCTAATCCACGATACATTATGATGCCATCATGTCCAGCTGGTTTTATCATCCATAAGGCCACACTAGATGTCACAATGCACCTGCCTATCCCATGTTGAGCTCTCAGTCATCTTCTAAGGAGCAGGTCAATCCTGTTTATGCATAATGCTACCTAACCGTATTTACTTGGGACTGCTGTGTGACCTGTACATCAAAATTATAAACATATGAAAGGTTTGTGTGACTTTATACGAACAATAATTGATCCCTATAGGCATGCCCTTTACATATGTGTGCTCTGTGACCTTATATGTATTGTGAACTCAGTTCTGGATACCTTGCAGTGCCAATAACTTTTTTAAAATAAAAGACTGGGTTTTCAAAAATGAAACTGCAAAATCCCTTTCCTTTCATGAGGTCATGATGAATGTTCTTTACTTTAGTGAACAATATGAGTCCGATTGGTTTATTGTCCCCACTTAGAAGAAACCATAAAAACATTTAATGAAATGTATGATTTGTTATTTATGCTGAAATTAGCATTGCAGGGGTCCCATGGTACTCATACAGTTAATGTAAATA
The DNA here is from genome assembly GCF_036365525.1 of Heterodontus francisci. Taxonomy (NCBI): domain Eukaryota; kingdom Metazoa; phylum Chordata; class Chondrichthyes; order Heterodontiformes; family Heterodontidae; genus Heterodontus; species Heterodontus francisci. The sequence continues at coordinate 125,475,424 of NC_090374.1, forward strand.
CATTTTTATTTTCTCCACAGGCTAAAACTGTCTCTGGCTTTGCCCATGTGGAACGTAGTCATGCTCATTTACAGTTAATGACTGAGGCCCATTCAGGATGATGACCTGGATGGGGCTGATGCACGCTCAAAGTTCTTGTACTCATGATGACTATCTTCATTACTGATAAATACCTACAGTGACTCCAGTTAATCAGATTCTAAAAAGACAAGGAAGAATGTCCTCTTTTCACCAGAAAGGATTTTAAACTCAGATTCTTGGCTACGTGTAATACACTTCATGATAACATTAAAACCTAAGAACTAGGAGCAGGAGTAGGCCATATAACCCTCGAGCCTGCTCCGCCATTCAATAGGATCATAGCTAAACTTTTACATCAACTCCACTTTCCCACCCCCATCCCCATATCCCTTGATTCCTTTAGTGCCTAAGAATCAATGATCTCAGTCTTGAATAGACTCAATAACTGAGCATTCGCAGCCTTCTAGGGTAGAGAATTCCAAAGAATCACAACCCTCTGAGTGAAGAAATTTCTCCTCATCTCAGTCCTAAATGGCTGACCCCTTATCCTGAGACAGTGACCCTGTGTTTCTCCAACCAGGGGAAACACCCTGTCAAGCCCTCTAAGAATAGTATACATTTCAATGATTTCACCTTTCATTCTTCTAAAGTCCAGAGAATATAGCCTCATTCTACTCAATCACTCCCCATATGTTAGCCCTCTCACTTCAGGAATCAATCTAGTGAACCTTTGTTCTACCCACTCTATGACAAGTATATTCTCCCTTAGCTAAGGAGACCAAAACTGTACACAATACTCCAGGTGTGGTCTCAGCAAAGCCCTATATAATTGAAGCAAGGCCTATACTATAAGTCCCTAGCAAAAAGGCTAACATACTGTTTGCCTTCTTAATTGCTTGCTGTACCTGCATGTTAATTTTCTGCGATTTGTGTACAAGGACCCCAAAATCTCTCTGAATACCAAGTCTTACAAGTCTCCCAACTTTTAAAAAATATTCTGCTTTTCCATTCTTTCTACCAAAGTGGATAATTTCACACTTCACCACATTATTCTCCATCTACCACTGTCTTTCCCAATCACTTATTCAGTCTATGTCTTTTTGTAGCCTCTTTACATCCTCCTTAAAGCTTATTTTCCCACTGAGCTTTGTAGCATCAACAAACTTGGATATATTACACTCGGTCCCCTCATCTAAGTCATTGATACAGACTGTAAATAGCTTTTAGTCCCATTAATTTCTCCAGTACTTTTCCTTTATTAATATTAATTATTTTAAGTTCCTCACTCTCATTTAACCCTTGTTTCTCCACAGTCCCTAATATGTTCTTTGCACCTTCTACTGCGAAGACGGACACAAAATACTTTGCTATGACCAGGTGAGAAATGTCGAGGGGTCTGTTACTATTTTCACCTGGTCTTATTGTAACCAGGTTTAATTTTAAACACACTGTGTTTTGAGCTCCCCTTTTTGTGAATCCTTGTTCACAGTTTTCCAATTATAAGACAAAGAAATCAATTCACACAGACTTTTTCAGATTTAAAGAAGAAAGATGAAATTTTATTAAAACTTAAACTCTAATATGGTTCATGCCTATGGATATATGACGCGCCCACGCTAGCATGCACACGCGATATCACCTGCACATAGGAACAGAAAAAAAGAGGAAAATATAGTAGAGAGGGGTTTGAGGCAATATCTTGTTATGGTGCTTCGAGCTCATTGTAGTCCTTTTGTAAGTAGTCTTGCCTTTCGTTGGGGCCCAGTAGTCTTCTTAAAACCTTGTTCATATAAGAAACTTTTCTCTCTTTGAGTTTCATGTGTTTTCACAAGATTCAGTTCTCTGGGTAGGAAATGGAAGCAGGCAGACAGGAGAGGCTATAATTCTTGCTTCAGTTCCAGGAGAGATCTTTACTCTATGAGCACACGGCTTTGTCTCTTCCAATTCCTTTGTTGGGAGTTCAAATTCAAAAAAACTCCCAGGTTGTCCAGCAGGTTAGTCATGTGACTAGCTCCTTATATGGAACAGTCTGTCCTGTGAGGTTTGTGGATTGTACCTTAGCAGTCTCTGGAATGCTAGCTCCCCCCACTTTCAACATCTGGTAATCAAAAGTTCATTGTTGGTTGAATGAGTCAGGGCATGGCCCTTTGTCCCTTGTTCCAACACTGTCAGTTACCATGGAAATGTCTTTCCGGTCAGGTGCTTGCATTTTAAGTTTTAATGTTCATGTGGTGAAAGCCTGTGTGCCTCAATCTTGGCAGGTGGGGGGTTTGCCTGACAACTTATTTAACATCTCTGCCATTTCTTTATTCCCTGTTATAATTTCTCTCGTCTCTGCCACATTTACTTTCACTAATCTTTTCCATACTTTGTAAAAACTCTTCCAAACTGTTTTTATATTTCTTGCTAGTTTACTTCCATATTCTATTTTCTTTCTCTGTATAAATTTCTTGGTCATCCTTTCCTGATTTTTAAAACCCACCCAATCCTCAGGTGTGCCATTCTTCTTGACAAAATTGTAAGCCTCTTCTTTTAACCTAATACTACCTTTAACTTCTCTAGTTAGCCACAGTTGTACCACTTTTCCAGTGGAGTTTTCATTGCTCAAGGGAATGTATATTTGATAAGGAGGTCAGCAATGGCAGCAAAGGCTATAGAGAGACTGTTATCAGCTAAAAAGAGGCCAAAGGCTTCCTTGAGAGGCTGAGCAAGCACTTCTGCAGCTCCTGCCCACAAGGAGTGCTCCTACTTGGGGAAACCCATCTGGCAGCATCTAAATTTATATCAGGCTCCCAATTACACTGTGGGAACCTGATTTAAATATGTTAATGAAGTACCATATCACTCCAAGACAAGATACTAACATGCCTTGCTTCTCACCAATGTAAAAACAGTGACAGATGCATGCATGTCAGGTTGCATGTCAAGTTCTGGTCACCTTCAGTGGAAGGACATAATTGCTCTGGAGAGAGTGCAGAGGAGATTTGTAAGAATGCTGCCAGGCCTTGAAAGTTGCAGCTATGAGGAAAGATTGGATCGGCTAGGGATGTTTCCCTTAGAACAGAGGAGGCTGAGGGGTGACTTAATTGAGGTGTATAAAATTATGAGGGGCCTAGAGTAGTCAGGAAGCACAGGAAGCACCTGTTTCTCCTAATGGAGCGGTCAATTACCAGGAGGCACAGATTTAAGGTGATTGGTAGAAGGATTAGAGGGGACACGAGGAAAAACTCTTTCACCCAGAGGGTGGTGGGGTCTGGAATGCACTGCCAGGAATGGTGGCGGAGGCAGAAACCCTCAATTGTTTTAAAAGGTACCTGGACATGTACCTGAAGAAAGGTAATCTGCAAGGCTATGAACTGGGTGCTGGAAGGTGGGATTAGATTGGGTGGCTAGTTTTTCCAGCCAACGCAGACATGATGGGCTGAATGGTCTCCTTCTGTGCCGTAACTTTTCTCTGGTTCTATGCTGTCACATTTCATGTTTTTCGGGGTTTAACCCCACCCCTCTACCAACCTCATCCTATCTGTCGTGGGAGGGGGGTAATATCAAGAGTCATTATTTCATTATTTTCTACTATCATATTTCAATAACAATTTTAGTGTAATTTCAAGGGTGGTTTACAGGGACTAACTTACAACAAAATGCAATTTGTTGGAATTAGGTATCAGTGGAAAGTTTTCTACTGCTTTTAAAAAGCATTTAAAAAGGAGGCCATGGAGCCAACTATCATGGCCTCTACTGGAAGCACTCAAAAGAAAATCATAGAGCTGAACTTACCATTCCATTTCTGCTCTTGATTCACTTACCAGATATTTCATTCTGGCCTTCACATGGACATCCCAGAAACACACAAGCTTCAGGCAGAGCTTACTTGTAATATGAAAATTGGGGTTCTATGATGTATATAAAACCCTGATGCAATTTTGGTACCTAGCAGAGAGCAGCCTTACATGCAGTCCTTATAGACACTGCTATAGGCCACTCCAAAACAGGTAAGTTTCTGTTTTACTCATTTTTGTTGGGCTGGGAGGATCATGAATGCTTGTCTGGCCCACAAAAATCTTCCATCCCACTGCCAACCTGTCCTCACCACAACACTTCATGCTTCTCTCCTCTACGAGCATTAGTTCAGCAGTCGCAACTCACTGCTCCTCAAAGTCTGCTGTCCAATATTGCACTATATCAAGTACATGAGCAAAGAATCCAGGTTGCTTCTCACCCAGTTACAATAAAGGTCAGAACTGCTACCATCCCTCTCTGTAATAAAAGCAAAATACTGCAGATGCTGTAACCTGAAATAAAAACAGGAAGTGCAGGAAATACTCAGCAGGTCTGGCAGCATCTGTGGAAAGAGAAACTGAGTTGATGTTTCGAGTCAGATATGACTTCAGAACTTCAGGTTCTGAAGAAGTCATATCTAACATGAAACGTCAACTCTGTTTCTCTCTCCACAGATGCTGACAGACCATCTTTTTCTGGTTACTCTTCCTCCACATTCTTACTCACTCATTTATTCACATGCATATATTTTTGCCCCTTCCATAAATTCCCAAATTTATACCTCTGACCTGAATTGACGCAACTTCTTCACAAAGTTTTCATGTCTATTAATGCGATTCAGTAATACTACTGCAGGAATATTCTGACTGCTTGTTCAGCTGTGCATCATCTCTAACACATCGGAGTTCCAAGCATGCATTATAGGGGTAATTTATCACAGTTCTGTTCCAGATTGGAGCTCACTATTGAGAAGTCAGAGCTAGAACTATAAAATATAGGGCCAATTTTGCACCCAACACTCTTATCTCACATGGCTCCACATCAGGAGCAGATTCTCACAAAATTACCCCACTGCCTCATTGCAAATGTGCTAAAATAGGTTGAAAAATGAATTATCATTTTACACACAGTCAGCATGCTTAATTAAATCGCAGGTCATGCTAGGTCATTTGTTTCTGAATTTAAAGCTGGACCAGGATGTTTCTTGAAAAATAAAAGGTGGCTTTGTTATTTTGTGGTATTTTAAATATTACATTACCCTACGTTTTGCAATACAGAGGTATTTAGAGGGAATTATTAGTCGGACATCTTTAACAACAATAACAACGACAACACAATAGCATAAGATAACATTTTAACAAAATGATAATCTTGACACCTGACTCTATTCAGTAACAGCCTGGAACATGAGCCTAGTTTCAACAAATGAGAAGAATCAAATTCATCCAACAATGCAAAGATTTATTTTTAATACAGGCTCAGAAATTCTGCAGGGGTGCTAGCCTGTGCTAGCAGAGCAGAACTACACAAAACCCATGTGTTTAACTGCAGGCACCAATTTTCAGTGAAGAGTCATTTGCACACATGGGGCAGGCTGCCATAGCCTACAAGAATGCTTCAGTGGTGTCTGCTCCAATCAGCCCTTGCAAACTACAGAGGCCCACAGCGACTCCACCTGGTGGCACTTGGAGAACCTATCAGGCTGATGATAAAAATAGGCTGTCACATTCTTCATCCAAAAGGAGCGACTCTGCCTCAAAACAGAAGGTAATCAATCCCCTCCTGGATCAATTACCATAGTTTGGGGGCTTTCAAAAGGCCTCAGTGGGACTCATGGCAGGTCTCAACTGGCAAGAGTTCCACCATGGATATGGAAGGGCAGAATGACAGAAAGTAGCCTAGAAACTGACACAGACACAACACCTTGACAGAAGGGAGTGGGGAGAAGATCTGTCCCCATAAGAAAATTGCTGGATGGAGGGAACAGGGCTTTATCCTACATTCTGGTGCCTAATCCAGAGATCTGTCAAGGTTCCACTTTTGTTTAAAACATAATGTTGGGCCACTTCTCACGGTATTTCAATCTAAACCTGCTCTCCTGAAACTGGCAGGGTCCTTCTTTAAATTTCCTGATCAGGCTTCAATAATAGTATTGTTACGATCACTCAGACCTCACTCCACCAAGGTCAGGGGGTTTGGCACTCACCTCAGGCGCTGCCACTCCAGGTTAATCCAGGGCCTAACCTCAAATATCCTTCAAAGCAGTTTAATAACAGCCTCTGATGTTTACTCATGGCCACTCCTGAAATATTGGTGATTCTTGAGTTCTGATAAAATATACATGGCTCAAAATTCAGCATGAATTATGCTGGTCTCCCACCATAACTTCAACGAGAGACCATGGTATCCCTTGGAAAACAAAGGATGCTCATTTGCACTAGGTCTCTTCCATTCTGGGAATTTGCTGTTTGCCTGCATGGGGCAGTAAGTCTGTCTATTCTTTACTAGGCAAATGATGGTGAAGCTGAGGAGCCAGGGGTGGGATTCCCTATTCTGTGAGCTACCAATCTTCAGGATTAGTCGGGACCCAGCATTTTCTGGTCACCTGGTGCCCTGAAGAGGAGTTTTAAAACACTTTTTTTCCAGCAGATCAGCCCCTCATTCAGGAGGTATGAGGGCCATGGCCAGGCATGAGAGGAGGTGCTTGGACAACATCTCCCCATCACAAGGGGGGTGGCATTGGAGTGCCTGGTAATCAAGACAGGCAAGGACTGGAGATATGCCTGAATGACACTTGCACATATGTGTCCCATGGAAATGAGGTGCCTTCCCATTTATTCTGCAAGCTCCAGCACTGGTGGCACCCACTTTCACAATCCTAGCATAGTTACCAAGTTAATGATCCATGGCATTTTCAGGCCACACTGATAATGACTCCTTCATCAACAGAGAATCCATGTAGAACACAGTCAGCATTAAAAAAAACTGCATTTCTGCAATTATGGAAAACAAATAAGAAAACTAAAAAAATGTTTTATTCATTCATGGGATGTGGGTGTCACTGGCCAGACCAGCATTTATTGCCCATCCCTAATTGCCCTTGAGAAGGTGGTGGTGAGCTGCCTTTTTGAACCGCTGCAGTCCATGTTGGTTATGTAGACCCACAGTGCTGTTAGGAAGGGAGTTCCAGGATTTTGACCCAGCGACAGTGAACGGCGATATAGTTCCAAGTCAGGATGGTGTGTGACTAGGAGGGGAACTTGCAGGTGGTGGTGTTCCCATACATTTGCTGCCCTTGTCCTTCTAGTTGGTAGAGGTCACGGTTTGGAAGGTGTTGTCTAAGGAGCCTTGGTGCATTGCTACAGTGCATCTTGTAGATAGTACTCACTGCTTCCGCTGTATGTCTGTGGTGGAGGGAGCGAATGTTTGTGGATGGGGTGCCTATCAAGCGGGCTGCTTTGTCCTGGATGGTGTCGAGCTTCTTGAGCATTGTTGGAGCTGCACCCATTCAGGCAAGCAGAGAGTATTCCATCACACTCCTGACTTGTGCCTTGTAGATGGTGGACAGGCTTTGGGGAGTCAGGAAGTGAGTTACTCGCCGCAGGATTCCTAGCCTCTGACCTGCTCTTGTAGCCATGGTATTTATATGGCTACTCCAGTTCAGTTTCTGGTCAATGGTAGCCCCTAGGATGTTGATAATGGGGATTCAGCGATGGTAATGCCATTGAATGTCAAGGGGAGATGGTTAGATTCTCTGTTGTTGGAGATGGTCATTGCCTGGCACTTGTGTGGCGCAAATGTTACTTGCCACTTATTAGCCCAAGCCTGGATATTGTCCAAGTCTTGCTGCATTTCTACACGGACTGCTTCAGTATCTGAGGAGTTGCGAATGGTGCTGAACATTGTGCAATCATCAGCAAACATCCCCACTTCTGGCCCTATGATTTAAGGAAGGTCATTGATGAAGCAGCTGAAGATAGTTGGGCCTAGGACACTACCCTGAGGAACTCCTGCAGTGATGGCCTGGAGCTGAGATGATTGACTTCCAACAACCACAACCATCTTCCTTTGTGCTCGGTATGACTCCCCCTGAATCCCATTGACTTCAGTTTTACTAGGGCTCCTTGATGCCAAGGGCAGTCACTCTCATCTCACCTGCTGGAATTCTGAAATAAAACCGAAAACATTGGAAATTCCAGCAGGTCAATTTGTATAGAAAACAAATGAAAGTTTGCATCTGAAATGTTAATTTATCTTTCTCTTTCAGATGCTGACAGACCTACGAGGCATTCCCAACTTTGTTTTTATTTAATATTCCATTTGCAACTTCACAGTCTGCAGTTTTGGATGTATTCTAATAGCAGAGGAGGGTTATATAACTTATGTGTAGGTATCTTCTGGATGTACAGGAACTATATAAAGAACCGTCTACTGTGAAATTTACAATGTGTTCTTTGAAATGCAGAAACAAGAGATTACTAAATTGCAGAATTACTGAGTGACTCATGAATGATTCACCAGAGAATCGTGGCAATTTAACTTTAGACTTGTTTATAATGCTTTATGCTTTGCTAAAGTGTATCAACAACAAGTTTGCAGTTATATAGCACCTAAAGTATGGAAAAGCATCCCAGGATTCTACACAGAGGTGTAATCAGACAAAAATGGATGCTGTGGTGAAGCAAGAGATATTGGGAAGGGTGACTAAAACTTTTGGCAAAGACGTGAGTTTTAAGGAGGGTCTTAAAGGAAGACAGAGACAGTGATAGCAAAGTTTAAGGAGAAATTCCAGAGCTTAAGGCCAAGGATGCTAAAGACACTGTTGCCAGTGTTGGGTGAAGGCATTGGGAAATGCATGAGAGGCCAGAGTCAGAGAAACAGAAAGTTCTGGAAGGGGTGTTGGGCTGAAGGAGGATACAGAGTCAGAGAGAAGCAATGTCATGAAGGAATTCAATCATAAGGATAAGAATTTTAACTGGAGGCTGAGGAACTGGGGCAAATGTTGGTCAGCAAAGACATGGGTGTGAAGTGAGCAGGACTTTGTGTGTGATAGATTTCAGGGGCTAGTGTTTTGGGTGAAATAAACTTTATGGAGCACAGGAAGCCAGCAAGGAGAACATTGGAATAGTTGAGTCCAGAGGCAGCAAAGTCATGGATGAAGCTTTTAGCAGCTGATGGGTGAAGACACGGACAGAGATGGGTGATATTATGGATGTGGAAGTAGGCTCTCTTTGTGATGAAGAAAATATGGCATCAGAAGCTCAGCTAAGGGTCGAATGTTACCTAGGCTGCGAAATGTCTGGTTCATTTTGGGACAGTTTCCATGAAGAGGCATGGAATTAGTGACAAAGATACAAAGCTTGTAGTAAGGACCAAAGACAATGGGCTGAATCATAACCCCCAAAAATGGTGGGGTTGAGGTCAGGTAACATGTTAAAACTTGGAAAATCTCCAAAACCCAACCCCAACTCACCTCCAATCCTATCACTTTCACGTTTAACACAAGGGGCAGGCAGCCAAGTCACTCTCAGAGGCCAATTAAATATTTTAATGAGGGTGTCAGCATCTGATTCAATCTGCAGGTTTAACACTAGCTGGCTGGGTTCCCAAGGCCTGGGGAAACTCAGGAGCTGGGGGAGGTGAGGGCAGCATTAGGAAGGTAAGTCTTTCCTCCCTGCCCCCAAGCTCACCCAATTCAGCTCCCCACCACCCACTCCCCTCCCTGGGGGTTGGGATCACCCTCTCCCCCAATACATCAGGAATTGGGCCCTCCTGGACTCACACATCCTCACCACCAGGGTCAGGGATCAAACCCTCTCCCTGCCCATGCTCCCACACCCCTACTAGAAGCAGCAGGAGACATACCTGTGGCTGCAGCCTGCTCCAGAATGTTCTCCACCCAACTGGAAGTCAAGCCTGTCAATCAGGCTGACATCTGGCCGGGGATCTTATCAAAGGAAAACTACACAGATTATGGTGTCAAAACTCCACAGCATGCGGAGAAATTCGACGCTCCAGTCTCTGCCCACCTGCCCCCCACATCGGTGGCCCACCCAATCAAGATCGGAGCCAATTTTTGGTCATCCAATGTTTGACTTTAGTAAAGTGTGGCTCATCCAAGATTGGAGGTGGGTTGGGGTTGAGTTTTGGAGAGTTTCCAAGTTTTAGCATGTTACCTGATCTCAACCCATTCATTTTTGGGGGTTATGATTCAGGCCATTGTCTTTGGTCCTTACTACAAGCTGTGTATCTTTGTCACTAATTCCATGCCTCTTCATGGAAACTGTCCCAAAATGAACCAGACTTTTAGCAACCTGTGTAGTATGACAGCACAGAGGCAATGGATAGGTTGGGCGGATGGTGGAAAGGTAGAGCCAAGTGTACTTATGGAAGCTAATCCAATTTCTTCAGATGATGATGCCAAGAGGCAGTGTGTAAGCTGAGGAATAGGAAGAGAGCAAGGACAGATCCTTGTGGAACTTCAGAGATAATGGTGTGGGTGAATTTTAACTTTTGGACCCTGTTACAACCAGGTGAGAAAGCGGTCTAGGGTTCCCTCTCAGCCTTCACCTGGTCATACCAAAACGCGGTTTAATTTTGAACACACCATGGTTTAGCTCTGCTTTGGTGAATCCTTGTTCACTGCTTTCCAATTGTAAGGCAAAAAAAACAGCCAAACAGGTTTTCTTAGGTTTAAAGAAGAAAGGCTGAACTTTATTAAACTTAAACTCTAATTCAGTTAACGCCTACGGATACATGATGCGCCTACGCTAGCATGCATACGCGATACATGCAGATAGAGACAGAAAAAAGCAGAAGAACTAAAGTAGAAAAGTTTGAGGCAATATCTGAAGATGGTTTTAGTTACTGCTCTTCGAGCTCGCTGTACAGTCCTTGCTTGTAGGTAGGTCTTACTTTTCGTTGGGGCCCAATATTCTTCTTAAACTTGGTCCGATGGAGGAGACTTTTCTCTCTTGAGGCTCATGTGTTTTCAGTGAGTCTGTGGCTTGTGAGAAAAAGATGGGAGCAGACAGGAGAGGTCTTCTCAGTCCAGGAGCAAACAGTCTCTCTGAGTTCAAAAACTGTCTGTGCACAATTCAAAAACTTCCAATTTGGCCAGCAGGTTAGTCATGTGACCAACTGGTGTAACCACTTCTGGGTTTGTGGATTCTCTTGTCCTAGTAGACCCTAGAATGTCTCTTCTTACACACAATACCTGGTGATCAAAGTCCATTTTAGGTTGAGTGCTTAAGGGAAGTAACCTCTCTTGTCTCCATTGGTATGCAAATGTCCTCCATCCAAGTGTCTGGCAGCCCTTGTAACAGGCATTCTCTTCTTCCCAGCAACAATTTGAAATTTAATGTCCATATGGTGAAATCAATATGCTTCATGCTTAACAGGTTGGGGCCCAGCATGACAGACCCGTTGCAGTGGGGAAGCCAGCAACAATTCAGGATCCTAAAAGATCATGGAATGGGTTTTGCCATGGCGCTTTAACTCAACCACCGCTTCCAATTTCCTGACCAGTCGGACAGGACAAGCATGGTGATGACCCGCACCTGACTGTTCAAGCCTCGGTATTTAAAGGGATCCCAGCGAGGGACAGAATGGATCCACTCTACAATTATCAGGAGAGAGAGGGTCCTAGTTTCAGAATGAACTATATCACATTCCAACTTAATGTGAAATTCTATCATATTATGGTCACTATTTCCCAAAGGTTCCTTTACAGCAAGGTTATTAATTAGCCCTTTCTCATTACATAATACTAGGATGTTTCCCATGGTTGGTGAGTCTAGAACCAAGGGACCGTAGTCTCAGAATAAGGGGTAGGCCATTTAAGACTGAGATGAGGAGGAATTTCTTCACTCAGAGGCTGGTGAATCTTTGGAATTTTCTATGCAAGAGTGGTGTGGGAACCCAATCATTGAATATGTTCAAGACAGAAATCAATAGATTTCTGGATACTAATGACATCAAGGGATATGGGGATAGCATGGGAAAGTGGCATTGAGGTGGATGATCAGCCTGTTGGTCTGGCCCTAGCGAACCCGCCTAACTTATCTTGGGTCTGGGCTTCAGTGCTGGGCCTGGGTCCAAGGCTTCTTGCATTACCGGCAATGGCCACCACTCCCAGTGGTTCTGCCAATACTGCTGAGCTGCCGGCCCTGTGATTGGCTGGCAGCTCTTGGAGGCAGGATCCCCGTCTTTAAAGGAAGGAGGATCCTGGCACTGGGCTGTTAATTGGCCTGGTACCATACTATCATGCTGGGGGAGCTCCAAATGGCCAAGGTGGGGATCCCCCTGCCTTTTCGGCCCAGCAACCGGAGCCCCGCTGTTGACATAAAATTCAGCCCTTCAATGTGAAGAAGTGTTTCTTAAGTGTTGCTCTCCTGAATGGCTTGGCTCTGATTTTAAGGTTACATCACCTTGTCTTAAACTTTCCACCAGTGGAAAAAGTTTCTCTTTATCTACTCTATCAATTTCTTTCAAAATCCCTTCAATCAGATCACCCGTTAACCTTCTATATTACAGGGAATACTATCTTAGTTTACATAAGGCAGGATTTTCCTGTCTGTTTGGCCCCTCTAAAATTTTATTTCAAGCTTACCCTTCTGAATGTGCCCCCACATTGAGGTGCGCTCTCAATCTCCTACCTGCCTCAGCAGTGCCCAGCTCTCCTGGTGGGGCTGCTGAGGCTTCAGACCTGCTGGTCCTGTAATTGGCTTCTGATCGCCCGTGTTCCTAGCCTTCCCCATTTAAAAAATACTTGGATCTGTACTTCTCAAGTCCAAAATGGATGATGTCACACTTATCTGAGTTGAAATCCATCTGCCACAGCTTTGCCCAATCACTTAATCTGCTAATGTTTCTGTAATGTTTCTGTAATTTTATGCTCCCGTTTACACTATTACTATCAACAAGGGAGCAGGCCATACTAGATTTCACAATGAGTAATGATTCAGACTTAGATAAATGTTCCCTTACTGTTAGGTTATTAACTAACAATGATCATAATATGGTCAAATTCAATGTTAGTTTGAAAAGAGGAAACTTACAGTAAGAAACATTTTAGATTTTGCGAAGGCCATCTTTAATGTGATGAGACAGAAACTGACTACAGCAATCTGATCAAAACTGTAATTGGATAAATCTACAGATGAGCAGTGGGCAGTGTTCAAAAAATAATTTTGCCTAATACAGGACCAATATATACTTATAAGGGGCAACAGCACTGCTTACCAAATAAAACAGCCATGATCCACAAATGAAGCAGGAGATAACATAAGGCTAAAGGAAACAGCATACAAAACTACAAAGTATAGTATAATGTGTGAAAGTGCTTCCATTTTTTTATATTTTTGGAGGGGACTTGTGTTTTAGGATTGTGGAGATGGATTCATTTGGGACTGGAGGGATTCCATGGATGCTGGATATATTTTTTTAAAAGGGTCACTGGAAGATCTTGGGGAACTTTGTTTATAAACAAATCATTACTGGATGTCACTTGCCTAAAGCTTAATAAACAGCAGGAGCCTTAGTGACTCGGGGAGTTGTTTGCAGAGAGGTGACATGTCAAGATTTGTGGTGATCAAGAGTTGGTTTTATTTTGGATTGTTTGAGCCAGTTGGGGGTAAGCCTGTTAAGAGAAAAACAAGCAGCTCATCCTTTTCTCCACCTCTCTGAGAAACCTTCCAAATCCAATGTGATAGCTGAAACCCCTGATGCCATATTTCTCCTTGAAAGCCTGCCAGACTAATCCTTGGTGTTGCCTGAACAGAACTGCTCCAAAAAGATCCCACTGACAGCCAACTACGTTTATTTGGGATGACAGAATAAAGGGACAACTGATATTATTCCATATCCTCTCCTTTTCCTTCAAGAATTGGCCAATAATAAAAACAAGAAATGCTGGAAATACTCAGCAGGTCTGGCAGCATCTGTGGAGAGAGAAGCAGAGTTAATGTTTCAGGTCAATGACCCTTCTTCAGAACCGTATTGGCCAAAGTATTTTTGGGGGGTTTTTTTTGTAACATGAAAACTTCTTTATTTTTCTTTTAACTTTGTGTTTGTGTGTTTGTGTGCGCGTGTGTGTGTGTGTGTATGTGTATGTGTGTGTGTGTGTGTGTGTGTTGGGCTAATTTAGAAGGGAACTTTCATATTTTAATCTCTGTGTTAATGCTTTGCATCTTTAGTCTTATTTTATAATAAACTAATAATTTTGTTGTTTATTCAAGAAACCTGGTTGGTGTTTTTTTACTCTGAAATAAAAATAGAGTACATAATTGGCCGCATCAGTAACTGGGTAAACATTTAAATATATGTTGTGACCTGTGGAACTAGAGAAAGACAATCCTCCAGCCTCAGTTGTAACAATAGATCCAGGGTAATAGAGAGTATAAAGAACAACAAACGAAGACAAAGATGATAGTACGAACTACCAAAAGAGAATTTGAAAATAAACTTGCGAGGACTATCAAGATTAACACAAATGTTTTCCAATTATAACTGAAGAGAAAGGATTGTCAATGATAATGTGGGCCCTTTAAAACACTTGTGGGTAACATTGCAAATGAAAATAAGGAAATGGCAAACGTGTTGAATAATTAGCTTGCATTAGTGGGAAAGGCTTCCACTGCTATGTCCAGATTGGCCAAGAGAGTGTGGGAAAATGGCGCACTGACACGGAACACAAAAGTCTGAGTGTATCAAGCCTGTGTCCTCAGTAACTTGCTCTACGGCAGCCAGGCCTGGACAACGTATGTCAGCCAAGAGCAACATCTCAATTCATTCCATCTTCGCTGCCTCCGGAGAATCCTTGGCATCAGGTGGCAGGACCGCATCTCCAACACAGTAGTCCTCGAGGTGACTAACATCCCCAGTTTATACACACTACTGAGTCAGCGGCGCTTGAGATGGCTTGGCCACGTGAGCCGCATGGAAGATGGCAGGATCCCCAAGGACACATTGTACAGCGAGCTCGCCACTGGTATCAGACCTACTGGCTGTCCATGTCTCCGCTTTAAAGATGTCTGCAAACGCGACATGAAGTCCTGTAACATTGATCACAAGTCGTGGGAATTAGTTGCCAGCGATCACCAGAGCTGGCGGGCAGCCATAAAGGCGGGGCTAAAGTGTGGCGAGTCGAAGAGACTTAGCAGTTGGCAGGAAAAAAGACAGAAGCGCAAGGGGAGAGCCAACTGTGTAACAGCCCCGACAACCAATTTTTTTTGCAGCACCTGTGGAAGAGTCTGTCACTCTAGTATTGGTCTTTATAGCCACTCCAGGCGCTGCTCCACAAACCACTGACCACGTCCAGGCGCTTACCCATTGTCTCCTGAGACAAGGAGGCCAAAGAAGAATCTTCACAGTAGAAGAGGATAACATACTTGACATTCCAGGGAAACTAACAATGAATTAAGGATGGAACTCACCAAAGTTAATGTAAGCAATAAAAGAGTATTAGAAAATAAGGGCACTACAAACGACAAATCCAGAAGACCTGATGGTTTTAAAGGAAGTAGGCAAGGAAATTGCAGATGCTTTAGCTTTAATCTTCCAAAACTCTCTTGATACAGGAACTGCCCCTTGAGAGTGGAAAATTGCAAATGTTTAAATTATAATTTAAAAAGGTGTGAGAAAGAAACCATGAAATTATAGACCTGTTAGTCTAACATCTGTTGTGGGAAACTTATTGGAATTTATAATTAAGGACAGAGTGATTGAGCACTTAGAAAAATTTGAGTTGATTATAATGAGCCAACAAGGATTTGTAAAACAAAAGTAAAACACTGTGGATGCTGGAAATTTCAATTAAAAATAGAAAATGCTGGAAATACTCAGTAGGTCAGGCAGCATCTGCGTAGAGAGAAGCACAGTTAATGTTCCAGGTTCTGATGAAAAGTCATCGATCAGAAATGTTGGCCAGAATTTTCCCAGACCCGTGGAGATGGGGTTGGAGGTGGGTGGGGGTGTGGGGTAGGCCAGGATAATAGGAGGGAGCCACGTCTGGACGGTTCCCCAATGCAGTCCCACCACAGGGAAAGTTTCCTGCTCCACAGAGGCAAGCAGCCAATTTAAATACTTAAGGCCCCAATTAGGAGGCGATTTTTCAGTCTTGGCAGAACAGTTCCCCACTGCATGTGGAGGCCACCAGCTCAGTGGAGGCTGCCTCCCTGGGGCAAGCTGGGGGACCATCAGAGCCGGAGACTCCATGTCCCATTGATGGGGCTGTATGGGGCTGTATGAAGGATAGGCCAGCCTGTCAACCCCAATGATCGCCCCAGAGGGCTTTCCCCTCTGTTCCATGGGGCCTTTCGCTTCCCCGCTCTGAAATAATTATTTACTTTACAGCTCTGTGGCCACCTCCATTTTGAGGCACCCTTGTAGTTTAGAAAAATTTTCACTCAAAAGAAGTCCCAAATTATACTCATTCAGATATAAGAACAAACTATTGCTGAAGTATTAATGTCCCGGGAATAAAATAATCAATTTTTAAAAATGTACATAACATTTTTTTTAAATGGTTCTTTCTGCTCAGCACTTCATCTCTTTTCTCCTCAGTTGCCTTTATCCTTCTCTAGTCTCACTCTTCAGTGGTGGGAGATGGTGATGTAGTGGTAATGT
Organism: Heterodontus francisci; assembly: GCF_036365525.1. Classification (NCBI taxonomy): domain Eukaryota; kingdom Metazoa; phylum Chordata; class Chondrichthyes; order Heterodontiformes; family Heterodontidae; genus Heterodontus; species Heterodontus francisci. Next base: position 125,491,852 of record NC_090374.1, read on the forward strand.
CACTGGACTAGTAATCCAGAGGACCAGGCTAATGTACTGGGACACTGGGCTGAATTTTACACCCCACTAAAGAGTAGGAAGGTGGCTGGGTGTGGGAACATAAAATGGAATGGGAGGCTCAGGGGCCCATCCCAACCTGCTCCTGCCTCCACCACCATTTTATGCAGGGTGGCGGTGGAGGCAAAATACAGCCCGCCAGTTAACAGCCACTTAAGGGCCTATGCCTGCTGCCATGGAGATTTTATCCTTGGACGGTCGGGCAGCCCAGGACGGAGAGAAGCCGCCTGACAAAAGCAGGCGGCTTTCTGACGGCCGGGGGGGTGGGCCCTCATGTTCAGGCACCCTGTGCCCGACGGAGGGCCACTCCCGATGCGCCAACCACCCCCAACACCCAACACACCCATCACCACCCCCCCCCACCCCCCGTCCCCCCAGTCAACTATCTTTGCCTGACCGATTGCCCCTGGCAAGGCCCCAAAATCTTACTGGTTCTCCGGGGCTCCCCAACATCTTCTGTCTTCAACTGAGTTGCAGTCCCAGCAGTGGCCACCGCTCCCGGTGGCGCTGCT